>NW_026000019.1:11378503-11400872 GCF_001458135.2 Marmota marmota marmota
ATATTCTAGCTCAGCTTGACCATTGGTTGTTCTCCAAACAGCTCTATCAGATTCATGGCATTTCCCTCTGAAATGCCCACCCCTTCTTTCTCTCCATCAGAATTTCATTCATCTTTCAAGATGCGAACGTCCTCTCTCCAGGAAACTTCTCTGTCTACTGGAACCAAATCAGGAAAAAATTTCTTCTTTCCTGTGCTCTTTCTGCATATCTCAGTTACAGTATTACATCCTGCCTTGAGTTGTAGCTATTTATGCATGTGCCCGTTTCCTCTATGACCCTGGGCAGTACCAACAACAACAACAACAATACAAAAAGTCAGGAACTGTTGTGGGCATTGGGAGTATAATGTTGAAGAGGACAAAGATCTCTCTCTCTCGGATCACCATGTGAGCTGCTTCCCTCCACTACATAATGGGTCCTTCTGTCTATGGACTGAGACCTCTGAAACTGTGAGCCCCCAATTATACTTCTCCCCTAAAATTGTTCAGATCAGATCTTTAGTTATAGCAGCAAAAATATCTGACTAAAACACCCTCACAGAGCCTACAGGCCAGTGGGGAAGTCATGTGACAAGCATCTGAGCCAGCAGACAAAACAGTTTCAGGAAGAGGTAGTGTTCTGAAAAATGCAAAGCAGGATAAGGAAATTGTGAATGATGTGTGTTTATATATGTGAGTGTGTGTTTGTGCGTATGGGTATGTGTGTATAGCATGTTTATATGTACACATGTATATTATGCACATGTATGTGCACGTTGCATACATGTGTGCATATATGTGTTTTCTCTGTCAGATAGTGTGAGAAGAGAGATCTTCTGTGGGGAGTATAACTTTTTTCATTTTAAAAAGTATTTTGATTATAATCTACATACAATAATTGTACATATTTATGGGGTACATTGTGATTTTTTTGCGGGGGAGGTACTGGAGATTGAACTCAGGGGTACTTGACCACTGAGCCACATCCCCAGCCTATCTTTTATTTTATTTAGAGACAGGGTCCCACTGAGTTGCTTAGTGCCTCACTTTTGTTGAGGCTGGCTTTGAACTCGCGATCCTCCTGTCTCAGCCTCTGGAGCTGTTGGGATTACAGGCATGCGCGACCATGCATGTCACATTGTGAGATATATATATATATATATATTTTAATATTTATTTTTTGGTTGTAGTTGGATACAATACCTTTGTTTTATTTATTTATTTTTATGTGGTGCTGAGAATTGAACCCAGGGCCTCACACGTGCAAGGTGAGTGCTCTACCGCTGAGCCACAACCTCAGCCCACATTCTGATATTTTAATACATGTATACAATGTGGAATAATCAGGAAACTGGCATATCTATATCTCAAACATTTATTTTTTAACTTTTTACAATTTTTTGAAATTTAAGGGAAACAAAAAAATTAGCCATGCAGATACTGGGTGAGTTCA
This sequence comes from Marmota marmota marmota, assembly GCF_001458135.2. Lineage (NCBI taxonomy): Eukaryota > Metazoa > Chordata > Mammalia > Rodentia > Sciuridae > Marmota > Marmota marmota. Next base: position 11,379,936 of record NW_026000019.1, read on the forward strand.
CAGGAAGCAGTGCCAAGACTGAGGCAGGAATACATATGGCCTTGTTCAACCAAGAGGAGGGGCAGGAAGGCAGTGGGAACAAAGCTGGCTAATAATCCCTACTACTTGGCATTATTTTTTTATGCTGCCCATGAGTCACTTCACAATTGCCGTCTTGTTAATGCTCACAGCAACCCTAAGGAGTTGCCATTAGATTTCTAGATAAGGAAAATGTAGGAAATGGTCTACAATTCTCCCTGCTCCAGGAGCCTATGACCCACTTCAGGCCTAAATTCAGGCATAATCTTATTTCTCCAAATTCTAAGCTTTTTTTTTTTTTTTTTGTTTTTTGTGTGTGTGTGCAAGACACAGGATCAATATATGTTCATCCCGTTAACCTCTTTGAGGCCACAGAGTGAGCAGATGGCTAAGCCTGGACTTGTTTCTGGTCATCTTACTCCACATCTCATGCTGATGGCCATGTGACTTTCCCCTTCCACGTAGGATGTCAAGTCCTCAGGAGTCACCTTCCCCTTAGGTTGTACTAACATCCTCCAGGGCTTGTGGTGTTCCAAAGACCCTACTGAAGGAGATCAATCAGCATTTATCATACAATTCCATTTACCCAAGGAGTGTTTTTTTCTTTTCTTTTCTTTTTTTTTTTTTAGCACATTCCATTTGGTGATGTGATGTGAATGTAATTAATTTTTATCTTCTGATCCTTACATTTTGGTGATTTTCATCTCTTCCTTACCATCCGTGTTCTCTCTCAGCTAACCTTAACATCTCTCATTTTTAACTACATAAAAAAGGGGTTAAGAGCGAGTTCAAATCTTGCCTTGATCTTAATAGATAAATGACCTTTGATAATTAGTCACCTTGAGCCTTAGTTTTCCTCATCTGAACAATGGATATAATAATCTTATTAAGTTTATAGGAAGTTTTGAAAATTGGATATGTCTGAACAGAGCCCTGTGCAGAGCCCAGAAGAGAGTAAGCATCTGTATGCCCTGTTACTGAAGTTGGTATGATTAGATACTGTGAATAGAGAAGTCCTCTGTGGGGAGTCACCAGCTGGTGTGATTATGCTCCCCTGTTGGTAGCACTTGCTGTAGAAATTGTGGCTTGGGAGGCAAGAAGCAAGGTAACTGCTTGTCAGTGCTTTTCTGTACCCAGCATCTAGGACTCTATCATGGCAGGACAGTTGGGTAGTCACCCGTGGAGTGGACCACCACATGTGCACAGGTGGAGACTAGGGTTGATTAGGTTCTACACTGGGCTGAGGGAAGGGTGATTGCTGAGGCTATCCAAGTGCATGAATCCATATGCATCTCTGGGATGGTTATTAAACTCTGCAGTTGGAGGCTATTTTTACCCCATGATGATAGATATTGGAGATTGGGTTGGAGCAGGGAACGTGTGATTCAGGAGAATACAATGGGTGGGAATGAAAAGACATTTATAAAGAGCCATCTGTCCCCCTTCCCTTCCTGTCTTAGCTTTGAAAGAGGCAGCTCTCTGGTCTCCACTGCTGTCTTGTCCCTGTGAGAATGATTGTTACTGTTGCCAGGTAACTGCTGGTGCAAGGGCTTCTGGGTCAGCTGTCCACTGGCTCAGTGAGCGGGAAGGAGGTATGGGGAAGCAGAGGTCAAGGTCAAAAGACATGGAAACAGCAATGATTATACACACACAACTTAGGGCCATTGAGATCTCCTCTAGGCTGCGGAAGAGAGGAAGTTATGAAAACATGCAGATAACAAGGAAATCCTCAAGCAAAAAGCCAGCAAGTATATAATACCTTGGAAAGGAATGAGGAATTAATTTTTTAATATATTCTAATTAGTTATATTTGACAGCAGAATGCAACTCAATTCATATTACACAAATAGAGCACAATTTTTTATGTCTCTGGTGTATACAAAGTAGAGTCACACCATTCGTGTCTTCATGCACATACTTAGGGTAATGATGGATATCTCGTTCCACCATCTTTCCTACCCCTATGCCCCCTCCGTTTCCCTTTCTCCGTTTCGCCTTATCTAGTGTTTATCTAATCCTCCCCATGAGCCACGCCCCCAACCCAATATGAATCAGCATCCTTATATCAGAGAAAACATTTGGCATTTGATTTTTTGGGATTGGCTTACTTCACTTAGCATTATATTCTCCAACTCCATCCATTTACCAGCAAATGCCATGATTTTATTCAGGAACGAGGAATTTGATTTTTCTCTTATTCCTTTAAAAAGAAACCTTAGGGGCTGGGGTTGTGGCTCAGAGGAAGCCTTAGGGGCTTGCCTGGCATGTGTGAGGCACTGGGTTCAATCCTCAGCACCATATAAAAATAAAATAAAACATACAACTAAAAAAATAAATATTAAAAAAAGGAAGCCTTAATTCTTTATACATCTCAGAAAATGCTTGGGTATGTATGTGACTGCTGCTGCTGTGCCTTTAAATCCCCCATCCAAAGAACCTCAGTTCCTCCATCTAGTGCTCAAGGTCAGGTGTCCCAGTGACACCTACTGTCAGCATTAGAGAGAAATTAAGTTGTCTTAGCAGACTGTGCAGAGCCCCCCGAAAAAGCATCTTTTATATTCTTTTCCTCTCACACGCGAAGCACTGATTCTCTTCCTCAGTGAGGAGTAGCCTGCTGATGAAAAGAGCAGATCGTGAAGCCCAACAGCAGCTGACTGGAACCAGCTGAGCATCTCCCAGAACACTGGGGAGTGAATAATCCATTTTTCAATGGACAGAAGCCATGAATGTCAGCTGGAAGAGACCTGAGAGATGATTCAGTAGGATTCCCCTCCCAGTACTGGGGATTGAACCCAGGGCCTGGCATGCACTAGGCAAGTGCTCCACCACCCAGCTACACCTGAGCTCTGTTCACAGCCCTTTTTATTTTTTTGAAGCACAATCTTGCTAAGTTGTCCAGGCTGGCCTTGAACTTGTGATTCTCCTGCTTCAGCTTCCCAAGTAGCTGGGGCTACAGGAGCGCACCACCTCACCTGGCAACTTTCTTTACTTCAGGGATGAGGAGAGAGCACAAGTGCTTTTCAAGTGCAGGGATGAGACTCCGTTCAAATGTTCCACAAGAGAGAGAATGACCCTGTATCTCTCTAGCTTCTACGTCTTCAATATCCTCAATATTGCCCTTCAGCTTCAGGCCCCACAAAGTGTTTTTGAGATGGTCTCCACAGCCCACCACGTGATGGGGCCTTTGCCCTCTGCCCAGAGATAAATGGACCCGCCATTAATCTCTGAATTGTTTCTCAGACTCATACAGGTCTTAAGGTCCTTTTCTGGATTTCTCTTGTTAAGTGATTACCTCATTTTTCTCCATCAATAACCGTTTCACGGATTCTAGCTAAAATAATTTGGTTTTGATTTCTTTATTTTCTGACTTCATACCTTACAGTTTCAGCCATAAAAAGGGTACCCACCATGCAGCTGGGATAGCCCACCGAGATAATGTCTATTGTAAGAAGTTAGATTCTCTTAATTTTTTGAAATAACACCACATAATGGACCTCCTTAGGGATATTATAATTTCACTGAAAATGTTAACCTGATAAGTCTGTATTTAATGCTATTTTATTTTAGTGAATTTTCTCAAGCTACATAATAATAGATCTCACTCTTTGTAGAACACACACTATATGGCAGATTTTGAACTAGGCACTTTACGTATGTCATTTTATTAAATATTATAAACAACACAATCGGGCAAGTATTGTCTCCATCTAGCACAATAAGAAACCATGATCTCAGGGAAGTTGAATAACTTGCTCAAGGTCACCCAACAAGTGAGCTTTTTCAAACTCTGCAGGTTATACTCTTGTCAAAGTATCCGACTGCTTTTATCAATAAAATAATTTTGGCTGGATTGTTATCTTAAATCATGAGGAATACAGTATAATAAATTATCATTTTATGAGCCTGGAGTAAAGCATCTGATAGTTACCTGTTGCCATGTAACAAATTTCCCCACAACTTAGTTACTTAAAATATCATTTATTTTTTCACAGTTTCTGTGGGTCAAGAATCTGGTTATTGCTTAGCTGGGTCTCTTGGAAACCTGCAATCAAGCCTTCAGCTGGGCTGTGGTCATCTCAAGGCTGGGCTTGGGAGGGATCTGCTTCTAAGCTCACTCATGTGGTTGTTGGTGGGCCTCGGTTCCTCAAGTGCTATCGAATGGACAGTTTTAGTTCCTCTCTGGCTGTTGGTCAAGAGCCGCAGGAGGCTGAATGGTGACACCCAAAGACATTAGGTCTGAATCTCTGGAATATGAGGGTGTTATCTTAAATGGTACATTTTAAGAAGAGATTGTTTAAAAATCATGGTAAAGTACACAAAACATAAATTTTACCATATTTTAAGACTTGCATTTTCAGAAGGAGATTAAGGTAAGGCTTTTGAAGTGAGGAGATTATACTGGACTATCTGGGAGGGTCCCCTAAGGCCATCAGAAATGTCTTCATAAAAGAGAGGCAGAGGAGGATTAGACACAGAAGAGGAGGCAGCAACTTGACCGTAGAGGCAGATTCTGGAAGGACACAGCCATGAGTCAAGAGAGGCCAACGACCCTGGAAACTGGAAGAAGCAAGATACCCAAAGGAAACACGGCCTTGCCAGGACCTTGATTTTGACCCAGGGAAATGAATTTCTAACTTTTGGCCTCCAGAACTGAAAGTATACATTTCCATTGTTTGAAATGGATTCAATTGTTCTACCAAGTTTGCAGTAATTTGTTATAGTAGATTCAGAAAATAACATGCCACCCTAATCCCTCACCACATGGGCCTCTTCATAGGGCATCTTATAACATGGCGGCTGGCTTTATCCAGTGAGCAAGCAGAGCCAGAGAGAGCGTGAGCAAGCAGAGCCAGAGAGAGCGTGAGCAAGGTAGAAGTTAGTTTCAGAACTTGAGCTCCGATGCAACGTCCCATCACCTTTGCTGTGTTCTGTAAGTTGGAAGCATGTCTCTAGGCTCAGCCCATGCACGAGGACACTGCAATAGTTGTATCTTCAGTGTCCTCCAAAGGTTCATATGTTGAACCCCAGTGGGACATTTTTGGGAAGAGGTGGAGTCTTTAGGAGGTGGAGTCTACCGGGAGGTCTTCAGGTCATTGAGGATGTGCCCTGAAGACCACTGTGGGCCTTTTCATTATTTTCTGTTTTGCTTTCCAGACACGAGATGAGCAGTTTTGCTCCACTATGTGTTCTTGCCATGATGCACCATCACAGATCCAAAGCAATGGGGTCAGTCAGTTGTGGACTGGAACTTCCAAAACTGTGAGCCAAAATAAATCTTTTCTCTTTGTAACTTGATCGCCTCAGGTTTTTGTTATAGTAACAGAAAGCTGACTCACTCACATAGGCAAGGATCACTGAAGGCCATCTTAGAAGCTGTCTACACAGCAATCTACAATATTTGGTTGTGAGGTAAGGGAAACCAGAAAGCATCCTAAATTGTGAACAGGCATCTAATAAGGGTTTTCTGCCTCTGGCTTTTTCCATGGAGAGAGGAGTATTTACCTGGAGGACTTTGGTTAGGAATGAACTTATTTCCTGTAGGATCCATTCTGTTTGACTCCATCCTGCTGAAAGGAGTCCAATTGCATACTGCTCCCTCTCTTTTTTATACCAATATGAAATTTCACATATTTTACATAGACTGTCAGGATTAAGTGGAATTTTAGATAAATTTCCAATACCCTAAACATAAAAAAACACACATGATCTTTGCCTTCTCTGAAAGAGGAGGAAATACAAAATGATTCCCACGGAAATATTATATCTAGGTCTGACATATGTGGTTCATTTATGATTATCCACAGACAAGTGATTTTGTTCTGGGTTTATGTGAAGTGAGTGCATTACTGCATCAAGCCTTGTTCTGCACAGGAACAGTCCACAGAAGAGTAGAGTTGATGGGGTTGCTCTTCAGATCCTGGCCCTCTTCTCCTCCCTCTTCTTCCAGTCCTGTTGCTATCCCAGGGCTATAATCCAGGACATAACTTCCCAGGGTTTCTCAAAGTGGGCTTTACTGACCCACTAATCCTAATCACTGGAAGAGTTTGATGACCCTGCAGATATTCAACCCCAATCCCATTCTACAAATCTGGTGTGGAACCCAGAAACCTATATTTTAGATAAGCTTCCCAGGTAATTTTTATGAACAATAAAGGTCAGAACCCTGACCCAAACTCTATTCCCTGCTTGAACAATTTTTATAGCTACATATTTCTGAATGCTACAAAACTGCTCTCTGACATTCACATTTTAGCTGTTACTTTTTTGAAGGGAGATAGTATCCTAATTCAGCATTTGTTGCAAGATTAATCAGTATTGATTAATTAACTATCATACTGAATATTGATTAAATTAATCATTAAAGATTAATAAGTGTTTATTAATAAACCACTGGAGGTGGGTAAAATGAATTCATGTGTTACATGAGTTTAAAATTCTAACGATGTTGTCTTTAGGGTATCTTTCTATTTGTGGTAAATTGCACGGTTTTACTCTTTACTAGTGATATAAAGTTTCCTTTATAGGTCTTTTTGTAAAAAAGGGGGAGTTCAATTAAAGAAAATACATGATCAGTAGTATTGATGGTATACAGTACAGACATGGCAAAAGCAATGACAGATATGATCAGATGGTTGAAGTTGGAAAGTTACTGTCCTAACCCAAAGGAAGGCATCACTGCAGACCCTAAAGAAGGCCGTTTGGGGCAGGGAGGCCTGCCATGGATTAGGGGATGTTATTGCCTGTGCCTCTGTGTGGGGAGGACCCCGGGGGCTAGTGTCAGTCATGATGATGGTCAGATAAGTAGTTGAGCTATGCCTTTCTGTATTTCTCTTGTCGTAAATAGCTAATGGATATCTCTAACCTCTCCCCTCCATTTTTTTTCCAGTCTAAAATTAAATTTCTTTAGAAAGAAATGTAGGAGTGACTTTTCTGTAGTTATATATGATTGTAATACTCTCTAAATAATTCAATGAGACATATGTTAAAACATTTTGATGTTTTTGAAAATTTGATTTGTCATAAAATATATTCAGTAAAGACGTTTATCTATTTGAGGTTCACTGGCCATTTGAGATTTTAGGACTGAGCTGTCCAGTGTGGTAGCCACTAGTCTCCTGGGACTGTTGAGCACAGGAGATGGGGCTAGTCTGAAATGAGATGTATTGGAAGTGAATATACACACTAAATCTCAGTGTAAAATAAAGAGAATGTAAATGTATTATTGATAATTTTATATGCTGATTGTATGTTGAAGTGATATAGTTTTGGCTACATTGTGTTAAAATATACCATAAAATGAATTTCACTGGTTTCTTTTCACCTGTCTCGATGTGGCCACTAGAAAAGTTAGAATTACATATGCGGCTCACATACTTTTCTAAGGACAGTGTCACCTTAGAAAATACTCAAATTTCAGCTTGGAGTAAATGATGAGCTTTTATTGACTAGACACTAAGAGATCACAGGCTTGGAACCTCCCAACGTCTTCCCAGTGCTGACAACACAAAGTTACAACGCCTTGGTTCCTAACTTGGGTATTTAGGTCAATTCCCTCAACTCCTTGGTTAATATTAGTAGCTTCTATTACAGGAAGGTTGTCTTGGTCAAGTCTTATTCTTACACAACCATGCAACACAATAACACACAGCTGCAAAGTCAAAGAAGGACGTGGGAGAATCAGTCTTGAAAATATATTTGTAGCAATTCCAAAACATTTCCAATTATTTTTCCTAGAGTTTATTGATGAGAATCTTTTATTTATTTATTTTTTTGGTACCAGGGTTTGAACCCAGGGGCACTTAACCACTGAGTCACATGCCTAGACCTTTTTTTTTTTTTTTTAGAGACAGGGTCTCACTGAATTGTTTAGGGCTTTGCTAAGTTGCTGAGGCTGGCTTTGAATTCATGATCCTCCTGCCTCAGCCTCCCGAATCACTGGGATTACAAGTGTGCACCACTGCGCCTGGCTCTTTTAATCTTTTTACCTGGGCAAATATTACCATCTCTTCAGGTGGTATGTCTTCTCATAACACTGTTTCTGCTGCTACTACCATACACTATGCACTCAAAATCATAACCATCATCACAGGGTTGAGTTTTTTAGCTTCTGATTAATCAATAATCCAACTGAGAACATGTAGAGTCAGATCATATCATGACTGATTTGCTCTTTGTTTACCTAAATATTCAGTCAAAATAAATAATTTGACATTGAAGGCTGCCTCTTTTCTTTTGGCTATTAAACAGGACACTGATGACTTCAAGGGTCTTGGTTAGCTGGTCAGTGTGGTGCCTGCCTGTCTTCCTAATTCTACTGGACAGTGTAGGCACTGTGGGTGGATCTGTCTGTATCTCTCTTCATTACTGTCCACCTTTCCTTGACTCTGGCTGGTCCTCCAGTGTAGCATCAGCTTTGAGATGTGTGAGAGATACTTCAAGGCATTGTTCCAGTCCTGTCCTGACCCAAGCTTGTGCCTGGGCCAGATTTCCAGTCCTGGCATAATTCCTACCTGCAGGCTGTGTTTGTCCTATCCTGTCTGATTCCTTAGTCATTTGACATCTGATGCCTCTTGATGGCTAACAAGACCTAGCAGTCGACAAAACCTTTGAACAAATAGCAAATGGATATTGAAATGCAGAATCACAGTCTCTGCAATCCTTCAGGAACTCTCCTGTATTAATTTCCTGGAATATTGAGCATGGCATATGATTTCTCATTCAACACTCCTGGGAAAAGCTGAAACACAAGACCAAGAATCTTTCCTCAAAATTGTGTTGAGATTTAATTAACATAAAAAAATGTACAGTTGTTCCTCAATATCTGCATGGGATTTATTCCAAGACCTCCCACAGATACTCAAATCCTCAGATGCTCAGTTTCCTTAGTATTTGCATATAATCTATGCACATTTTCCCATGTACTTTCAATCATCCCCAAATCACATACACTGAACACAATGTAATGTTATATAAACAGCTGTTATACTGTATTGTTTAGGGAATAATGACAAGAAAAAAAGTCTGTACCTACTCAGGACAGATAATTAAAATGTTTTCAGTCTTTGGTTGATTAGTTTCATAGATACACAAGCCACAGATATGGAGGGCTGACTATAGAACACGGCATCAGTGTTTGGATACCTGAGACCTCTGTTGTGAAGTCCAGTCACCTCACTCATGGTCTTTGACATTTAAATCCCTTTTCACAGCAGACCATGAAACCATAAGGCGTACTTGCTCTGTGTTCAGTGTCCCTACGTGTCCCATGCATTGCAAGTGAAGTTCCTGGAGTGATCGTTCAACTGTGATGGCTTCACTTTGAGATCTTTGGAAGCCATAATGGAATCTGGCTGTCTAGCCAGGAGATCTACTCGAGGCATGTGCCATAGGAAATCATCTTGAAAGTTGCCCGGATTCTTGATCCTTTTCCATGTGGCTGCCATCTTGCTTTTGATTCAAAGAATCCTCAAGGAGCTTCCACTCAATGGACATCCTTATTTATCAGTCGTTACCAACATCACACATAGCATTCAGTTTCTAATCTAAAATTATGTCTAGTCCAGATGCTTCACAATGACCGTCATCACTCTTAAGTTCTCTTGCCACCTTGTCAGTGGCCAAAGGATTTAAATTCTACTGAAGTTTTAACATTAGCCAGCAGGAGAAAGAATTTGGAGTGAATGGTATGAGTCTGTCCTAGGTGTTAAAAATCCTACCATATAGTTGTTTCCTTCTTTGCTCACTGCTCATTTATTCATTTAACAAATATTTATTTAGTGCTTACTGCTGGACAGATGTGTGTGTGAGAGAGAGACACGGAAATGCACAGAGAGTTTGCTCTGCTCAAATTATAGCAAAATTCCCCGAATTTATTTGAAGATGGGAACCATCATTTCTGCAGAACACTGGTTAACACCCTGGGGGTATAGTCTGGGAAAGTACCCAGTCAATCACCAATGCTGTATGAATGACCTCTCATTGGCAAGGATCCCGACACAATCTCAGGATGTGTGCTGAGCTCACTGTCAAGTTGATGCCAAGTAAGATACATTAGTTATGATGGGCTTTTGAGAAAAAAGTAGATTGAGGGACTAGGGGTGTAGCTTAGTGGTAGAGTGCTTGCCTAACACGAGTGAGGTTATGGTATCCATCCCCAGAAACACACACACACACACACACACATACAGAGAGAGAGAGAGAGAGAGAGAGAGAGAGAGAGAGAGAGAGAAGCAGGTTGAGGATTTATTTCAAGAATCCAGATATAGAAGAAGTCTTCCCCATCTTTTCTGGCTCCAAGGAAATGTTTTGACTGTAATTGAGTTCACTCTATTTCCTTGGCAGGAGGATGGGCACAGATGAGTGGTACAAAGTTTGGAAAACAGGTGAAGGGGAATTATTCTACTATATCAGGTCAATAAAAAAATAGATGGAATCCAGCTGCCAACTGCAGTCAACCAACAAACAACAAACTGGAAAATTAGAAATTGAAGACCAGAGCCCAGGCACTTGGCACAGCTCAGTTTGCTGGGGCGGGAGCAATTAGGGTTTTGGGCTAATTTCCATCTAAGTTCTCCAGAAACTGTAGGTGCTTTTCCGAGTGAGTGTTAGGAGGAGTTACTGGGGGAGGGTTGACTAGTGCCCATACCTGGGAATGAAAAGACCAAGGCCTTTGAGGTACAAGTCATGGGTAAGAACAGGAGGGCAGAATGCAGGTTAGATGAACTCTTTTCTTCATAAAGCTGTGGGTTTCTCTATAGCACAGAGAAGGGAAGGTCTACTAATTTTTTTTGCCTCCTAGGGCAATGCAGTGATTTCTTTTCCCCCAAAGTTTACCAACATTTTATTGATAAGAGGCAGAGATTAAAAGTTAAAAAGAAATATTCACTATATAACAGACATAAAAAGATTGTTTTATGTTGAATTTTGCTATATCATCATCAAAGTAGGTTTGAAGAAACAGTGTATTATCAGTTATAAATAAGGCTCAATAAAATTTTAAAAATTTAAAAATTACATTAGTAATCAATAACAGTAAGATATGTAGAAAATCCCTCCAAACACTTGGAAATTAGACAATGTGTATCTAAACAATTCAGTAGGTAAAATATAAGAAAATGTATCAACCAAAGGCATAGATTTGAATCCGTTCTCCACCACTTACTATCATTGGTTTTCACAAGTGATTTTTCTTTGCCTCCATTTTCTTATATTTAAATCCAAGTTAATTGCTTTAAATCATTCCTGAATCTCAAAAGTTATCAGGTTTGTATTTTATTTCAATTCCATCACTAGTAACTGATACAGATTGATTTAGCAAAAAGCTAACCAAACACTCAATAAAGTAGACATCTATAAAATATAGATTCTGGTATATCATTTTCCACAATTTTGAGGATGATCAAAATGTTCAGAAATGACATTAACTCATAGCAATAAGATACTCATGAGTTTTGAATGAATTGGTTAATAGTAGTACTATTAGAACTTTCACAAATTTCTTGCAGATCTCAAGAAATGAGACACTTTAAGTACAATGTTCTTTTCTTTTTTTAAAAAATTAATTTATTTTTTTAGGTGTAGATGGACACAACACAATGCCTTTATTTTTTTGTGGTGCTGAGGATTGAACCCGGGTCCTGCCTGTGTGAGGCGAGTGCTCTACCGCTGAGCCACAATCCCAACCCTAATGTTCTTTTTTTTATCCTGAGAGTTTTGAAATTGATGGTGAAATTCAGCAGGTCAATTGAATTAGATAAAATAATTTTCACAATTTCAGGTAAACCTAAATAAAATCCTGGATAAGAAAAAAAGGAGGCGGGGTGGGAAATGGAAGAAAAGAAATCCTATTTCTTCTTAGTTGTTTCCTTCTTTGATGCTTAGATTACCAATTATTCCTTTCAATCAAATGAAATACAAACAGTCTAGGCATGTTTGTGTGCCTGTGTATACATGTATTTATGTTTGTATGGACTTGCAAATATAGAGAAAATGAAAGCAAATTATAGCGTTGTCATTTTTAAAATACCTGTTTAGAATTTTTGCTAGTTAGATGCTTTTCTTCTTCAAAGAGTCAGACACATTAAAATGTTGTATAGATCACTAGTACCTCTATGTCTCTTGTTATTATAGACCAATGAAAATAAATCCACCTATAAAAAAGATGCTTCTACTAAAGATCATATTAAACACACCAAGTTCTCCTTTATCTATCTATCTATCTATCTATCTATTTATTTATTATTTTAAAGTTTAAATAAAACCCTTTAGGGAAGGAGTTTAGCACAATGCCTGGATTATTGAGGTCAATGAATGTTATCTACTAGGACTTTTGGTTGCATGTGAATCTGTGATAGTGAAGCCAAAAGTAACCAAGTTCTCCTTTAAAAGGAATATAAAATATGACAATTCTGTGGAAGGGTAAAGATTATGCTGACTGCACCATACTGCTTGGAACAATTGCAATGTCTTTTTTAAAAAAAATTTATTTATTCTAATTTGTTATATAGGATCACAGAATGCAATTCATTTCATGCTACACATCTAGAGCACGATTTTTCAAGTCACTGGTTGTACACAAAGTATCTTCACACCATTCATGTCTTCATACATGTACTTAGGGTAATGATGCCCATCTCATTCCACCATCTTTCCTACCCCCAGCCCCCTCCCTTTTACTCCCTCCCCTTTGCCCTATCTAGAGTTCCTCCATTCCTCCCATGCTCCCTCCCCATCACCATTATGAGTCAGCATCCTCATATCAAAGAAAATATTCGGCCTTTGGTTTTTTGGGATTGGCTAACTTCACTTAGCATTATCTTCTCTGACTCCATCCATTTACGTGCAAATGCCATGATTTTATTCTCTTTTAAAGCTGAGTAATTATTCCACTGTGTATCTATACCAAAGTTTCCCTATCCATTCATCTACGGAAGGGCATCTGGGTTGGTTCCACAATTCAGCTATTATGAATTGTGCTAATACAGTGATTTTTAAATGTGGGTCAAGGGATGGGTCATGTCAGAGTTAGTTACTTATAGTGCTGGTTAAAAATGCAGCTTTCTGGAGCTGAATCAAAATTTTAGAATTTCTGGGAATGGAACTGGTCAGGTGTAGTATTGCAGGAAATTCTTGGCCATGTTAAAATTTGAGATCTAATGGCCTTGAGACTTTCTCTGCAAGGTGGGGGGCGGGCAAGTTGCTAGAAAAATGTTAGTATTATCCTTTTAAAATCTGGTCAAATCATCTGTCAGAAAAGGTGATTACCCCTTGGTGTGAAGGGTGTGCATATTTTAAAATTTACTGTTGCATTGCATGGGTTAAACATTACTTTCTTCAACTCTTCTTTTGTAATATAAACCCCTATCCCCACCTTGCCGAGGGATAATAACCCATTAATTCCCTAAAATTGGATGAATTCCTTCTGGAAAGTGGAAGGTACCTGGGTTCCTTGTGGGTCAGGTTGAAGGTCCTGAAAGACAGCTCAAATAATAAGAAGACATTAAAAGAAAGGGTAAGGGCACAAATCCAAACTTCTTGGACTTGACCAGTTGCTCCTGCTTCTGATACCCTTTGCCCATCATCCCTTATCATCTTTTCTAAACCTGCCCCATAGATTGCCATTTGCCCTTTGCTTTCTAATTAGGGCAAGTTTTTTTTTTTTTCTTCCCCAGCCCTTTTAGGATGTGTTTGGCGTTTTGCTGAAGCAAGGTCTGCCAAACCTGGCCTGTGTTATTTTTAGTATCTCCTTTGCATATGTGCCCTGAGGAAGTGGGATCCTCCTGACGTTCTTTCTTCTGATGAATATTTGATTGGCAACCTTAAAAATTTCCTTTGTGTTTAAATTATAAACTCACTGAAAGCACAAGGTACCTTTCATAGTCTTTTAAACTACATGTCAATATGTGTTCTGGTAGAGCTATAATTACCTATTATTTCGTAGCTTTCTGAATTAAATATTCATTAAACAAAAGCTGCAAATCGTATTAAATCTATAGAAAAAATTTAATGTGCAAAAATTACTAGTCAGTATGTTAATATACCTTCATCAGGGTTTACTTAGGTGGCAAGGAAGGACAGTATACTTTTGAAATTAAGCTTTGTTTTTAAAGCCATTCACATTCACAGAATAATGCACAATTTCATAAAATAATGACTTAAGTGACTGAGGGAATTACTAAATGTAAATGAGAAGCAATTTTGCTGTACTGTCTTTGGGGGAAGGATATAATTTTTAAATAAAAATAGAAGTTTCCCACTTTTGCCAATACAGAGTTAACACCACTGTGGAAGGGAGTGTGTTGGGTAGATGCAGGCAGAAGAGATGCCCTTGGATACCAGAAGCGTGGTCGAGACCTGCCAGGATTCACCAGTCCAGACCGACATGAACACCCTAAGAAAGAAGGTCCGTAATACAATCAGCTATTTCATTTTGAAAATTTTGGTAGTTACTTTCTATTTCTAAATAATATACTTGTCTTGCTAATTTTTGATTAGTTTCAGGATGTTACCTATTGATGCCCCTTATCAAATATGAGTATTATGCTATTCCTCTTCCCCTTCTAAATTTTATTTTTTTGTGGTGCTGGGGATTGAACCCAGGGCTTTGTGTATGCGAGGCAAACACTCTACCAACTGAGCTATATCCCCAGCCCCCAGCCCCTTCTAAATTTTAATGCAGTTATCATTAGTTCTGCTGATTTACTTGGTCAAATTTTTAAGGAATATCTTTAAATCGACCTTTTGGGTCCTATTGACTTAAGGCCTTGCATTTCCCTCCTTATCCGGATACTTAGCTCTTCTTCTGTCCTTCCTTCCTCCCTTTTAAGTTTCTGTTCTTGGATTTTATTGACATTTATTGTCCAGTGTTTGCCCTTAAGCTTAACTTCCTTAACTTGAGTTAGTTATGGTGGGTTGCATTATTCGGAATCGAAGAGTTCGAAGAGTTCGTAGGGAAACGGTTTGGATGACATGGTTCATGTAATTATCTTGTTTTCAGAGGGATTCTGATGCTATCGTGGCCATCTCCCTATATCATTCATTTCTAGACTGCCATTTTTCATGTCTGCTTCTGTCCTGTAATGTCAGAGATGCACTGAAACTTGGCTTTGACTTCGGCATTTTGCCAGATTATTCGATTCAGTCTTGGTTCAGCCTGAGTCTTTGGAAGCCCAGAGAGATGAGTGTCTACTTGGAAATCAATTCTGACATTCTCAACTTGAGTGTGATCAGTGGTTAGGTAATCATGTAGTTTACCACCATAGACCATCATAACAAACACATTAGGCTATCTGGACTCGTCATTAATGTGCTACCAGAATATTAGAATATTCAAGTACAGGGAAGTTTTATTCTATATGTAATTTGGAAAAAAAATAAAACTCCTTATGGGCTTTGTTTTGTTAAATCTCCCAGTCAAATAAACATACTTCTTAAAGAACATAATTCTGCAAGTTAACATATGTAAATATTTTTGAACCCAAAATATTTATAACGTTAAATTAGTTATAATACCAAATAGAGAAATATAGATGATGTCATAATTCTCATCTGTATAGGATTATTTGGTGTTCTAAAATTCATAACCAACAAAATAACCTGTAAGAACTATATTTAGCTTTTAGTTATCTAATTCCATTTAGGTCATGAGTCTTCCACGAAAAGGTTCTATTTGGAAATTCTTCACATTTTATGAGAATGAATAAAGAGCAGAATGTCAGTTTTACTTCCTTGAAATGTCACGAAGAGAAAAAATCTCCGAATCATAAAAAAGACAAATTCACCATAAACTACCTTCAATCCAGATAGGCAATTAGCCAATGCTTAAATTGTTCTTATGTGCCAGGCACATGTTCTCTCTTATATTAACTTATTTAATTGCTCCCAATGTCCCATAAATCTTATTATTAGTTGAAGATTAAGGCACAGAGAGATCAAGTTATTTATCCAAGGTCACACAGCTAGGAAGTGGTGGAACAGGATTTGATGCCAGCCATTTTGACTCATGTCACGCCATGCTCTCAACCACGGTGTAATCTCTTCAGTGAGATAGACCTAAAAATGCTTAAAAGGAGTTTTTGACATGTGTTAAACATTCATTAAACGCACTTATCATTTGTTGCTGGGATGGTGAGGAAGGTTGGAATGAGAGAGGGAGGAGCTGATGACTTATTCCACCTTCTGGAAGGTCTATAAGGTCCCGGGAGGCCAAAAAGCCAGAGGGTCCAAGATAACAAAAATCCTTATCAAAGTTTCTCCCTATCGTGCCTGAAGGCTCCTGGAGGACAAGGACCTGCTGCAGGGGCCACGTTGGGTCAGGGCTTCTCCTTCTCGTATGAAGACAGCTGCCACATTTAGTTTCATTGATGTCGGGTGCATTGTCCTCTAACGCTGCTTGGGAGGACAATGGTGGAATGCAAATGACAGTGGAGTGGCATCTCCCCAGAACGTGGAGACTGGGGACAGCATGCTGCATTGCACTAAGAACTGCGAACTGCAAGCTGCAGAACTGTGAGGTGCTCAGAGGCCACTGAGCAGCGGAGCAGATGCTGAAGGTGCAGGGGCTAGTGCAGCTGAGCCGAGCAGCTACGGAAACCGGGCAGCTGCTGCACTTGAGCCTGACTGTTCAGAATTTATTAACCTGCCTCCCTCCTCTGCACCCTTTAAAATGTGCACCAATGGCGTCACTCATGAATTAAAGTTTTGTTACTTTAATAGGACTATATTTATTTATTTATTTATTCGTTTTTTGGGTACTGGGAATTGAACTCAGGGGCACCCAACCACTGAGCCACATCCCAGCCCAATTTTGTATTTTATTTAGAGACAGGGTCTCACTGAGTTGCTTAGAGCTCCGCTACATTGCCGAGGCTGGCTTTGGACTGATGATCCTTCTGCTTCCTCCTCCCAAGCAGCTGGGATTATTAAGCATGTACCACTGTGCCCGGCTATTTATTCTTTTCAAGATTTTTTTTTTTAGTTATCCATGGACCTTTAGTTTACTTATTTATAGGAGGTGCTTAGAATGGAACCCAGTGTCTCACACATGCTAGGGGAGCACTCTTGCACTGAACTACAACCCCAGTCCATACTTCATTTATTTCTCGAGTTCATTTAGTGCATCTTTCCTTTCCCTCTGCTGGAGAACCCTGGCTGATTGAGTCACATTGCATCATTGTGAGGCTGAGCCCACCAGAGTTCCAGACAAAGAGTTTAATAGAAAACATGCCATCTCTATACTACCGAGAATACCAGCTGCACAAACTCAAACCAGTACACTAGTGGCTAACTAAGGGCACCAACTTCTGTTTTAAGGTCCTTTTCCCCATTTCTAGGGCTCAGGGAGTCTCAGTGTATCACACGTCCTCATATGAAACGACTCTTGGACTTCTGTCCCATCACTTGCCCTAATTCTTGTCCCCATGTCCCCCTCTTGTATGCTCTTTCTCTGGGTATGGCTGGATGACCAGCTGGCTTTGCTACTTTAGAAGCCGTGGGAACAGTTCAGATTCCCTTCTTGGTCTAAGTGCATGAAGAAGCCCGAGGACACATCCAGTCTTGGCCGCAGGAAGTTAGCATTCTTGCTGGGAGTACTCTGAGCAAATGCTGTGTTTTTCATTCTGTTTCAGTAGTTAATTTTATGTCACGCTTTTATAATGCTTAAAAAATTTAGAATTGTCAATGATTCTGAGTAAAATGCAATTTAACCTGCAATTGAGGCATACAAAGGAACAATGTGGGTATCTTTAAAAACTGCTGTCTTGAAGTGTTGAGCTGCTTTATTACTGCAGCAGGCAGCCTCCAAGAGGGCCCCAAGCACCTTCATTGTTTTAAGGTGTTAACTCTGGGGGTTATATAATTGATTGAATGGTGTCCTCCTCAAACTTATACACATCCAGAACCTTAGAACGGGACCTTATTTAGAAATAGGAACTTTGAAGGTATAATCAGTTGGAATGAGGTGCTGCTAGAGTAGGATGAGTCCTTCACCCATAACTGGTTCCCTTCTAAGAAGAGGAGAGGACATAAAGAGACACATAGATGCAGGTGAACATTGGCCAAATTTAATATTGTGTGCATGTCTGAATACGTAACAACAAATCCCACCACGGTGTACTACTGTAATGCACCAACTAAAAAACATGAGGAAAGAAAAAGAGACACAGGGGGTCATGAGACAACTGAGGCAGCCATTGGGACAATGCTGCAGCAAGCCCAGAAACACCAGGGGCTGTCCAGAGCTTCCAGAAACTAGGAAGAGGGAACCAGAGAATCTTTCTTGGAGCCCTCAAGAGTGTTCCAGTTGACACCTTGATGTTAGACTTCTGGTGTCCAGAACTGTAAGAGAATTAAGTTTCTGTTGCTCTAAGCCACCCTCTTTGCTATCACTTGTTATGCCAGCTGTGGGAAACTAATGCAGGGTCATCTGAGAGGTGGCATTGGGTAACCAAATCACTCTTTTACAATATTCATCAACTTTTCAATTATTAAGAGTATGTGAAAAGATGTTGTTTCTCTAGGACATTTTCTTTCCTTTTTATTTTTTGGTAATTTTGCAACTATTTTTTTTTTTACTATCTTTTTCATCAAGATGAGAGGAATCCAATATGCTAAGGTGTGATACATTGGGATGCATAAAACATGCAACTTCATACACAGATCTCTAGGATGCTCCAGATTGGTGCTCTGAAACATGACAATTCTCATCCATTTGATGGATCTGTCATTACTGAGGAAAAAAAAATGTAGTGATGCTTTTATAATTGTATGCATGTTAAAACTAATAAACATACACACAGTTATGTGCATTGTAATATGCAGATGTGTTAGATGCATGATTGGCATTGGCGAAGCCAAATTCTGTGCTTGGAATTTTATGTATATGTGACTTCAAGAATTCCCTGTAGAGTGGCTTCTGATTCTGTAAGTGTCAAACCTCATCTCTGTGCTACCTGCACACTTCCCGTACTTCCAGGGCTGCTCATTTTCATGCAATGAAGTGAACTCTGGCCCTACATCTTTGCATGAGCTGATTGACTCAGCAGAGTGGGTGACAGGAATTTTTCTGGAAGCCATTCTTGCTCAAGGATGACTGGAAATGACTTAATATACATGAAAGTGACTGAGAGACACACAGAAAAGCTCAAATTAAACATCTCTGGCTCCATATACCCTCAGCAGATCCCTAAAACAGCCTTGCCCTGGGAAAGAAGCATCCTTCTCTTTGACATTATTGGCTGCAGGATGATTGAAGCAAAATGTTGACAGTGGCCAGTCCTTTATCACTCTGTGAAGGAATCCTGTCAGAGACTAAAGCATACCCGACAAAAGCAGAATTAAGATACTTTTTCCGGGGGAGAAGTGGGAGAGAAAGAGTAATTAATTTCTGATGACATCCTTAGATCCAGTTGTAGCTGAAACCAAATTTAGCTTCTCAATTACATGAGCCAATACATTCTCTCTCTCCCCTGCTTTTTCTGAATTGAGGTCGAATTGTCTTTTTTTCTCTGTGGAAACCCAACTCTTCAAACCTGAAACACGATAGGCGTGAAATAAATATTTGTGGGATGAATGAATAACTAAATTAGGGCTCTGTTACTCCAAAGTAGAGGTCTTACTAAATCAGGGAGATTAAAGTTTTAAATATAAGGGCTGGGGATATAGCTCAGGTGGTAGAGTGCTTGCCTCACATGCACAAGGCCCTAGGTTCAATCCCTAGCACCACCAAAAACAAAAACAAAAAAATTTTAAATATGTGTGTGTGGGGGGTGGGGTGGGTGTGTATGTGTAGATGCGTATACACACATGAACACACACATAAAATAAAAACTAATTATGAAATCAAGGTAGAATTGAAGTGCTACAGGCCAAGTGCTAGAGTATGCCAGGATATACGGTTGAGCAGATTGGAGGGCATCTAGGGGAAGGAATGTACTGGGCATGCTCAGAACATGGAAGTGCAGTGGTCCCCTCAATGGTGGCAGTGAGTTTCTGAAGGAAACTCAGAGGGTGATGCTTAGTAGGCAGAGGTGGCACATCTCAGAGAGCTTTCACTGTCCAGTTGAAGAAGTTAGAATTTATTTGGTAGCCAGTGGAGAACCAATGGAGGATTTTGAGCAAAGAGATGAAATATTATCCTTTCCAGGGTTTGTTTCCTTTCAACAGAAACTTCTACTTCAAAAGGATGCAGTAGTAATTTGAGGCCATAAAGCAGGTCAGAGGAGATGTTTGTGAAAGAACTTTCCAATCACACCAGGTAGGCTGCTGTTCTGACGAGTCATTTTCCTATGATAATCTGCAGTTAGACCCAGTCATTTTTCAAAAGTATATTTATAATTTTTGATACTCTAAAGTAGAAATATGAAGGCCTGAGGGGAGACAAAGGAGAATAAAACAAACAAACAAACCAAAAAAACAAAACAAAACCCAGAAAAGTACTTTTTTTTTTTCTGTCTTTGAGTCCATTTTATCTTTTAGAAAAATTTAAAATGATGAATAAAAATTTTAAGATGAGTTTTCAGCAAGGACAAAATAATCCCCTGATTTAAAAGAGAGACAGCTCATAAACATCTTTCTGAAGAAGTATACATTGTGCAAATAGCTCAGAAACTGATTGTAAACTGGTTGGAGCCTAAGGTAAGTCAACTGGGTTAGATGCAAAAAATAGAGTGTGGTCAAATTAGATAAAGAACTTGGAGAAAAAAATTGACAATTTCCTAAGGAATCCAAGTTACAATGTGGGATCTTTTTTTAAAAAAAAAATATTTTTTAGTTGTCAATGGACCTTATTTTATTTATTTATATGTGGTGCTGAGAATTGAACCCAGTGCCTCACACATGCTAGGCAAGTGCTCTACCACTGAGCCACAACCCCAGCCCAGCCCATATATATATATATATATATATATATATATATATATATAT
>NW_026000019.1:11400897-11509362 GCF_001458135.2 Marmota marmota marmota
TATATATATATATATATATAGTATTATTTTAGTTGTAGGTGGAAACAATACCTTTATTTTATTTTTTTTATGTGGTGCTGAGGATCAAGCCCAGTGCCTTACGTGTGCCAGGTGAGTGCTGTACCACTGAGCCCCAACCCCAGCCCCAGCCCCGTGGAACTTATTTTATACCATTGACCCTTAGTGGTATAACCATATCATATTTATTTTTATTTCTCCTCAATATATTATTTTTTCCTCTTTTCCCAATGCATGTAAGTGAAAAACCAGGTTTTCCTTTGATGTGAAAAATTTCCAGACATTTTACTTCTAGTCTTAAGGGGCCCTGATATCTATCCTGCATTGACCTCAATTTTCTTCTCTTTTGGGTGATACCTTTTGTAAGAATGCATTTTTAAAATCTGTTCTTTTTAGACGTACATGAGAGTAGAGTGTATTTTGACAGATCATACATACATGGAGTATACCTTCCATTCTTGTGTTGTACATGATGTGGACTTACACTGGTTGGTGGTGTATTCATATACGAGCATAGGAAAGTTGTACCTGATTCATTTCCATCTCCCCTCCCTTCCCTTCATTCCCCTTTGTCTAATCCAAAGAACTTCTATTCTGTAAGAATGCATTTATTGCTTAGATTTTTAGAGTCTAATTATTTATTCTCTTCCCACTTAAAATCGTTTTTTTTTCTTTCTGGTTTTGATTTGGTGCTGGAGTAATTTTCTAATTTTAAACAAATTATACCCTGGGAGGGAGAGACAGGTCACAGCACTCTGGTCCACCTTCCACCTCTGGCAGTAGAGCTGCCCGTGTTTGACGTGGTCTCAGGCATTTCCCCCTTTCAGATGCAGATATTGGTTGTCCATGGGTCCAGCTCTTGAATCCGCTGTGTCCTTTTGGGGTTTGCCTTGGTGCCTTCTTTCTAGGACTCGGATGTTGAGCCCATGGTTGCAGGACGTCCTGGGGGGCTGTGGCAGGGGAGAGCCTGGCGAGGTCAGAAGTACTCCTTACTGCTGGTGTGTCCTGGGGCCTTTCTTACATCTCAGCTCTTCCTTATCTTACTACTTCTGTCCCAGGAGGTGCTTTGGCCCCTTTCGTGAGGCTTGTCACGTCCTTGGACATGTTTAGACATGTCTAATTCTCAGCATGCAGTTTAGGTCAAGGTGAGGCCCCCCAGTTTCCTGGTAACAGCTTTCAGTGGAAACTTTCATTTTTATTCTTTCCTTTCATGAAATATTAATGAGTATATCATTAGGGTGATTGGGTTACTGTCTCACCCAATAAAAATTCCAGTTTAGAAAAAGAGATGAGCTTGTCTCTGTTATTTAAATTGACTCATTTGTTGATTTCTTCATCCAACATGTATTTAATTAGTAACTACTACACACCAGGGACGGTGTAGGGATTGAGGATATACCAGTAATAGAGACAGACAAGATTCCTCCCTTCTTGGATTACCTTTTAATAGAAGAGACAAACAATTGACAAGTAAACCAACATTGTAATTTTAGACGGTGGTAGGTCCTCTGCAGAAAATATACCAGGGGAAGAAATCAAGAGTGACCATGGGTACAGGTTGGGAGGCCCTCTTGGGGACAGGGAAATCCGATGGGGAAGGCCTCTGTGAGACCCTGAAGCACCCGACTTTTAGTTCTTTTAATTGTAGGAGAGTCCCTTCCGGGTGTCATTGATGAGATGGGCTGCAGAGCTTCTTCAACTGTATGCTGAGGTCAGACGTGTCATCTCACTTCAACAGTTTCAGTTCACGGTCATTGGCATGTAAAGGGAAGGAGACACTCTGTTGGTTAGAGGAAGAAAAATGAGCTGTACTCTTTTCCATAGGAAAATGATGGATGTTTCCAGTAACCTCTACTACCCGCCTCATCATTCTCCCAACCTCAGCCTGTTTTCCCCTGTTGAGGCTGGAGATGAGAATGAGTTTTACTTCCTTCTAATAGGACAGGGTGCAGCTTTCATTTAACCATTTACAGCTGTAGTGCAGAAGGTTATTCAAATAAAAGGAGATGTACCAGGCATTTTCTCAGAGCTCATTTAGTCCTTCTAGGTATTCTGTAAGGTCCTCATACTGTAGATGAGTGTCCTAGGTCACAGAACTAGGAAACGGTAATGAGATCCACTCATTTGTCCCCTGCCAGGGTAAAGTGCTCACCACATGTTCGCTCCAAATTTCCTGGGAGAGAGTAGTATAGTACAATATGCTGCTCATTACGCTTCCGAAGAAGTTGAGGTTGGACAGATTAAAAGACTATCCAAGTCACACAAGCACTAAGCATTTTTTATTTTTTTCTGCTTGGCTCCAAAGTGCGTCACTTTCCACTACACTGTGATCATTGCCGAGGTGAAACCAGGCAGTGGCATTTATCTGTGGCCCTGGATGATGATCTGAGGCACAAGAGAGCCGTTGGGTCATAGTTCAAACTCACGTCCCCAAACAGCACTGCTGCTAACAGTATGGGTTGTGGGAGTTGCGTAGATACAGGTTTAAACACAGGCAACTGAGCTTGTTGGCTGTATGAATGTTAGCGATTTCTAGAGATTTTCTCATTTCCAACTTTTTGATCTGTACAAGGGGATAATATAAATACCCACTTCAAAGGATTATTTGGGGGAGTTCTGTTTTTACAGCATTTTTGCTTCCTCTGAAGCTCTCAGTACATCCTAGCTAATATCGTACTTCACTGTGGCAGGCCTCAATGTTAACAGCCTATAGCCCAGTACCCTGCTGTTCCCTGCTGAGGGATCATGGTCCTGTATAGTTCTTAGGCCACCAAGATACCCGACGGGCTTGGCCCTCTCCCCATCCCTGGTAGGCAGATCACAATTTGTCTAAATCAGAGGTTCTCAAAATGTGGTTCCAGGATGAGCAGGACCAATATCCCCTTCCACTTAGAAATGCAAGTTTTCCCTTTCCATCTCAAATCTACTGAATCAAATTTCTGGGGGGAGAACCTGCTCAGCAAGTTGTGAGACTCTGGGTGAATCTGATATGGGCTAAAGCTTGAAAATCACAGATCTAAATCAGTCACAATAATCTTATTCCCCTTCCCAGTACCTGGAATCGGTAAAGGACATGTGGCCCAATTTTGGGGTACAGGGCCCAAAAAGTCAGATGAGGAGAAGGGCGGAGTTGAGGCTTTCCTTGCTGATTGAAAGAGGTACATGAGAGTAACTGCCTTCTTTTGGGATGCTATTTGTAGTATAGGTGACACTTGGAACAATTTGTGTCACTTTGAAACTATGAGGAAGATGTGTTCCAAGAAAGGCCCAGCAGAAAGTTAGAAAACACCAGGGCCTTTGTAGATGCTGCTGACCTACTGATAAGCCAACCTCCAAACTTCCCCTGCTGTGCCTGTGTAAATACCGGTGATGGTTAAGTCACTTGCAGTGGGTTATTTGCAGCGGGTTATTTGCAGCTAAAAAGCAAACCTGCCAATAAAACAGTTATCTCTTATGTAAACCAGTGCTTTTTGGAATGTCCAAGGATCTTGGTGCACTGGAAATGGGACTTTAATCTCATGATTTTCCTTTTCTCTCCATTGGTAGTGGAGGGGCAAAGCATCCATTTCTTTCAGACTTCTTAGAGTCTGAATGAGCCACGAAGATTGCCAAAAACCTGGGTGCACAGACACTTGGTCGTTCATATGTGTCCAACTATAAATTCAGAAAATGTTAGGAAAGAAAAAAATGGTATGCCATCAGAGGGAGTAGCTGGGTGATGTAATTTACTATGAGGGGTCAGGAAAGGACCTTCTGAGGATGTGACATTTAAGCTGCAAAACTTCAGAGAGAGTGGGAGTAGTGAGATTAAGTATGAGGGAGTGAGGAGGAGGAAAGGTAAGAAGAGTCTTCTTCCAGGAAGTGGCATTTGAGCTGACGCTCAGAAGTCAAATTGGTGTAGAAAATGTCTGTATCTGCCCATGGAAAGGAGATTGTTAAGAAAACATCAAAATGCTAACAGGATTTTATCTCTGAGTAATGGGATTATATGCACTTGTTTATCTCTATTCTTTTTTTTTTTTCCTGTGTACTTCTTTGATTATAAAAAAGTTACTTTAAAAAGTAATCATAGGGGCTGGGGCTGTAGCTCAGTGGCAGAGCGCTCGCCTAGCACATGTGGGGCACTGGGTTCGATCCTCAGCACCACATAAAAAAATAAAATAAAGGTATCGTGTACACCTACAACTAAAATATATTAAAAAAGTAATCATAAAAGGAGAGATGAGTGTTTTTTTTTTTTTGTTGTTGTTGTTGTTACTAGGGATTGAATTCTGGGGCACTCAACCACTGAGCCACATCCCCAGCCCTGTTTTGTATTTTATTTAGAGACAGGATCTCACTGAGTTGGTCAGCACCTCACTTTTGCTGAGGCCGGCTTTCAACTAGAGATTGTCCTGCCTCAGCCTCCTGAGCCTCTGGGATTATAGGCGTGGGCCACCATGCCCAGCAGAAGTGTGTTTTTAAACAAGACATGTGGAGTCAGGTGTGTGTGTGTGTGTGTGTGTGTGTGTGTGTGTGTGTGTGTGTAGGGGAGAGGTGGTATTTTCAGGAGGAGGAAATGGCTTAGGCAACAGCTTGAGAGTTTAAATAGCTGCTAGTTGCTTGTTATAACTGCAACATGGCAGTCGGAGTCCGGGGAGAGATGAGAAAGGGAAACTGTCAGGTCCTGGAGGCCTGGTGTCATTGGGAAGCTTCAAGCTCATCCTGCAGTGAGTGTTGAGTACACTGGTCAGGTGTGTATTGTAGAAACATCCCCATGGTGACAGTGTGGGATATATGTGGGACAGCGGTAGTCATCAAAGCGGGCAACATTGGGCAGGTAGGGAAATGTTTTTGTTTTTTAGAGTGGTATATTCAAAGCAGTGATTGAGATTTATTCTTAGATGCTCTTTGGCTGATTTAAATATTAAATTCAAATAATTCATATGACCAGTCTTATGAATGGGAGAAATCTTTTATGTTTCAGTGGACTGCTGCCCCAGGTTCCCTTCTTGATCTTTTCCGGGGGTCCTGTGTGCATCTTAAGAGGAAGAGAGCACCTGTCTGCTTCCTACTGCAGTGAGAGATGGGCATGAGGTAATGTCTGTAGAGCGAGTGATTTCCTCAGACACAAACAGCACTGAAATTGACACTGTGATTATTTGCTCCGATACCAACTTTTTGTGAGGGTTTTAATTTTGTCTGCTCATTTCAACCAAATCTGAGGTCTCCATGACTACAATAGAAGAACAGAAGGAAAAGAATACTTCTGTGCTGGAACATCCTAAATGGTATTGTTTATTATAAAATGTGGATATTTTAAAGGATGCCCACATTCTTAAAAGGTGTAAATGCTGTTCAGATGGCGTTCTAAGCCAGAGACATTTTTATGTTCTAGTCGTGGGTGATATGTGAACACATTGAGAAGCTACATCAATAAAAACTCTAGAAAGAGACCAAAGAGATAGCTGGATCTTGGGGTCAAATTCAGATGGAATGGGCTGTGTCGATGTTTTTACCCTCTAGGGCAGAGTCTGGGCTCTCGGTGATATGAGTCATGAAGCAAGTGTGGTCATAGATGGAGTGCAAGTAGTTTTATGTATTTACATTCTGAACACCTGAGTAAAACTTCAGACAAAACATCACATTTTCATGGTTCTTCGTGGGAGTATGGCTGGCCTGCCCACCATGACCAGACATGATATGTCTGGCACCCTTTTCCAAAAGGATGTATTTAAAGTTTAGGAGTCAGGTATGAATTCCAGCTCTGCCACTTACGATCTGTGTGATTTAGACTCCTCACCTGTTAAACAGGAGCAATAGAGTCCACTTTGCAGGGTTATTGTAGGGTAATAAACAAGGAAATATTTATCAAGGTCCTGATGCTTAATACACTTTCAAAAACTATTACTTTTATAGTTTTTCTTTTTGTACTAAGGATCGAACTCAGGGGTGTTCTACCACTGAGCCACATCCCCAGCCCTTTTATGTTTTTTAAAAATTTTTAATTTTTATAATTATAGATGAACAGAATGCCTTTATTTTATTTGTATATGGTGTCAAGGATTGAACCCAAAAACTTGCACATGCTAGGCAAGCACTCTGCCACTGAGCTACACCCCAGCCCCCTTTTTATGTTTTATTTTGAGACAGGGTCTTACTAAATTGCTTTGGGCCTTGCTAAGTTGCTGAGGCTGGCTTTGAACGTGTGATCCTCCCGCCTCAGCCTCCTGAGCCACTGGGATTATAGGCATGTGCCACTGTACCTGGCTTACAGTTGTTTTTGTTCAGACTCTGAAACTACAGAGAGCTATGCATGCAACTCCCCAAGAATTTTGATTTCTAAGCAACACTAATTAGAATCGCTGGGGCGGTGGATAGCAAAGGCAAAAAATAGGGATTAACATGGTGGGAAGAGCAGATCAGGGTTTTTTGGTGTTCGCAGAGCTGAGATCCCAGGCCTGTGCAGCAATGGAGGCTTCCTGGAACTCAGCCAGAATCGGGGGCCAACATATTCCTGGCTGTCAATGCAGATGCCAAGTTCTCAGGCTCTCAGCTGACAGAGGATAGGGTGATGCCAGGCTGCAGCCACCTGGCTTAGCTGGATGGTTCCATGGCACACAGTGGGGACAATGCTGGCTGATCCTGGTCCACTGACTAGTTGTCTCAGTATTTGTCACTGGTGTGTGTCCCCAGCCACTTCTCAGTCCTCCTTTCCTGCCTCCTGGGTCTTGTCCTAGTCAGGTGCTCCGCTTCTAGTCAGGTACGAGCCTGTGTCCTATTTTGGTTCTCAGCTTAAGGAGAGCACCCGTCGGCAAAGGTTCACTGACAACGGGGGACCTGTGTCATTTTGACAAGGACTCTTGGAAATGAAGGGATGACATTTGAAAAGAAGAATGATAGACAACAGGTTGACAGTTGGGGCCAGAGGGCTCTGTCTGGCCCTTGTGGTTGGGATACATCATGGTGCAGTGGCTGCTCTGCCTGTGAAGAAGGCCATCCTGGCCAGACACAGGGGCTCAGCCTCCCTGGAGGAGGAAATGACAGGGAATGGGTCAGTTCAGGGGGTACTGCTCATCACCTGTGCACTGCCAGCCTGGTGCTTTTGGGGGCTGAAAGTGACTTTATTGGCAGAGTGAGGTGCTCAGTGTGATGTGCTCAGGAATCCGGGCAAGATGTCCCTGCCAGTGGCCCTGCCCTCCCTGCATTGCACTCCACACCTGCAGTTGCTTTAAAGATGCCCCTGGCTCCTGGCACTGGGTGCTCTGCACTGCCAGAGAGTTGCCGGGCAGAGGCTGCAGGGGAGGAGACGAAACATACTCCATACATGTGGAAATTGCTACAATGGGAGGAATCTTCTCAGAGACAGTTGATTTCCATGATGATGTGGAAAGAACTTGAACAGTTTTGGACAGACCGCTTTCAATTTCTCTGGTGCTGTGTTAAACACTTTGTACGAGGTTATTTCTCCTCATCTTCTGACAACTACACCTTGATTTTTCCTCTTGGTGCCCACCCAATCCCATGAAGCAAGTAATCCTTGAGGGCCTTTTGTTTTATATGCTTCCTCTTCACACTGTTGGTGAGGGGGGATTCCTGCTCTAGGGTTATGGGATTAACTGGACTCCAGACACCTGACATGGGATAGATGAGATTGCCAGTATTTTATTAGTCACACACATATATATACTCACAGACAGGGGGAGGAGGACACTGCTGGCCACAGTGGATCACGTCAGGGTTGCACTGGGGGGGAAAGAGTGTGAACAAACAGGGGTGGGAGGCAGACTTTGTAGTATCCAAAGGAAGAGATGCTTCTGTGACATATGAAGATGCCATTGGGCTAGCTGAATAGTTTCACGGGCTAACAAGGAGCTGAAACCATTACTCAGGGGTAAGTAGAGTTTATACTCTGCTCATTTGATGAGAAGGATAGTTTGGCAGGTGGGCCTTATTTGCAGGATCACAGGGTAAGAGGAATTTGAGGTTAAGCCATAATCTTGGGCCTTGCTGGACATGGTGGCACATGCCTGTAATCCCAGTGGCTCAGGAGGCTGAGGCAGGAGGCTCTTGAATTCAAAGCCAGCCTCAACAATTTAGAGAGGCCCTGAGCAACTTAGTAAAATCCTGTCTTAAAATAAAAAAAATAAAAAGGTCTGGGGATGTGGCTCAGTGGTACGCACCTCTGGGTTCAATCCCTGGTTAAAAAATAAAATGAAAAAATAAAGTAAATTGGGCTTTATTTTAGTTCTTATACCAAACCTGTGAATCAAAGCTCTGTGCTCTCCCCTGGTAAAGAGGCTGGTTTATAACCTGTATTGGACCAACCAACTTGAAATAAGAAACTTGAGTGAATCAAGGACGGAAATGATTAGGTCAGTTAACCCTGACAGGGCTGCTGGAAGATACTGTGCCTGTGACTCAGAATCATGCTGCTTCTCAGGTCTCGGCCTTCCTGGGGTCTGGGCATTCACTTTTTCCTCTTAGGCCGGGGAGCTATGTCACTAGTTTAGCTGCCCAGCATTTGATTCTGTGCTTTGCAGTTGACAAGTATAGCTGTTGAACATTTATTTGATGAAATGACTCTAAGGGATTGGCAATTTTTATTATTCCCCTTTTACAGATGAAGAAATTGAGATGGAGAAATGCCAAGAGGGCTCGAGTTTACAAAACAAGTAAAGGGGAACGGGAAAAGTTGAAAATTAGAATTACCTTCACAAGAGTTCACAGTGCTGCATCTTTTTCATTTCTCTGTCTCTCTCTCTTTTTGGTACAAGGCGTCGAACTCAGAGGTGCTCTATCACTGAGCTGCATCCCCAGTCCTTGTTATTTTTTATTTTGAGACAGGGCCTTGCTAAGTTGTTGAGGCTGGCCTTGAACTTGTGATTCTCCTGCCTCAGCCTCTCGTGTGGCTGGGATATAGGCCATCACACCTGGCACCTTTTTCTTCAAGAACTCTAAATGCCGGCTAGATAGTGTCAATGAAAATAAACTGACATCTAGTGAGAATACCTGGTATTCCCCTTGGTCATCTTTGGTCCTATGTGTTCATTTTCAGTTCACCAAGAGCCATGGAACTGAGTTCTGAAGGTTATTAGATGTGAGGTAGAGGTTGTAATTAGGTAGAGAAAGCTCAGTGTCCTAGCTAGAAGTGTTCTGGCCTCAATGGGAAAGGAATGTGCACGAGTCTACTTTATAGCTCATATTCTTGAGTATTTTCCATCAATAGTCACTTATGTCTGGACTTTGGTGAGCAGTCAGTAGGGCTGGGGAGAACAAAACTGGTTAGATCCTGGATTTCCCCACTGATGACTGGAACCATGAAATTGGGACTCTTGAGAGAAAAGTGAACAATGTCTTAAAAGAATTAAAAAAAAAACAACCAAAATGCTACATATACATAAAAGCACATCTACAGAAGGAGGAAGAAGGGGTGGGAAGAGCCACTAAGACCAAAGAGAGAAACAGCTCTTTGCTGAGGCCGTGCTTTCCAGGTCAGAGGCTGTCACTATCTTGACACCCCGCACAGGTGAGTCTGTCCCTTTTCCTGTCTTCCACCTGCTCAGCCATGCATCAGTGAGCAGATGTTGGGAGCAGCAGTGTCTCGTTGGGTGTTCAGAGGTCACCACCTCATGCCTGTGGTCAAAGAGGAATGGCTTCCTGCTGACACAATGGCTCTGGAACAGGGGGCAGGAGCTGGTGGTATCCCTGAGCCCTGTTCCCCATGAGGACCAAACTTACTGTCCAGACTTTGAAGGCTGGTTCTTGGCGAGGTCTGAAGGCCTTGGTGCAGAAGGACATCATCAGCCTCTGTCTGGGAGGCAGCCTTGTGGCAGGAGAGATGGAGCCGTGCTAAGGCATGTGGAGCTAAAATTATCCTGGCCTTATTTCTGCGGCTGAAAGACATACTGTGAAAGTCATGGGTATTATGCTGTCAGTCCACTGATGGCCTCCAACCCTCCAACTCCTTGTCTGAACCAGTATGTCATCTCAGGAGTGCGGGGAAGCCCAGACATGCCTCTGTGGAGAGGGCTGCTTTCTGGTACAGGGGCTGATGGCAGCTCTGGGTCAGATTGCCCCTCCTCCTGCATTTCCTTCAGTGACACCATAGGGACCAGGCCAGGATTTCCTTTTAATTGATACCTGTGAGGGAATATGGAGGAAAGTCCTTTTGTTGGGTCGTATTGTGAAGAGGTGAGACCTGAATGGAAGACCCAAGGAGGGAAGCAGATGTTTTCCTGTTGATTCTTGGACTTACCAGCATTTCTTCCCAAGGGCTGCTGCTACTTAACCATTTAGAATCAGACTGTCTGGGTTGAATTCCAGCTGCTCTACTTGCAAGTCCTGAGACCATGGCCTAGTACTTCTCTAAACCTTAATTTTATCATCTGTATGTGGACCAACTTAGCTCATGGCTTTTTGTGATAACTGAAGGAAACAATTAACATTAAAGATGAAGCACCATATTATTATACAGAAAGTACCTCATAAATATTATTTATTGATTCTGATGTCCTTGGTGGCTCTGCCCTTGAACTTTTCTTGGTCACACCATGGAGATCATCTGGCTCCAAGTTAGGGAGTTCCTGGAACAGATCTTCTAATGCTGGGGATAGGGAGCAAAAAGGAGTAAGGATGGTTTGACAAATGTTGGCATAAAATCTTGACTCCTTGGGCACATCCTACCCTGTTTTGTACTTGGATTAGGACTTCTAGATTCAAAGCCAAGTTCAAAAGGCCAATGTTCTTAGAAAGCTGGCTCCAACCACAGTTGGCTCCAGCCTTCTTGGTGGGCAAGAGGCCATATTCCTCTGCCGGACCAGCTCTGAGCAAAGCCGAGCAGGAAAGATCGCCTTAGCCTCTTCAGCACCCTTCCTTGAGGCCCCTTGTAGAAGGAGTGGTATCCTCTCAGGCACCATCTTTCTTATTCCAGTCCATACTTCATTTTAGAAAAGGGTCTGAAATAAGTTCATATCGAGGTGTAAACCACTGAGTGTATTTAAGTGTTACTCTTCAGAATTTGGGTTTTGATGTAAATTAGTATACTCCCACATTAACTGTAAGAGTTAGATCATGGTATTCTGGGAACATCCTACCTAGTTGGCTAATTACCTACCATATCCTGATCTTTAGATCTCTCTGCTATAGCTCACCCCTACAGTTGCATGGTTAGCAAGTGGCACCAGTTGAATAGGAGAGCCAAATCATTGCCCTGATTTACAAAGTGTATCTCCAAAGAGTTTCTCAGGGATGCTGGGGACTGAATCTGGCCCCAAGGAGAGGGCCTATTGCTTCAATGTCCATTCACTTGGAGGAACAGTTGTGGAAGTGGGCATCAGCTGAATCCCTTATTGAGCTGGAGGTATTAAAAACATTCTGGCCTTTTGAAACCCACCAAAAGATTTGGAAGGGACTGAGCCACCTCTCCTGTCCACAACCTTCATTCCAAAGGAGATCCACCCTACACATTCCTTGTAGTTTGGTTTACTTTGTCATTTGCTTGTACCTACTGCAAATATTTACTTCTATCTTAGTATTGATTCAGTGAGTATTATAGGATTGTTCCTGAGACCTTCTGCTTCATGCTCAACCACATCAATGCTGTTTTTTTTTTTTGGGGTGGGGGGGCGGGGAGTACTGGGGATTGAAACCAGAGGTGCTCTACCACTGAGCTACATTCCCAGTCTTTTTTTTTTTTTTTTTGAGACAGGGTCTTATTAAATTGCCTAGATTGACCTTGGTCTTGTGATTCTCCTGCCTTCGCCTCCTGAGTCACTGGGATTATAGGAGTGGGCCACTACATTCAGCCTTTGCTGTATTTTAGATAAAATAGCTCTTTTTTTTTTTCTCTTCGAAACACTGTTATGATGGTTAATTTTTTGTGTCAACTTCACTGAGGTAAGGAGTGCCCAGAGAGTTTGTTAAACACTATTTCTGGATGTGACTGTGAGGATGCTCTGGGTGAGAGAGGCATTTGGCTTGGTAGACTGAGTGAAGGAGTTAGTCTCCACCAGTGCAGGTGGACATCAGCCAATCTGTTGAGGGCCTGAGTCGAAATGGCAGAGTAAGGGAGAGTTTGCTCTCTGTGCTTGAGCTGAGGCATCCATCTTCTGCCTTCTGCTCTTGTTGGACTTTGGACTTAGATCAAGACTTGAAATATCATCCCTGGTTCTCAGACTTTCGGGTTAGGACTGGAACTACACCATTGGCTTTCCTGGGCCTCCAGCTTATAGACAGTAGATTCTGGGTTTCTCATCCTCCATAAAATGGTACAATCCTTCACAATAAATTTCTTTCTATATATTATGAATCCTGTTGGCCCTGTTTCTCTGGTGAGCCCTAATGTCACCATGATGGAGATTAAGAATATAGGCAGTGATGGGCTGGGGTTGTGGCACAGTGGTAAAGCGCTTGCCTCCCATGTCTGAGGCACTGGGTTTGAGCCTCAGCACCACATTAAAAAAAAAAAAAGTATTGTGTCCATCTACAACTAAAAAAATATACATAATGTATATGATGCTTCATATAACAATGCTCACTCTTTTTATATGGTAAAAAACATTGTTTGGCCTCTGAACCTGATTTCATAGGTCTCCATCTGCAGTTAAGTGGCTGGGACTCAAGTTTTGCACCTGTGCAGATCTGTAGGTATGGTATGAGTCCCACCTGATTGTGCTGATGTGGATGATGCTGGCCCTTGGTAAGCTTGGCCGTAGGTGTCTTTTGTGAATTCTTGGCTCATCCCTAGTATTCCACACTCACTGCTACCAATATATCAAGTATTTCTTGGTTCTGATAGAGTGGAGGCCATGAGGGTAGTCTTGGGATTCACATCCAGCAAGTAATACACACAAAATGCAAAAGGCCAATTCTTCTTTCTACAATGGAAATGGCAGAGAGGAAGTTGAAAGGAATCAGTTTAAGAAGGGAGAGTCTGGGTGAAGAGTCAGTACTGAAGAGTCACACTTTTGTCCCACTCTGCATAATGGCCCAAGATGGCCCCACTCCCTTACTTGCTTTTTTCAACTCAGCACATTTTTCTTCTGTGGAAGACTGCATTGGGAGGGTCCTGCCCCCTGTGGGGTAGTGTAATGCGAACCAAAAGGAAGGCCTATGGTGGATCTTATCTGGGAATGGTTTAATCAAGGACATTATGAGAAAAGGGTATTTGCTTTCTTAGTGATCACCTCCTCAGCACATTCAGACATGCAGTTTCAAGGTAGAAAATTTCCAACCCATTATCATGAACTCTTCTATACCCTGGGAAGTGATTCCTCTGCCATTTTGTACAAGCTGAGAAACTCATATTTTACACAAGCAGAGAAACACAGAAAATTGTAGTTATGGTTATTGGAGAAACCACCATTTATCTGAGTCCCATGAGATCAAAAACCACTTTGGACCTGTGAATATTTGGGCTAAAAACTACTATTTGTTTTTATAGTTGAAGTTACAGTGTAATCTCAATTGTATAAAGGTAAAGTCTTTTTGCACTATCTTCCTAAGAAGATGGCAAGCCTCCTTAGGGCAGAGACAATCTAATTCTTACTTACATCTCTCATGAAACCAAGTACCATTTGTGGATGTTCAATAAATATTTGTTAAAGAATGATACAGTTTATGGCTTAACTCCTACCAATTTTTATTTCAAACAAGGTTTTCTCAACACTCAGCCCACTCCAAATTACCCCTCCCTGACTTCCCAGTCAATGTGTGCTGAGGGAGTGCAAACAAAATGTTAATTAGGAAGGTGAATCTACTTTGAAATACACTCCTATAAACAAATGTAGGCCAAAGGCAAATTTAAATGATTTTCAGAATTGTCTGCAGTTATTATCCATGACCCTGTGCTGGCCCAATTTTTACAGATAATCAGGTTATAGTTGATATTGGTTCTGTATTTCCACTTCAGAACAGAGAAGAAAGTGGGAGGATATTGTGAGCATGGATTGGGAGAAAATAAATCACAAAAGCCTACAGTTGTGGTGAGTTGGAGACACAGAAACAAAGAAATATATTTTTTTCTTAGCTCAAATCTATGCAAAGTTACCTTTAGATCATTCTCTCTCCCTTTGCAAACTCCATTTCTCTTTGCTGTCTTATCAGGTGAGTTCAGGTTTGGGGTGGGATATGGGTGGCAGGAGCAGTTTATTATTAAGATTAGTGGAATCTCTTGAGATGACCAGATTTCCTAGTGTTCCCCCTTCCCCCACCAAGATTCTAGTTTACAGCCTTTGCTGACCTTGCAAGCATCTTCTTCTTTGGATTGCAGGAGAAAATGCTTCTTTCCTTTCCGAGGAAATTTGTAGGAGATAAGGGATCTGCACACTATAGGTCAGGACACAGACCTGGAATCGTATACTAAGACTGGTTCATTAAAAATATCCCTGTGTTGTGGGTACTCAAAAAGGGAGACTTGCTGGAGGAATGATGAGTAGGCAAGGGGTACAAATGAACTTATTGGAGACCAAGTGCCTCTGCCTTTTTGCCATCTGCCTACACAATACAATGACTCATTGCACTCCCATTTAGGGGAGGTGAATCACTGGGCCATATATGTGCAGTAAGGTGGACTATGACTTAAGTACAGTAGGTGGACAGTTATTGGATCTAAATCAAGTGGCTAAAATTATTATCTCCCTCAACATGTTGACTCATCTCCCAGTGACCTATGCCATTGACCTGGCCTGAAATTCCCATCATTGTTATCATTTAGGACTTAAATAACAAAGTGGAAGATAGAATTTTTTTTACGAAGTCATTGGACAAATGCATTTTTTAAGGAACTCATAAATAATGTAATTTTTTTTTTTAGGATTGAATCCTCAACCATCTCCCATTAGTTTGTCAGGTGAGCTGGTTGGTCCCTTTACCAACAGGTGTATGAAATATGAGACAAGCATTTTTATTTATTTATTTATTTACTTTAAAGAGAGAGAGAGAGAGAGAAATTTTAATATTTATGTTTTTTAGTTATCGGAGGACACAACATCTCTGTTTTGTATGTGGTGTTGAGGACTGAACCCGGGCCGCATGCATGCCAGGTGAGCGCGCTACCGCTTGAGCCACATCCCCAGCCCGAGACAAGCATTTTTAAAGAAGAGTCCTCCACAGTGGAAGAGGGAAGATCTGAGGATGATGACAGCTCAGTGAGTGACTGGGCTCCTAGGATTGACACCTATTCCTTCATTTGTCCAGCAAGTTGTCTTTCTAGAGTGCCTATTACGTGTGGCACATTCTGCAATGTCAGAGAAGACAGGAGTGTTCTGAATGGCTCTGAGTTCCAAGCTTGTGCCCTGACCTGAATTTTGCAAAGACCCCTTTGCTTCCCTCTATTTAGACAGAGATCCTGCTTTCCAATTTCACCCAGACTTGGCTCCATCCCCAGCTGCAAGTCAACTTCCTTTGTGAGTGGCATTCAGTTTTCCAGGCCTCTGGACATGAAGCTGCATGTAAAGAATAACCTTGATTTTAACCCTGTAATTTTAGCTCCTCCTAGTAGCAGCTACCTTGTAGGAATCTCCTTTATGATATACTTTGAGGGACAAAAAGTTGCATTTGTTCCCAAAGGGAAACTGGACATAGATATGGCCCAAGAGGCTGATAACTAGGATCTGCCTTCTCCTCTGAGTCTTGCTGCCTAATGAAGTTTCTTAAAATGCTGCTGTTACAATATCACTTCTGCTCCAAGCCAGGCAGTGCTTGCCTATTGTCCATCAGTTCCCAGCCCTATTATTCCACCCCTGGGCCACCCATTTCACTTATTTGCCTTATTTGGGACAGAGCTGCAGATAGGTCAAGAAGAAGGCCTAAATGTCACATTTGAAAGATTAAACATATTCCCAAGAAAACAGGACAGACACATTGGGTAACTGTATACCACGGATTTGTTACAATGATTTGTAATACATGTAATTCATTCATTAAAATTGAGAAGCTTGGAAAAAATATTAGTCTGGGATTTGGAAAACTCGAATCCCTTGTCTCCATTACTCATTATGAATCTTTAGATAATTAGTTTTTTTTTTTTCTGGTGTCTCAATTTTCTCTAAAGTAAGTAGTCTACTGGGTTGTTGTGATGACTGACTTAGATGAGTATGAAAGAGTCCTTTTGAGTACACACTTTAAAACCCAAGTCAATTTCAAATCTAACACTTCATTGGTGAATAAAAATTAGAGATGGCATTAATTTTTAAGTAAAGGGTTGTCTCAGTTTTGTGTGTTAAAACAAGGAAATAGAACAGAAAATGTTGGGTCTTCCTGAGACACCCATGAATTCCAGGAACTCTGGTATTCCATGAGGTTCTAGAGATAAGGTGGAAGATTCATCCTGCACCTTCTGTGGCCAGGATCAGCTGGACTTGGGGTCTTATTTAGAATTCTACCCTGGACGGGCATTTCCTCTCCCCCAAAGAAAAGTCAAGAAGAGAGATACTTGCTGCTCTTGGTGCCTTTAGAGGGAACGCTGAGCTCTGGGATGGGCATGCTCACTCAACTACCCAGGGACAAAGTGACCCACTTGATTGAGGAATGTGCAAGGGGGTGTTGGGGGTGAGGTTGGGGTGAATGCTCACACCTGCTTCCTACCAGTTTCCAGGGCAAATGGCTCCATTTGCTGCCCAGCAACAGCAGTTTCATAAAAGCCTTTGAGAGGAGCTTTGAAAATGTGTCAGCCAATAGCTGAGCAGGACCCAGCCAGACAACTGAGGGGGTCCCCTCCCCCTCACGGGAGCAGAGAATTGGGAAGGAGCAGATGGAGGCCTTTCTCCCTGTGGCCAGCTCTCCTGCACATTGTGTGCCCTCTGGACTCAGGAGAGGAGATCAAGGCAGACCCTTTCCCAGTTTTGTCCTTGTCCCAAAGCTCCTGGTGGAATCTTCCAAGCCTCTCTGCAGCCTCCTCTGTGGGGTGTGAGGTGCCTGAGCTTATCCAGGGCAGGCCGTCTGCGAGGGTTTGCTCTCCTGTTAAATTTGCCTAGAGTCCTCTCACGTGTCATTAATCAAGCCACTGAACCGATCTGGCACTGCTGGAGCGTGGCATTCGTTATAGTCCCCAAGGGATCCCTTTCTTTAGCTCTCACAAGTTTTGACTCCAGGAATAGAGACATCTGTCCTGCCAGGAAGGCCCCAGGCCTACAGTGTGATGCAGGCCACTCAAGGGCTTTCCCTGCACCCCTCCGGGGACTCACAAGCCCCGTTGCAATCCCCAGGGCTCTGTGAATCCCCTTGGATTCCTGAGGACCCTGCAGCAATCACACTGACTTCAGGGAGCCACAGCACAGAGAGAAGAGGCCTCGACAGGAATCCGCAAGGAAGTTTCTGGGGACACAGCCATATGGTATGTGTCTAGCCTGTTTTGTTAAATGTTTCCACTTTCCCTGTGGCAAGTACCAATCCCTGGGGCTAAGACTTGGGAAAATCCTCAGGCCTGCTTCTCTTGGCTCCCTGCCACTGAGGCCTGGCTTCCCAAGCTCATCTTTGCTTCTAGGAAGTAGGGAGGAGCTATGTGTCTGCAGAAGCCCATCCTTCGCCTCCCTCCACTCCAGCCCCTTCCATACATACCACGATGGGCCTTCTCGATTTGTAAATACAGGGCCTTGCCGAGAAAAATCCATGCAGCCATGGCTCTGCTTTTGGGGTTATTAATCCTGTTGAGAGCCACAGCCGAAGGGGCCCCAGCAAACTTCCAGCTGCCAGCAAACTTCCAGCTGCCGGCTGATGATTGGCTCACAGCGGCCCCAGCAACATCTAGCTGATTGGCTCCTCTGCGGTGATGCTCATTGGGCTGTTTCCCTGCCCTTTCAGACCACGGAGCTGCTCATTGGGGGACTTTTTTGGCTCCACCCACGTGACCCAGCCAATCGGCCTCAAGAGCAGGAGGATTGTGGGAGGTGGAGAGAAGCTTGTGTGGGAGAGAGAGGCTTGTGGAAAGCCGGTGGTGGCAGTTGAGGCTCTGAGGGTTTTTCCTGAGAGGCTGTTTTGTTTGGCGTGTGTGGTTCTAAAAATAAAGTTAGTTTCTTTTGACAAGTGGCTCCTGATTGTGCCCAGCCAGACTGCGGCATTTGGTGGCCCGTACGGGGATCGAACCCGTGACCTTGGCGTTATCAGCACCAAATGCCGCAGTCATTTGATGAATCCCACATGGAATAAATAAAGTGAAAGAAGGTCTGTCCTGTGTGAGGTGAACACCTCCCTTTCCCAGGGATGGAGGGTGGACAGGGTGACACAAGCAGGGCAGGAGAGGTGGCATTTAACCAGAAAAGATGGATTGAAATGCACAAGTCATAACTTCCTCTCTGCAGTAACCTATCTTCTGCCTTAACCTTTTCAGAATCATTAAAAACAGTTTGATTTATGTCTTTTCTGGTCTCTCTCTCTCTCTCTCTCTCTCTCTCTCTGCACACATACAGTAAGTCTCTAAGCAATTCCTAGACATTTTGAATGTATGTTAACTACACATCATTATGGAGACAGTGCAGGTTACACATACACTGTTCTAATTCATGCAGCAAACACTACACTAATGAAGTACGAAAATTATTTCAAGGTTAAACAAAATAATCATCAGCATCTCACTTGAGCCAGGGTGACTCTACTCTGTTCTTATTCATGATAGGTGAAATTTTGAACACTAAAATAAGAGAATGCTTAGGAGCAAACTCACCTTCACCCAAAAATATTGCTGATTTTTAATTTTACCCTACACCAAAAAACACATCTTAGCAAAAGAGACATGTGTGTTTAATCTCAAGGGGAAAATAATCTTTAATCTTAAGGGCCTTTAGGTTACTTCTGAGACATGATGGACTTATTTTTTTTGCTTCTTTAGAGAAAGGAATTATTCTTTTTCAAGGGACTTTCAAGTGGAAAGCAATATTAATAAATTAGCAAGTATTTCTATGTGGCAAATATTCTAAGTTACAATGATCAATTCATTTATAGCCCTGTTTTATGGATACAAAACTGAGACACAGCAGGGTTAAATCACTTGCCTAAAATCACACAGCTTTTAGTTGGTGGAGGTGGGATTTGAACCACGGCAACCTGTCTCCAGAGTCTGCCGTCTTGACTCCTATGAAGAACATGGAAAAACAAACCAACCAGCCAAAGAAATCAACCAAAAATGCCAGATGATAGATACCAGCTCCTTATTCAAAGGCTGTCAACCAGTTTGTAGATTTCACATGGCTCTGACTTCTCTCTTTCCCTGAATTTTCCATTTTTTCCCTTTTATTCATCAGTAGCTTCCATCCTAGAGGACAGCTGGGGAAGGGAGAGACAGGAGATCTCTCATCTATTCATTTTCATGATCACCAGCATTCTAGTACATATTGAGTGAGGAAAATGCTTGGTTCTCTGTGTCATCCTTCCTGGGATTGCCAGTTACCTCTCATTCCCTGAACCGGAAAGGTCAGCCCACAGAAGTTCTGGGAGCACTACCAGTTCTTGTGGCCTTGCTTTCCCCTACTTCAGTCTGAATCTTCTTATGTGGTCTGCCCTCTCTGGGTATCAGATGTTTGATTACAGTTGTCAGCTGGAGTTCAGCCTGGTTCAGATATCTATTTTTAATAATAGCTGAAGGGGTTCTTTTTTCAAGACAGGAGAAAGATTACTTAATAATAAGGGAACTGGCTCATAAATGGGGTCTAAATTTCCTTCTTGAAAGGAAGGCTGATTTCAGGATTTACCCCCTAATGGGCTGGAAATTGAGTAGAGATTCTGATGGAAAGTCAGAGAGAGAAGCCAGGTTGGACATCACCAGGGAAAGCTGGGAGACTTGGACTCTGGAAATAAGTTTAAGCTCCAAGATTATGGTAGAGTCAACTTAAAAACTGTCCCAATTTTCTTCCTCTCCTTAGATCTGGGCCTTCAGAATATGACTCTCCTTATATTCAAGCCTTCAGGATGTCGATTTGCAGCTTTTATCATCAAGATCTGGAGTTTGTTTCTCTATCTCTTGAATTTGGGCTGATTTTATAGCTTGATTTACCCTGTAAAATGTAGCAAAGTGAGGCTGTGCGAGTTCAGACCTGGGTTTCAAGAGGTATTTGCACTTCTGCTCTTTCTCTTGGGACTCCTATCTCTTGCCATCAAGACAAAACAAAATAAAACTTACCTAGCCAGATGGATGATTGGGAGATGAGAAACATGTAGTTCAACCACCTCATCACACCGACCAACAGTCAGTCAAATGCTGGGCATGCAAGTGAGATCCTTTTAGACCAGCTGGCCCTAGCTGATCCACCAACTGACCAAGTTCATGAGCTGGCCCAGGCAATATTAGCCAAGCCTGGCCCTGGTCAGCAGAATCAGCTAAAATAACTCAGATATACACCATTGATAACAGTGATTATTTCACTAAGTTGCTAAGTTTTGGAGTGGTTTGTTACATAACAACAGCTAACTAGCACAAAGACAGGATTGAGATTAGGGTGTTAGACCCAAGGGTTTAGAATCAGAGACTAGGTTTGGAGCAATAGTGGTTCAGAAACAAAAGAGCAGCTTGTGGGGTCATTGTTGAGAATGGGCTGGAGATGCCTATGAGTTGAGTGGATTTTTAAATTGGATGGGTTCTGACGGAGGCAGGGCAGGGAGAATGAAATCTAGAGAGACCAAGGTTGTATCATTCGTGGGAGATGCCCTGGAAAAGGTACCTTCAGCACAATCTCTAGCCCACAGGAGGCCCAAAGTGAATATAAGTTGATTGAATTAATAAATCCTCTCCCTGGCAGAAGGTTCATTCGTTCATTCATTTGTTCATTCATTATTTTAACAAATTTTATATTAAGCACTATATATAGGTACAGATGCTCATAAATGGATGATGTAGGTGCAGAATTCTGGGAAAATTTTGAAATCCCAAATCTACCAGACACAGATTATATATAACTACACATTTATCTTAAGCATATACATGTCTATATCAAACAGTTATGTGTTCAGATATTTACCTCTGGTATTTCCTATCTAGACTGGGTGAACAATCCAGTTGGTGTGGACTAGGAATGTCTCTTCTGTTCCTGAAGCAACTCTTTTACTCCTCCCCTTGCTTTTGCATTTTCTAGCGATCTCTTCTACACCCCAACCCATACAATATCAGAAATTAGTCTGGGTTGGCAGGAATAATGCTTTAAATGCTATTTGAGAGTGATCGTAGGTGAGTTTTGCCATTGCTCAAGTTAGACTGGCCTGTGGAGTCCCTCTCAATACATTTTTGCACTCTAATAGCTGCACAGTTCTGAGCATGCTAAAGTGGAGGATGGTTTGCTTTTCTTCAGAGTGCTCTGCAAAATGTAAGTTGTAGCTATTTATTACATGTT
This sequence comes from Marmota marmota marmota, assembly GCF_001458135.2. Classification (NCBI taxonomy): domain Eukaryota; kingdom Metazoa; phylum Chordata; class Mammalia; order Rodentia; family Sciuridae; genus Marmota; species Marmota marmota. The sequence goes on from NW_026000019.1 coordinate 11,422,212, forward strand.
CATTTTTGTGGTGCTGAAAACTCATCTCACTTAGATCTGCAACAGTGGAGGGAGGCATCAAAACCTGCTCCAATGTAGGTTTTCAGAATCAATATGAAAAAAAAATATTAACCTAGGAGATTCAAGATGGTGGATTAGAGGAAGACTATGTTTCCAGTTGCTCCAGTGGGAGTACTGCTCATTCATCAAGGTGGATAAGAATTCACTGAATTCTTAGTCTCTTAGAGAGTCAAAAATTTGGGGGTATCAAGCGAAGAACAAGAAAGAGCACATTGGAGCCAAGCTGGTTGCAGCCTTGGTAGCCATGCTGGTTCACTGCAGAGGGGAGGGATAACACAGCAGAGAGAAACACAATGAACACATTTGGCAGAGAAGAACATGTAGATCAGAAAAACAGCCAGAATGTAGTGATCCACAGGCTGCACAGTGAACTGGTGTTTGAACAGTGCTCTGTTTCTCAACTGGCTGCAGAGAACTGAGGCAGGCGCCATCTTGAGGAGGCCATGCTGTTATTTGCTGCTGTAGAGCTCAGGGGATTGTAGCAAAGATTGCCATACTGACCTGAAAAAACACCTACTGTGTTTTCCACCTACTGTGTTTGCCTAGGGTGTACCCAGCAGAATGTGAATGAAATAGGCACAGAGAAGATTGTACCCAGTGGGATTCAAGTTAGAAATATGTAGGGGAGTGCAACTTATTTTGCCTTTGAGTCTGACAGCTCATATGACTAGATGAACAGGGTTAGGAAACTGAACAGGTAGGTGTAAATACTCTCATGGACTAGGCCTGGGAAATGCAGTATTCTTGGGCAGCAGAATTTGTGAGGCCTCTGGAGGTAGGTTCCCCTGTCCTGAAAGTAGAATTCATGGCAGGCTCCTGATATCTAGACTCCCAGCAGAGATTAGCATCTGCTTGACCCTGAGGAGTGTGTTGATCTAATCTCTCCAGAGCAGAAACCACCCAACAGAGTCCTTAAGGCCTGATTAGTCCTAAGCCCCAGCTTTTAGAACTTCACTCAGAACTCTGCAGTAGCACCACCCTGGGAGTGCATTGATCTGGTCTCTCTTGACAAAAATTCGGAATGACAATACCTCCCATTCTGTCCTACCTTGTACTGGTGAGAAGGGAAGTAAAGAGCTATTTTGACCAGCTTCAGTTTTAGGCCAGTCCAGCTGGCAGCTTGGTAAGTAAAACAAAATGAGGAAGGACTTAACACGCCACAGCCCTTTCTTTCTCTTCCGGACCCTTCTCCTAGTACCTAGCCTAAGAAGAAACAGTAAGGACAGTCAGGGAGAGCAGTGACCCTATACCCTTGTTGACAGTTTTGACCACCTCCCTGGAGATAATTATTTCATTTTTCATTAAGAATTTTTTTTTTTGCCTTTTGTGTGTATATATGTTCTTGCTGTGCTAATTGGTTGGTGGATATATATACACAATTCACATTTGTTTTCCTTTTTCTCATTGTTAGCATTTTAAATGATATTTTTCCTTATCATTTGAGACTTAGAGGTTTTTGTTTATCTTGTTTTTGTTTTGTTTCTGTTTGCTCTTTTCTCTTTCTCTCCTTTCTTCTCCTGTCACAAACGAATTTTCTTGATTTCTCTTTAAATCTCCCTTTAGTTTTCCTTCCCATTTTTTTCCTCCTTCTTTATAGTTAGCACTTGCTACATTTCTTCTGCATTCTCAGAGAATGCAAAATGTTTACATTTTGAACATTATAAACTTTCTGATTACATTTTCTTTTGTCTTAATGAACTGTATTTTTAAACATCTTTTAGAACTATTTGGTTTATATAATTACTACCCCCCACCATGCATATTGTTGCAGTTACTAGTACTGTGGGTGGCATAGTTGTCACCTTCTGTTTACTTTAATGACAGATCTAGTTCACAGCTATTTATTATTTTGGCTGTTGGCAATTGCTGACCCCATCATTCCTGTTTTTGTGGCAATTAATGTTGCAGATGTCATAGTAGGTACTGAATAGTTATTTTAATGCTTTATATTGTTTGCTTCAGTTTTTGTTTTGTTTGTTTCTCTATCTCTCTCTCTTTTTTTAAGGTGCTGAGAACCTACAGGAACACTACAGGTTTGCAGGGTAGATACTCTGCTGCTACACTAAACCCACCTAAGAGACAGCTCACCTTTCTCCAGACACAAATTAACCACATGCAAACTCAGCAATGCTTTGATACAAAGCATATAAGTGAAAAAACAAACAAACAAGAAACCAAAAACCAAAACCCAAACCAAAACAAAACAAAACAAGTGACCAAGCCCCAACTAGGAACAGCTTCTAAGTGGGGTTTTCAGGCCCCATGCATAGGCATTTACTTCTAGGCAAAAACAAAATTAACAGAAAGCTGTGGATAATACACCTACAAGGGGCTTTAATCTAGATCACTCTAGGACACTTTGGCAAGAGAAGGTTGGCCCTAAAATGCTCAAATATAGGAGTGGAAGAGAAATCTATCCGATAAATGCATAAAACCCAACAGAGGAATATAAGAAATATGAAAAACAAAAACAAACAAACAAAAACAAAACAAAACAAAAACAAGGTAACTTGAGATCTCGTAACATGATTCACCAGCAACTGACTCCAAAGATATTGAAGTGGGTGAAATATCAGATTAAGAATTCAAACGAATGATTATAAAAATGATCAATGAATTCCAAGAGAACACAGAGAAACAAAAAGAAAGGCAGTATAGGATATAGATGATAGATTCAATAAAGAGATAGAGATACTGAAAAAGAACCAAACAGAAATCTTGGAAATAAGACAATAAATCAAATAAAATGTTCATCTGAAGTATGTCTAATAGAGTAGATCATGCAGAAGTCAAAATCTCAGAACTCAAAGACAAAGTGACTGGCCTTGAACATTCAGACAATATTAAATAAAAGAAGTAATCATGATCAGAATATACAATAACTCTGGTCAACATTAAGAGACCAAATTTATGAATCATTGGAATTGAAGAGGGTTTTGAATTGCAGGCTAATGGAATGGATAGCTTCTTTAGGGAAATAATAACAGCAAAATATCCAAACTTTGAGAATGAGATGAACATTCAAATACAGGATTCATTTGGAATCTCAAATAGACAAGATTAAAAAAAAAAAAAAAGAAAGAAAAAAGAAACTCTCCACTACACACTGCAACTAAATGCCTAACATACACAAAAAGGATAGAATTTTAAAAGCCTCAAGAGAAAAATGTCAGGTCACATTTAGAGGCAAGCCAATCAGAATCACTCACAATTTCTCAGCACAAACTCTAAAAGCCAGGGGGACTTGGAATGATGTGTTCCAAGCCCTGAAAAAAACCCAACTGTCAACCAAGATTGCTATATATAGCAAAGCTATCATTCTGAATTGAAGAAGAAATAAAAACTTTCCAAGATAAGCAAAAACTAAAAGAATTCATGACTACTAAGCTGGCACTACAGAGAAGACTTAAAGAAGTATCTCATACAGAAGAAATAAAACAAACAAACAAAAACAAAATAAAACAAAATAAAAAAACCCAGAGCTCACAAATGGACAAATGTTATCTGAAGAGAGAGTGAGCAAATGAGGAACAGGACCAAATTAAACATTAGAAGTAAATCAAAATGGCAGGAATTAATAAACATCTCTCTATAATATCATTGAGTGTAAATGACTTCAACTCTTCAATTAAACAATATAAGCTGGCAGAATGGATTTTTAAAAAAGACCAATCATCTGTGGTTTATAAGAGTCTTAGTTTATAGGCAAAGACAGTCTTAGAAAAGTGAAAGGATGAAAATTGATATACTATGTGAATAGAGCATGAAATCAAGTAGAGATAGTTACTTTTGTATTTGACAAAGCATAGTTTAAGCCATAATTAATCATCAGAGACAAAGAAGGACACTTCATAGTAATAAAGGGAACAATCCGACGAGAAGGTATAACAATAGTAAGTATTTATGCTCCAAATGTTGGTGCACTAATTACATAAAACAGGCACTACTAAAATGAAAGCCTCAGATAGATCCTAGTACAGTAATACTGGGGGATTTCAACACACCTCTGTCATTAACAAATAGGTCCTCCAGACATAAACTCAGTAAAGACTCTTCAGACCTAAAAAATATTACAAATCAAATGGGCTTATCAGACATCTAAAGAATATTTTATCCAATAATATCTGCATACACTTTCTTCTTAGCTGCCCATGGACCCTTATCCAAATTGACTATATTTTAGGCCACAAAGCAACTCCTATCCCAAAAAATTAATATAATTTCTTGCATCTTATTTGATCATATGAAATGAAATTAGAAACCACCACCACCACCAACAACAACAAAAAAAAAACCCCTACAGAAATTATATAAACACATAGAGACTGAATAATACACTTTTGAAAGATAAATGGGCAATAGAAGAAAATGGGGGAAAAATTTAAAAATTCTTATAATCAAACAAGCTTTGTGATATGACATATCAGAACCTCTGTGACCCTATGAAAGCAGTCCTAGGAGGAAAGCTTATAGCTCTGAGTACCTATATAAACAGATCAGAAAGACCCCCAAATAAATAAACTAATGAGGCATTTTAAGGCCTTTGAAAAACAAAAACCAACCAATTCCAAAACCAGTAGAAGAAAGAAAATACCTAAGATCAGGGCTGAAATCAATGAAATTGAGTATAAAAAATACAAAGGATTAATGAAACAAAGAGCTGATTTTTGGCAAAGATAAACAAGATTCATAAACTCTTATTCAAACTAATCAAAAGAAAAAGAAAACAGAAAAATTAATAAAATCAGAAATCAAAAAGGAGAAATAACTGCAGACATCACAGAAATCCAGAGGATCATTAGGGAATATTTTGAAAACTGAAACTCTAAAAATTGAAAAACCCTTAAGAAATGGATACCTTTATAGACACACATGACCTGCCAAATCAAATCAAGAGTACATGGGAACATAAATAGATATAACTAGCAATGAGATAGAAGCAGTAATAAAAAGTCTTCCAACAAAGAAAAGGCTATGAACAGACAAATCTCAGCTGAATTCTATCAGACCTTTAAAAAGAACTAATGTCTGTGCTCTTCAAATTATTTCATGAAAAAGAAAGGAATGGAACACTTCCAAATTTATTCCATGAAGCCAGTCTCACACTCATACTAAAACCAGATGGGGATACATCACGGAAAGAAATTATGGACCAATATCTCTGATGAACTTAGAAAAAAAATGTTAATAAAATATTAACAAAATATTTTCAACATTGTATGGGAGGATTATACATTATGGCCAAGTTGCTTTTATCCCAGGGATGCAAGGAGGGTTTAATATAGGCAAATAAATAAATGTAATTCAACACATAAGTAGAATTAAAGACAAACATCATGGTTATTTCAATAGATGCAAAGAAAGCCTTTGATTAAATTCAGCAACCATTTATGATAAAAATTCTGAAAAAAAAATACAGAAAAAAGGAACCTACTTCAACACCATAATGGCTGTATATGACAGACTCAAGTCCAACATCATAGTGAATGGGGAAAAACTGAAAGCAGCTCCTTTAAATTTAGAACAAGACAAGGATGTCAGTGTCATCACTCCTATTCAATGTAGTACTAGAAATCCTAGCCAGAGCAATTAGGCAAGGGAAGGAAATAAAAGGGATAACAATAGGAAAGGAAGAAGTCAAATTATCACTATTAGCAGATGACATGATCTTATACTTACAAGATCCAAAAAGCTCCACCAAAAGACTCCTAGAGATAATAAACAAATTCACTGGAGTAGCAAAAATTAATGTTTTCTATACACCATACATAAATAAAGAAATAAAAAACCTAATCATATTCACAATAGCCTCAAAGAAACAAATGAATAAATCTAACCAAGAAAGTGAAAGAATCTAAAATTAAAAATTATAGAACATTGAAGAAAGAAATTGAAGAAGACACAGACAATGGAAATACCTTCCATGTTCATGGATAAGCAGAATTAATATTGTTAAAAATGAACATAGTACCAAAAGCAGTATACATACATATTCAATGCAATCCCCTTAAAATACCAATGACATTCTTCACAGAACTAGGAAAAAATAATCCTAAAATTCATCTGGAAGAATGAAATAACCACAATAGCTAAAGCAATTTTAAGCCACACACAAACACACACACACACACACAAAAAACAAAAACCAATGCTGAAGCCATCATAATACCTGACTTGAAATTATAGTACATAACTATAGAAACAAAAACTGCATGGTACTGTCATGAAAACATATATGCAGACCAATGGTGCAGAGTAGAAGACCAGAGACAAACATACACAGATGCAGTCATCTGATACTTGAAAAAGGTTCCCAAAACATACACTGGAGAAAAAATATCCTTTTAAATGTATTGTGTTAGGAAAATTGGTTATCCATAAGTAGAAGAATAAGATTAAACCCTTATCTCTAACCCTGCACAGAAGTCAATTCAAAATGGATCAAAGACCTAGGAATTAGACCCAAACTCATGGAACTCTTAGAAGAAAATGTATGATCAATATTCTAACATAAAGACATAGCAATTACTTTCTCATTAGGACCATTAAGGTTTAGGAAATAATGCCAAGAGTTAATAAGTGGGATCGCATCATATTAAATAGCTTCTTCACAGCAAAGGGAAAAATTAGGAATGTGAAAATAGAAACTACAGAACAGGAGAAAATTTTTGCCAGTTAATCCTTATCTGATAGAGGATTAATATCCAGAATATACAAAGAACTCAAAAAACTTAACACCAAAAAGCAAACAAACAACAAAAAAACCCACAATAAATAAAAGAAAAAATGAAGTAGACAGACACATCTTGAAAGAAGAAAAGCAAATGATCAACATATACATGAAAAAATGTTCAACACTGTTGACAATTAGGAAAATGAAAATCAATACTACACTGAGATTTTTTCTCATTTCAGTTAGAATAGCCGCCATCAAGAATACAAACAATAATAAGTGTTGGCGAGGACATGGAGAAAAAGGCACACTTATACATTGCTGGTGGGACTGCAAATTGGTGTAGCCAATACGGAAAGCAGTATGGATATAGTACCAAAAGCAGTATACATATTCTGCACCACCCACAAAATATCAATGACATTGGTATTTCCCTTAGAAAACTGGGGATGAAACCACCATTTGGCCCAGCTATCCCACTCCTTGGTTTGTACCCAAGGACTTAAAATCAGCATACTATAGTGATGCATCCACATCAATGTTTATAGCAGCTCAATTCACAATAGCTAGACTATGGAACCAACATAGGTACCCTTCAATAGATGACTGGATAAAGAAAATGTGATATATATACTCAATGGAATATTACTCAGCTTTAAAGAAGAGTGAAATTACGGCATTTGCCAGGGAATGGTTGGAGTTGTAGAATATAATGCTAAGTGAAATAAGCCAATCCCCAAACACTAAATTCCGAATGTTTTCTCTGATTTAAGGATGCTGATTCATAAAGTGGTTGGGGGGGGCATGGGAGGATTTGATGAACTCTAGATAGGGCAAAGGGGAGGAAGGGGAAGGGAGGGGGGAATGGGGGTAGGAAAGATGGTGGAATGAGATGGACATCATTACCCTAAGTACATGTATGAAGACACAAATGGTGTGACTCTTCTTTGTGTACAACCAGAGACATGAAAAATTGTGCTCTATATGTGTACTATAAATTGAAATTCATTCTGCTGTCATATATAACAAATTAAAATAAAAAAGAATACAAACAATAATAAATGCTGGAGAGGATGTGGAAGAAAAGGAACACTCTTACACTGTTGATGAGATTGTAAATTAGCACAACCACTATAAAAATCAGTATGGAGGTGGCTCAAAAGACTAGGAATGCAGCCACCCTATGACCCAGCTCTACCACTCTTTGATATTTATTCTAAATAATTAAAATCAGCATACTACAGTGATATGTGTGTACCCATGTTGATAGCAGCACAGATTACAATAGCCAAACTATGGAACCAGCCTAGGTGTCCATCAATAGATGAATGGATAAAGAAAATGTGGAATATGTATACAATGGGGTTTTATTCAGCCATAAAGAAGAATGAAGTTAAGAACATTAGATGAGTGAAACAAGCCAAACTCAGAAAGTCAAGAGTTTTATATTTCCTCTAATATGTGGGAGACAAAGAGGAAAAAGGAAAAGAAAGGTGTGTGTGTGTGTGTGTGTGTGTGTGTGTGTCTCATTAAAATCGAAGGGAGAACAGTAGAATAGAGGAAAGAGACCAGGGAAAGGGAGGGGGGCAGAAAAAGGGAAATCCTGGAGAATGATATTGGCCCAATTATGTTTTATGGTAGATATGTACAAATATGTAACAAGGAATCCACCATTAGGCACAACTATAATGCACCAATCATACACAAAAGAGAAAGGATTAACCTTTGTAGTGGAATGTGGGAATGCTAAGATATTCCTCAGGTGTTCTCATCAAGCAGCACTTCTGATTGTGGTCTTTTGGTATTCCAGGTGTCCTAGGCCAGTGGTTCCCAGGTCAAGTCCATCTATAGGTGCCAAAGATAAAGTAATCATTGGCCACAGAAAAATGAGAGAAAAAAACGTTAGCACGATACAGTATGTGTGCGTGTGCACCTCCCTGGGCATGTTCATGTATATGTGGGTGCATCTGTCTCCATAGCAACCGTTATGTGCCTAGGGGTGGACACAAGGTTAACTATGTGTTTGAGTGAAGAATTATGATTTATCCTGAAATCGTGTCTTGGAATTTTTGGAATTAAGATTATCTTTTATAAAATGATGATGAGAGCAGATAGGCATTTTTAAATGATCTTATTTGGAAAAATAAAAGGTTGATTATTCTGTGATTCCTGAGTAGGAACTAAAAAGAAATGTCACTAGGCGGTGATTCACACAGATCTGGATGTCACCGAAAGGCTACTTACTGTAGCATTGGAAGGATAAGAAAAGATGACTCCTCTCTAACAGTAGGCACTGCCTTTGGGGAAGACTAGATATTTGGGAAAAATTTATGGCTCAGAATTATCTCCCAAAGCTACTTTTATATCTATGTCTATATCTATGCCTATATCTATATCTATATCCACACATATGTACACATATATATTTATTTATATTATATATATATATTTATTTATTTTAGTTGATGGACATAATACCTCCATTTTATTTATTTATTTATTTTATATGGTGCTGAGGAGTGAACCCAGTGTCTCATACTTGCCAGGCGAGTACTCTGCCACTGAGCCACAATCTAAATGGAATGTCATGATAGGTGAGAAAGTTAATACACACTATATTTAAGATAAAAAATAATCACTCTGAGGAAGAAAAGCATTGGCCAAAGTTTCAGAGGGCATGAACACAAATGAATTTTCTAATACAGCCCAGATTCCATTTACTTTCCTCTGTCAGTTTTGCTTTAATATCAGAAATGAGGTTGGGATGGGTACATTTAAAATGGCTGGTATTCAGGGACTGGAGCTCAACTTTGGGCTGCTCCATGACATATCGGTGAGCTTTTGCTGTGTAACAAAGCATGCTAAAACTTCATGCTAAAAAATTACATGAGTCATTTGGACCCGCCTTCTGGTTTGGTCAGGTTTAGCTAATCTTGGTTAGCCTCACTCAAGTGTCAACAGCCAGCTGCTGGATCGGCTGGTGGCTGTGTTATCTAGTGTGACCTCACTCACATCTGGCAGGTGACTGGCTGTTGGCTGGTACAATAGTGGTGACTGGATCACGTTTCTAACCGTCCAGTGAGCCACTGCAGGCTTCTTCAAGTGGAAGCTTGAGGATTCCAGGTGAAGCAAGAGGCAGCAAGCCTCAGTTTATACGTAAACTTTTCAAGCCTCCATTGTTATTGCCCACTGACCTCAGAGCGTCACGTGAGAGTACCCAAGGGCATGAGTACAGAGAATCGCGAACAAATTAAGGATAATGACATCAACGATTTACCATACCTGTTCATAATCGCATAACATCTTATCAGTCACTCTGCTTCTTTTGTCCTGTTGTAACAATTTACCTCAGAAAGGTCATGAGGAGAAATGGAGCACAGAATTACAGAAACTGAAAACAAATATGTAGATAACCTAGTCTAGCCCTGTCATTTTACAGAAGAAGGATGGAGGCCCCAGGAAGTAAAACAATTTGCTCACAGAGACAGAGCTAGGAACTGATACATATTTTAAACATCTGAGATGGTTAACATCTGATATATGATAGCATGCCGTAACAACCCATAATGTATGATAACATACTATGGTATACATAGCATACAGTGACATGCCATGACAGGTCATAACTTAAGATAAACAAACATACAATAACATACCATAAAAGATAAAATAACACAACATGACATAATATAAGATAGCATGTCATAGCAAGCCATAACATATAAATCACAACAACTGTAACATGCCATGACATAAAACATGACACACCATTACATGCCATAGTGTAACGTGACTCACCATGAGATGCCATACCCATGACAACATGTTAACACACTGCAAAGTAGCATAATAAACCATAACAATGAAAATACTGTGGCATGCAACAACACACAAAAACACACCATGCCACAATATAGCTTAAGACACTATGCATATAACAGCATACCATTACATATGTCACAGCACACCACATAATAGCATGCTATATTATACAATAACACACTATAACATGCCATAACAGAAACTAACACCCTTGTCATGTAAAAGATAGCATACTATAACATATGATAACAAACCATAATGTGTTGCAACATACCATTATACACACAACAGCCTGAATATTATCATAACAAATAACACACCACAAGAGGCCATGATGTACTGTCACCTACAATGATATTCACTATATATGGGAACATGTCAGACCATGCCATGTCATACTATACCATGCCATACCTCAACATATCATACACATGATAGCATACTAAAACACAAGATAACACACCACAACACGTGGTAGGTAATATGCTATCACGTACCACAGCATGTATTAATATACATAATATATCCTAAGATGGCACAGTATAACACCCCATAACATATTATCATATACCTAACATGCCATGGCATCAGGTAGCACAACATAATATGGCATTAAATGTGACAATATTTAATACCACAGTATGCCTTAACCTATGATAATGTATGTTTACATGACCTACTATAGCTTGCCAAAACATGCTGTAACGTGGCATCCTCAAAATTGGCTTAATAATCTAGAGAGATAAACATGTAAGTTAAGATATGCTTGAACTGAACTCAGAAACTCACTTGTAGGACATGCGTGTGCATGTGTGTGTGGAGAGAGAGAGAGGGAGAGAGAGTGCACAAGAGGGGGAGAGAGACTACTTTTGGGGAGATATTCAGCCCTTACGTTTCACTGAAAGACAGAGGCCATTTAATTTCTAATTTTGGTTCTCAAGAGTCCTGTATATCTCCATATTGTTATTAATATCCACCATCTTTTGCTTTCTGCTTCTGTCTAAATGCAGACATGCCCTTCCTAAAGCCAAGAATGGCCTGTCTTAGTTTTCTGTTGCTGCTGCAGCAGTTACTGCCTAGGCAGTGACTTCTCAATGGATGACACAGACTTAGCTTTCAGCCTGGAGGCTGGGGTGTTCCTTCCCGAAGCTCAGGAAGGATCTACTTCTCGTTCTTTGGGTTGTTGAGCTGCATCCAGTGCCTATGATTGCAGGATGGTCTTCCTGGGTCCTTGGTGGACGTCACCTGAGCTGGTTCCCAGCGTCTGGTGGCCACTGTGTCCCTTGGCTCTCTTTCCTCCTCCGCTTCTCAGCCAGCCACCACAGGCGGAATGCCTCTCCTGCTGGGAATCTCGCTAGCTTTTCTTTTGGGTCTTATCTCCGACTTCCTCTTCCATTTTTAAGGATGTGTGTTGTTAGAGTGGGCCAGACAATCCAGGGTAACGTTCCCATCTTAGTCACATCTGCAAAGTCTCTTTTGCCATGTAAGGAACATGTCACAGGTTCCAGGAATTGGGATGTGGACATTTTCGAGGGCCATTAATCTGCTGACCACACCCTCTAACTGTGCCCTTGCTCCCCAAATCCTTTATACTCTGCCTCCTTCTTTGATTTTCCCTCCCTTCCTTTCCACTTCTCCCCTCATCCTCTCTCCCTTAAAAATAAAGGATTTTGGGGGGGCTGAGGGGGTGGGAGTGATTATCTACTGTGTGGATACTGGCAGTTTTTGCCCTCAAATAGCTTACAATTGATTGGGAGATTCATTTCAATTAAAAAAAAAAAAACCCACACAAATATCTAACCTCTTTAATGTCTCCCTCTTAATACTTAAGTCTTCCCATCCTAGAAAAGGATCAATATTATAACAGAAAATTGGCAGTGAATTAATAAAGGGATTTACACAATAGTAGAAGGTCTCCAAACCTCACATCTACAGAAGACAGTATATATATATTTTTTTTTAATATTTATTTTTTAGTTATTGGAGGACACAACATCTTTGTTTGTATGCGGTGCTGAGGATCGAACCCGGGCCGCACGCATGCCAGGCGAGCGCGCTACTGCTCGAGCCACATCCCCAGCCCCAGAAGACAGTATATAACAACTAGAAAACGCTTATTGCGAGTCTGTGTAAATGTACCACAGACGATAATTTGGTCTGCAATTTCTTCCTGTCTCTCTTTGCTAATGAAATGGTGGAATTTCTTGGCCAGGGATAGGTTTTTTTTCCTTTTTTTCTTTTTTTTTTTTAAAGTGTCTGCTTTTTCAAACATGGATTTCTTTCTTCCTTATTTCTGCAGTTTTTTGGAGGATATTGGTCCAGTTGGTAGTTTCCGCAGGCAACAATTTCTCCTGCTTCACTCTCCAAAAACAGCTTAACCTTGATAGTGTTCTCCCTTCAAGCTAAGCCCTTTTCTGATCTAACTTCTCAATTCAGTTTATTCTAACAACCATCATGTCCTTGTACATGCTGGATACTTATTTGGTGCTGGAGATAGAAAGATGAAAGAGTTCCTCTTCTTGAAAGCAAAATCCATTTTTATTGCTCTGACAGCTGATTTATCCTCTTAAATTTTGCTATTTGACCCCCTTTTTTTTTTCCCATTCCTGTGAGCCAAACCTTCCCTATGCATTTGCTTAACATATACTTCTGTATGCTGAGATATTTCTTCCCTCAGCCTTTGGGCAGCCTGGCAGCACCCTGGGCTTCCTTGATTCTAGCATTCCAGATAGAAATTATTTTTGGCACGTGTCATGTTGTGAAAATCCAAGATGCAATACTCTAAGCCTGTAGTTGTCAAGTGCAAATCTGAGCCCAGCAACGTTAGCATCACGGTGAGTCTTTTCGAAACGCAAATTCTCAGACCCTACCTTAGGCTGACGGGATTGGAATCTCTGAGGGGGTGGCCACCATTTGTGTTTTAACAGGGGAGGATTCTTATGCTGCGTGAGTTTGAGAATCTAAGTCAGTCACAGTGCCTGGAGTTGAGGATGATTATCTTCATCTCCATGCTGGGTCACCTGACCTGGCGAGGACACCTTGGTTGCCTCTGCATCCCCCTCAGCACAGAGTAGGCTCCCCACAGTTCTTTGCTATATTGACCTGACTTGGTTGAACTGGTGCAGTGTTTTGGGCAGTGACATGAGAGTCCAGGGAGGCAGCATCCTGCTGTAGCCATCCCTGAGAGGTCATCTCCTAGGTCAGCGCCAGGCAGATCTCTGGAGATGAGCCTGACTGAAGAGAACCAGCTTGTAGTGGGTTCCCTAGAAATCTGCAGCAGCCTCGTTCTGTTCTTTGCTCCCTCTGCATCCTGTCCCCTCCCTCCAGAGAAGGCCCTTCATGAGCTGTGTTAAATGAGAGTCCCCAGCTGCAGCTCCCTCTGGTCTTCTCGGGCTTCCACTGTTTGTTTATTTATTTCCTTGTCAGAATCTATCTCTGACTGTGGCTGTAAATAGAGCTGGTGACTCTCAGCCCTGGGCCTGGGCAAAAAACTTGCTGCATGCAGATTCTAGAATGGATGGCAAGGGTCATCCCTTGCACTGGAAAGTGACACCTGGCATGGGTCCAAACTGTCTAGAAGGTTCTGTTCCATCCAAATAGAATTTGACAGACAGGAGTGTCACCTGGCACACTCTCTCCATCCCCTCCTGATCCTCTCTCTTGCTACCTGTTCTTGCCACCACAATGACTCCCCAGTCACGGGCTGGGCAGGTGGCAGAGCAGGTGCTCAGGCTTGCTCCAACAGAGGGTGAAAAATGACAGGGAATGTTTCCTGCAGGACACTCATCTGTATCTCATTTTTCCTCCTCTTTGAGAAAGTTGGAGCTGTGCTAGATGTAAATTTCTTGGCCATCCAAGTCTTAAGTCAAAGTGGCTTTGGTGGGTCCAGGAGGCAGAGAAAACCACGAAGCCAGGCGAGGAATGTGGGGCTTTGTCTTTTCCTCATTTCCATCTCATAAAGCAGACGCTCTGCCCTGGTCTGATTTTGAGCAAAAGCAGGTCACCCTTTCTCCCCCATGCCGGTTACCCTGCCTCGCCTCCTTGTGCCCCAGGTGATCTCTGGCCCCCACCTCTGTCGTCTGCCACCCCCTTTCGCTCTGCCTCTCACTGAATGCCAGAGAGCCCCTGGCCCCTTGGAGGAAGCTGCCCGTGAGCGAGCTGTCAGCAGGAGAGCCACACAGGCAGTGCCATCCTGCTGGAGCCTGCGGTCCTCCCCCGACTGCGTGGCAGTGCGCATCATCTGTCAGAGTGCCCCCTCCCCTCCCTCCCCTCCCTCCCCTCCCCACCCCTTCCCTGCCGCTCGCTCACTCTTCCCTTTTCATGAGATGCAAAGCCTGGCGAGAAGAGCCAGTCGGAGCAGCATGTTGGAGCAGCTCTTCTAGGGGGCTGTGGGGAAGCAGGCCATCCTCTGCCACCCTCTCCCATGTCCCAGGAAGTGACCGACTCTGTCACTCAGGGCCTCATAGAGCCATGCCCAGCTGGGGCCCACACCAGCCACATCTTCCCAGCTGTGCTGCCCACCACCAGACAGGTAAGAGAGCAGCTGCTCCCAGCAGGGCCTGGTGGGTCCCTGAGCAGTCCGTGAGCCAGGAGTCTCCCTGGGAGGTGCAGGATACCTGGGAGCACCAGAGGTACTGTTCCCCTGACACGGTCCCAATTTATCCCTCAATAGGGATCTTCCAGGCTGGTAAGCCTGGCACTCGTGTCCAGAGCAAGGGAGCAGGAATATGTTTTCTTCCTAGTAGTTGGTGCTAAGCTGCAAGCTCTTTAAAAAAAATTTTTTTTTCCTATTCTCCTCAACTCCAACTCCTTGGTCCCCTGAAACTTGCTTTCCGGTTGAAAGGAATCCTATTTCTACTCTTAGGGGGCTCTGAAAAGTATTGTAGGCTGATATCTGGACTGTGACTGGGTCTCCTTATTTTCAGTTTCATTCATGTTCTTTTCTGTTGTTCTGAACGGGTCCCCTGCACAGCAGCCTGCTGCACACAGCATCTGTCTCCCCTCAGTGTGCAGGTCTCCAGTGCTCCCGGTGACTAACACTAATGACACATTCCAGTGCAGAGGGACTCACAATCACAATGAGCTGGAGGGAGATTAAAATATATCAGAGGTCACCAATTTCTAAGGAGCAGGTTGGGGGCACAGTTACTACCTCCAGAAGGCGATGGGTCCCTGGCATGTCTAGATAGTGATTTCTTTTGGAATGTGGAGGAGAGGGGTGGCTCTTGCTTTTGTTAGGACTACTCCACAGAAAACCACTATTTGACCATGAACTGAAAACCTGGCTTTAAGGTACTCATATGTTCTAGCCTTGGGGTGCTTCCCTTCTGCTTAAATAATGAAGGAAAGCTTAACCCATTCCTCAATCTGGGTTAATTTTGGATCACTCGTTCCTATAGATTTAGGGAACTTCAGGGTTTTCCGAGGATGGAGGAAGGGATTGGAAGTGAGAGTGAGATAACCATATTTGAGAGGTCATATCAGTGCAGGGGAAAGTTAGACACTCTGAACACGCATAGCGGTGTTATGCTGGGAATGATAGCAACCCTTCCAGTAATGTGGCTGTTATTAATTGTTTGCTCTGTGATCATCCTTACAGTAGGTTTCCTGGAAGAAGCGTGTGTTAGGGCTGGATGGGCCGGTGGGAGTAGAGTGTAATATGGCCTGCATCTCACCACGGTCAAGTTGATCAAGATGAGCTGCCCCTGGGTATAAGATCCCTTTAGCTTTTTCTTTCTTCTTCTTCTTCTTCTTCTTTTTTTTTTAAATTTCCTTTAGTTCCTAACATAAAAGGGGCCTGGAAACTTGCTCATATTCTCTGTCTGGTTGAATTAAACCTGCTAATGAGGCTGTGGTCTTTCTCCCAGAGGTCAGTGAACTCTGACCTGGAGAACGTAGTTCTTTAGGCACAATAGCATGTCACAAATGCCAGGTACTCCCAGGGGACTAAGTGAGAGTGTGGATGGATGGCTGAGCCAAATCCATTATCCTTGCATTAAGAAAACCCCTCCAAGTGTGAATCTCGGTGATGGGTCAGCATAGCAGCAGCAGCAGCAGCAACAGCAATAAACACGCAGAGATGCTGGTGGGGTAGAAAAAGCACTGGAGGTCTTGGGTTCGAGACTTCCTAGGACCTTTCATTGAATTACCTGGGACCCTTCACTTAGGATCACTGAGCAGCTTCACTTTGGTCATCTGGAAAATGAGAGCAATAACAATGTCCCACTTCCTTGCAAAGTTTTTTGTGAGGTTCAACAAAAGGAGCAATAACAGCCGCCCATGGTCAGGATGTGCTTTCTGGGCACTTTCCCTACGTTATGTTGTTGAATCCTCCCAACTTCCTGAAATAAACTGAGGCTCAAGGAGGCTAAAATTCTTGATCACATTCAGCAGAAGTGAAAGCAGTTTATAAGTTGTGGCTGAGCCATGCAAACATAACTCTGATTTTACATGGTGACTTTTTGGCATGGAACATTTATTCTGTCAATTCCATCCCAGGTACTGTGTTTCGTGCTCTCTCATTTCCTCTTTGTCTGAATACCTACATCTCTAGGTGCTGGCGATGCTCCTTTGCTTCCCCTCTGTGACTTGTAGATCAGGATATCCCACCGTCCAGGAATATCAGCATTCTCCCCAGGACCTTGGTCAGTGTTCTCCGCATGCAGTTTCCGAAAGGCTTTTGAATTCTTCAATTACAGGTCCTCTGCAGAAGAGGGTCTCAGAGAAGCTGAGTGGCTTAAGTTAGATTCCTACCAGGGCCTTGTCTGTCAAGGAAAAGTGTCAGGGAGAATTTGCTCAGCATCTCTGTGCATCAGAGAGCACCCACACAGCGCTCGTCCCTCCTCCCGCCCCCAGTGCAGACGTTCAAGTGTAACCGGCACATGCCCGAAAGCAAGGCGTCTCACTGAGAGCTCTCATTTCCCAGAGGGCTCTGTGAATTTAGGAGCGGATTCCAGCGGGAGACTGTCCCCAGGGTCCCCGTCTGTGCAGCACTATTTCCTGCTGCCATTGCCGCAGTTAAACCCCATTCTTGGGTCGGATGGCTGTGGATTTTCCTGAGTTAGGCGGCTGGCTAGAATGAGCTGGAAGGACATGAAAGCCGTCGCCTGAAGTCATTAAAAATGGAGGATTAGAAAGATCTTATTTTATATTCAGAGGAGGGGGAGAGTGCTGAAGCCGCTTTCTGCCCACAGCTGTGGACCCTGATGGCTAATGGTAAAGCTTTTGTTACTGCCTAAGACGGGAAGAGATTGATAACCAGCACCCTGGCACTGAGAGAGAGGGAGAGGGAGCCACATTTCAGTTGTGCTAGTGCCTCCCCCTTATATCTCAGCCCCAAGGCTTTGAAGCCAGGTTCTCCTGCTTCCCCATGCCCAGCCTCACTGCCCTCCCCCACTGCGGCCTCCACCTCCACTCCCTTTCGGGGTTGGGTTTCTGCCCTCTCTGATTCTGAGGCTCTCCATGTGGACTTCATGTTTTCATAAGGCTGAATGATTTGCAACCCATATTTGCTTCTCTGTCTCTGTGAATTTTTACACAGTGATACTGGAAGTTGGTATGGCCTTAGTGATTCTGATTTCAGAGTTGAGAAAGCAAGGTCCTAAGTTAAGGTGAGCCTATCAGGAAGGGGCAGTGTTGGAGCCTGAGCCTGAGCTGTCCACCCTGGAGGTGGTGCCATTTCTATGACACCCAAGCTGCCCTGCTGGGCCAGCCTTCTGCCTCAAACCCAAACTTAGTCTCACTTGTTTACAGTGACCGATTCTGGTCAGTTCAGCAAGCACTTATGGATTATCTCCAAGTGTCTGACACTCTGCTAAGATTTGGAGATGCAGAGATGAAGAATACAGACTTGACCCGTGTATGGAATGTACGTAACGCACCCCTGCCTGGAATATTACTTGACACATAGAGAGGCTTAAATGTGAGTTGAACGAATGAGTTGACTTCCTGTGCCCTTGATGAACTTATGGTTGGGTTAGGAAAAGACAATTGTGGGCATCTACCTGTGCCAGGTGTTGAGGTAGAGTGGTATTCCAGGAGCCACAGGCACACAGAGGGCCCATTCCACACTGGGGTGTTCTGGGGAGGTTCCTTGGAGGAGAGGTCTTTAAGCGCAGCGTGAGGGACCTGTAGGCGTTCATCACGTCAAGGGCATTCTAGGCAGAGGGAACGGAGTAAAGGAGCCCTGTGAGATGTGCCTAAGACTGTATACAATGTGGAGTTTTGGAGTCTGAAGCCCAAGCCAGTGGAAGGGTGGGTGACTCTCAAGGGAGGCAGGACCTAGATCTCAGGCAGTTTATGTATCAGGATCTTTATTAAGCTTGAACTTCATGCTTAGGCTAGGGGGCCTTACAGGGTGTCAGAACACAGTCATATTTGATATTTAAACTGGTGATTATGGCTGCAGAATGGAACTAAATTTAAGGACATAGGCTGGATCACAGAGACCAGATACTGTGAGGACATGAGCCGGACACCCTGAATCAGCACCATGAGGACATGAACCAGGACAGTGGTAGTGAGGAGGCAGGGGAAGAGACAGATTTGAACGTTGTGAAAGAGAGGCAATTAGCATGGTTTGGTTGTTGGTGAAGGATAGGAGATTGGAGAAAAGAAGTCACTTCTAATTACTTCTCTATTTCTGGCATGAATTACTCAGCGGATGGTGGTATCAGAAACTGATAACGGCAATTTCAGTGGAAGCCACTTCTGTGTTTGTGTTTGTGTGGGGGAGAGGATGGGTGGGAGGAGACAGCAGATAATATGGGTAAGGGAAAGAAGGGTTATGAACGATATGCTTACTTTTTAGAAACATATTTGCATCCGCAGTGCCTGTGGGATACCTGAGGAGTACGTTCAGTGACCCAGTCTGTAGGAGTCTGTGTGATTGGGAGAGAGAACAGAGTTGGAGATGTGGTCAGTAAACTCAGTGTGGTTGGTCTATGAGCCGGGGTGAGCTCGCCCAGGAAGCTTGACAGGGGAGAAGAGCAGGAAACCCAGGTTAGAGACAGGGAAATGCCAGCATTCATGGGGTGGCAGAGCCAGCTAAAGAGCCAAGGGGAAAGACAGTCATTAGATCAGAAAGTGTTTGAATTTTCCTGATTGTTTCATCAATTTTTTACAGTTTTTGATTTGAATTAGGATCCAACATAAAGTCCATGCGTTTGGTTGATTTCTTTTTTTAAACAGTGATGAACATTGTCTGAGAGACAGCATGGTGTAATCCTGTGTCTCTCAATTCTGTGTCATCTTCCTCAATGTGGCTATACCATTTATTTTTAGGAGCTCTAAGGAATAATTGTAAGCTTAGGTATCAAGGTCCCCAAAGTTTAACTTTAAAATTCCTTTCCAGACACACTTAGAAGGGAAAGTACAAAGATAGTGAAAAAAGAAAAAAGGATAGAAAGAAGAAAAACCTAAAGTGAGTGGTCAGGAGACAGATGAAGGCCCAAGAGGAATAAAAGGAAATGAGAAAGGTAACAAAAACTTGTGTGACCCCATCCACTGGGATGCTTGGAAATTCTCATAAATGTCTTACTCATTTCTGTATCACCCCAGTGAGCAAGTGGGAAAAAAAATGAATCTTTAAATAATAATATTCTACTTCTATAGCACTTTTTTCTCAAACAGCTTATAAAGTAGCTGAACAGGCATCAAATAAGAAATTGCTCTATGTAAAGTAGGGAAGTAGTAGGAATTCTGATGCCCTTTTGCAGATGGTAAAATTTAATTGATAGGGCTGGGGTTGTTGCTCAGTGGTAAAGCACTTGCCTCATTTGTGTGAGGCACTGGGTTCAGTCCCCAGCACCACATTAAAAAAAATAAACAAATAAATAAAATAAAGGCATTGTGTCCATCTACAACTAAAAAATGTTTAAAAATATATAACTGATAAGGCTAATAATATTTTAGGTGCCCTAAGGAACAATTGTAAGCCTAGGTATCAAAATTGGTGAAGATGGTTCACATTTAAGAGTCACCTGCCACTTGCCAAACATGGTGGTAAATGCCCTATTACATCATCTAGTGCAATCCTGATAACAAGCCTATGACATTAGTACAGTTATTGTCACTTTACCTATGATGAAAATGATACAGAGAACAAGTAACCTGCCTGCTGTTACAGATCTGAAAATTTTGGATCTGAGAATAAAACTTGGGGCTATCAAAGCCACTGGACTTTTTTCCTTAGATCTGTCCCCCGTCACCTACATCAGCAATCTTTCTTGTGCATATATTTGCTCATTGGCAAAATTCCACTTAAAAGGCCATCTCCAAATATAATAATAAAGAACTTTGTTCTGGAATTTACAAAGCATTTCCCACATAATTTCCCATTTTTTTCTTATATTCACCCTGAAAAATAGACAGGGCAGGTGTATTAATTTGTATTTTGCAGATAAGAAAAGTGAAGTTCAAAGCTTTTGTCTTGTTAGCTGGTGATCATAAAGCTAATAAGGATAGCTCGTGTCACAGAGCTAGTTAATGACAGAACCAAAGACATCTTCTTGTGATTTCAAATCCTGTGCTTCTCTGGTTTTCTTTGCAAACCTCCTGGGCTCCCAGCTTTAGTTGCTGACCTCTCTCTCCGTCCCTTCTGATGTTCCTTATGAGGAGTTGAGGAGGGTTATTACAAATTAAATATCTGGATGCTCGAACTGATGAACAGGAAATGAGGCTGCGAATGCTCAGAGGAATGAAACTGAGATGCATTTTTTTTAAAGTAGAATTTTGGGCCAAGTGGCCTCTTTCTGTCCTGCCCTTCCCTGTGTCCTTCCAGTCTCCATGGAAACCCCAAATCAATGCAGCATATGTTGATCCATGTTGCTACTGTTACCAGGAAGATACAAAGTGGAAATTGCTTTTAAAAGATTTGCGGAAGAGCTTGAGCATCTGACCAGAATTCAAATCTAATATCTAAATGACTGTTTTATTAAAAGCTTTTAATGTGGTCCTATTCTAGGTGGTATGTTGATTAAATAAACACACAGGAGGCATTTGGCAATAAACCTCCTCTTCTACAAGCCCCGGCTTTTTAAAATATTATATTGCAGGCTTTAATTCTCTTTATCTTCAATTTAATTACATTTTCATGGCCTGTGTGGCAATGCCAGGTGCTCCTTTTGCTCTTGATTAATTCCACCCTGCCCTGACTAGGCTGTTGGGATAGTTTACAAAAGCCTTCTGTACCTGTACTGCTGCCCCTGAATTCCATTAGCATTCTGTTGACTTCAATACTGACCAGGATGTGCAGAAGTCTAACTCGTTTCTGCTATAAGGAATGCCTGGTGATTTTTTCAGATTTTTTTTTTTTTCATGAACACAAAATCAAATTCGGCGGACTTATTAAACACCTGCTCCATCTGAGGCAATGAGGATTGATAGCATGGAGTCTGTCTTTTTGGAGTGAATAGTCAGTTGGGAGGATCAGAAACTATCCATCAAAAGGGTCAACGAAGACTGATGGGGGCTGTTGGAATCCTTCAGCAAGTTGGTGGCACTGGTATGAAGGGGCTCCTCCTGATTGAAAGAGTTCTGAAAAAGCTTGGGAAGGGAAGTTTTAGTTTACAGATGATGGGTTTAGAAAAGGACTGGGAGTTACCGGGCAGATGGAGGGTGGGGACATTCTGAGCAGAGGGAGCTGCAGAGAAAATCAGGTGCATGGGTGCATATGTGTGTGTGTGTGAGAACAATGAGATATAAAGCTGGATGGGTAAACAGGACCAACTATTGTTAGGCACAGCATGGAACTGCAATGGAACCTACACAGATTATTATAGAGATGATCTGCTTTATGGTGCCTGTTCAGTGGGTAACTGATGGTTGTGCGGTGTGTGAGGTTTGTGGCTGGCTGGGGAAGGAATGGGCAGGGAGATCCAACTTGTAAAGGGGAGGATGCACACTGTATTATGAGCTGCATAACCTCTGACTGCAGGGCCCATGGATGGGAGGGACTGAAGTTAGGAAGTATTTCAAAAATATAACGAAGAGATTTTAAAAACAATTCAACCAGAGGAACGGAGAAAAAGAATTCAGAAATATTTGTACGTCTTACCCCAAGGGACTTGAGTAAAGTGATGTCGGGAACAAACAGAGAGTCCTGCAGGAATGGGGGATTGGGAGAAGAGGGTTCTTCCCCATACAGTGGCGCCTGCGGGTCTGGGGCATGAGGAGCTGTCCAGCACATCTCTGGATGAACAGCCTGGAGCTCCCTAGAAGTAGGACTGAAGACCTGAGGAGCAGAAGTGTGCACCTGGAGCGGGCAGGTTTCCCAAGAGGAGTGCTGTAGAAATAGCAAGAGCAGAGGGGTGCAGGGCAGCCGGAGGAATCAGAGTGGGGCTTGTCTTCAGGTTTCTGGGAAAAATCAGGAATCGCGGCCAGTTGGGATGTCCTGTGCCATCTTCAGCTAGTAAGCCAGAAGCAGCATCCAGAAAAGAATGGAGAACTTGACCTTTCTGGCCAGGGCTGTAAGCCTGGGGGCTGCAGAGGACAAATGGATGTGCTCCAACCTCCTGGCACTCAAACTCACCAGTCTTTTCCTGTCTCCTTCCTTCAGGGAAGAAGACCATGTTAGAGGACTTAACCTTAGGTTCAGCCTGATGATATCCCCCTGGAATTCCTTATGCACCATCTCTTTGGAATATTACGTTAGAATTCTGTAAGAAGGTACCTGGACTAGGTCTGTATTTCTCAAACTGGGGTGCTTTGGAGTTCCCTAGTGTTTAAATGTTTGGGCTGGTTTTCATTTTCTCTCCTTCTTCCTGTTCTACATATCCACACACTCTCGTCTCTCTGCTCTTTCTAAGCTCATTCTTTTCTTCAATGTGGTTTATTGACTTCCTGTGACTATATTATTTCTCTAAAGGCTAATTGAGGATTCTGATGGCTGGTTAATATTGATCAGCTTCCACTTGAGACTTGAGCCCATCTGCAGCCCTGCCCTCTCTCCCCAATCCCTTTCCATCCTGGATATCAGACTTGGCAGCGAGAGACTAGGAGGGGGTTTTCATGATGCCATCTTTGTGTTAAAGTGACGGGCACAGCAGCACTGAGTTTGACATCAGACCTCCGCTCTGCCACTTATAAATGACTTGTCTCTGTTTTCCTACCTGTAAAAGGGGCTGATAAAGATGCTGACCTTGAAAATTGTTGTGAGAATTAAATAACTCAAGGACCAACTATTGTCAGGCACAGTGTGGAACTGCAATGGAACCTGCACAGATTATTGTACAGGTGATCTGCTTTATGGTACCTGTTTAGTGGGTAACTGACGGTTGTGCAGTGTATGAGGTTTGGGAATCACATTGTCTGGCCCATACTAAATGCTTATTAAACTTGAACTATGCACATTAAATATTAGCTCTGTGAATTTACCTTATGTTTTAAATATATCTTAGCCTAGGGATGTGCTTATCAATGGGCTTTTATTTATCAGTGTATTTGTGTTTCCTTACATACACTGTGCCGAAAAAATGCCCAGAAGTGAAGGATTCTCTTTCTGCTTAAGTTCTAAATTCCAGCTAGCATCAGGGTTCAAGACAGGAGTTACAAGGAATGGAAAACTTTTGCATTTTGTTTTGTAGCACAAAATTTCCTTGGCCTTATCAAGAAGCACTGTGGCCATTTTCAGAGAGAGACAATGAGTCACTATGGAGCTAGCATCAGAATTTTTATTTCATCCTATCATCAGGCAATGAATAGTTGCGGCAGAATCATTCACTGTCAGAATATAGGTTCAGCACCAATAGATCTGCCCAGAAAGACTGGGTTGTGGCATGACGTAGGAGAAAAAGCTCTGCTGTTAGAGTCACAAGACACAAATTCCTTGTGCTGCCTCTTATGCATTGCGTTGCTTTGAAAAGAGGCACTTTACAATTATTAGCCTCAGTTTTTTTCATCTGTAACTTGGGAATAATAACACCCTCTCTGACCATGGCATGTGATTGATGAGTGTCAGTATGTGTCCTTTATGCACTGTAAGAGATTAAGCAAATGGAATCTATTACCTTTATTATAAAACCATTACTTTCTGTAGAGATTTCTGTTACCTGCTGGGTTTCAGAAATGACTTGCAGCTAGTCTAGGTGTACTTGGAACTGGTCAGTTCCTGGGGGAAAATGAAGACTCAGCCTTAGAAACCCAGAATGTAATGAACAGAAGGCAAGCTTTATCCCAGAGCAGTGGTTTGCAAACTTCAGCCTGCATCAGAATCACCTGGAAGGCTGAGCACGGTCCCCAGAGTTTCTGATGCTGTGGGTCTGGGTGGGGCCTGAGAATTGGCATGTCCCGCACATTCCCAGATGCTGCTGAGACTGCCCGTCTGGGCACGTCTTTGAGAACCACTGTACGGGGACAAGCAGGAAGGCTTCCTTGTGGAACAGAAGCAGGCAGTGTGAAAATCCAGGTGGGTAAGGAGGCTTGGGAGAAAAACTGGAAAAGAGACAGAAAATAGGGAAGATGTGTGCAGATAGGGCAGAACAAAGAGAAAAGTCGCACTCCATCACAAATGCAAGTAGGGGAAGTTGCTAGGTGATGGATGAGGGAGAGAGGTGAGTTTCTTCTGTAGGAAAAACCAGGTGAGAGGCAGGAGCACAGGGTTGGAAATATGCACGTTTGGGGAGGCGGAGGAGGTGGAAATTTCTCATTAAGAAGTGGGGAGCCGTTGGTTGGCACTGGTGGGGGGTGGGAGTGGAAATGGGCTGGGGGAGAGGTGCCTCTGTAGAGTAAGGGGACAGATGAGATGTGGCAGAGAGGGGTAATTTCAGGGCTGTGTGGTTTGGCTTGGTAGTGCAGCACAATAGAAACTGGGAGAAAGGGGGTGGAATTTAGATGTGTGACCTGCCCCGTAGCTTTCTTGCTCTCTGCATTTATCACATCACATCACACCCAGCAAGACAGCCCCCCTCCTCCTGGCTCATTAGGAGATTTGATTCGGCTTGGCTCCTGCTGTCAGCTGCTGTCTGGGGCAAGATCTTTATGCTCCCTGCTCCCTGTGCAGCAACGAGCCTTCAACCAGCAGCAGAGCTCATTAGAAGAGGGTCCTCTGGACACTTGATTTTCAGCTCTTTGGTGGCCCGAAAGAGTTAATACCTACTCTTCGCTGGGTGCAGAGAGGCGGCTGTGGGCTATGGGGACTTCTCCCTGAGCTGCAGCCAGAGGAGCTGCAGGTTAGTGAGGCTGAGGAGGAAGGTGCGGGAAACGTGCCAGGTCAGCTCTGCTCAGGGGCACCTCCTGCATCCTGCCAATGAGGATGGGCGTGCAGACCGTGCCCGGGAGCCGAGCTGCCGCCTGCTGGGTGTAGGCTGCTTCAGTGTTTACTGGATGTGACAAGCAGAGAGAAGAGCTTTCAGCGGGGCCGCTTGCTGCCTGGCTCAAGTGGTGGGAGGTGTGTTGTGCACGCATGCCTGTGTATGTATGTGTGCGCGAGCCTGTGTCCATGCAAACATGCCCTTCTCCTGCCAAGGACTTCACTGCTAAAAGCAAGCTCTACTCTTTCCTCAGAGCTCCTTAACCCACAGCCTCTCTCATCATCCAGTTGGTAAAGACCTGCAGGCCATGAGGACTGGTCAACGACAGTGAGTATTGCTTTTGCTTTTCTCTTTCCTCCCTGGGGTGTCCGTGTGCACCGATTGCATTATCCATATTTAATTAACCTGCCTCTTCATGCATATTGATTGCTTTCTCCCAGTTGAGTCTCTTAGTTTCTCTCCCCTTCTTTTAACCTGTTTTTTCCTTGAGTATCCTTTTTTCCATTATGTCCCATCCTGTCTGCCCCAGAGTCACCTGTGAGGTGGTGTTCACTTACCAGAGCATACTCGCCTATGGGTGCAATCACATCTTTGAACTTCCTGGGCTCTGGGCAACCCCTTGATTCCACCCTCCACCCCCCAAAAGTCTAGGACCAATTGGGATAAGAGCCCCAAGGTGTCGAAATGGTCAAAGCAGCTGGGTTGGAGTATATTCCTAGTTCTCATTTAATGGAATTCAAGGTTGAGCTCATCAAAGGATCAGTGGGGGTGGGGGGGCGGGGCTGAGGGGCAATTTGGGCAGAGCTGGATTTGGAAGACAGAGAGACAGGTGTCTGAACAGCATGGGCAAACCAGTGTGGGCTGGCAGTGAGGATGGGAGGACGACCAGGCAGGAACAGAGGTTGAGTGGTCTCCTGCCCTAAATGACCTTGCCTGTCATATGTGGGTAGTAGTCTCTGGTTGCGCTCAGCTCCAGGATAATGGAGGCCACCGGCAGGGGCTTCCCCAACTCCTGGGGGAGAATCCCATAAGCAAGGTGCCCCAAGAATGATTTGTAGGGGCCCTTACCATTGTAAAGGGCTTTGATTTCCTGACTTCTGGGAAAGCAGGTGTAAGCCCAGTTTGGACAATGATTGGGGGAAGTATTTCTAGTGTTGGGGAACACAATTTCTATGGGGATGAGTCTTTGCATAAAACCTAATTTTTTCCTCTTTTAGTTTTAGCAAAGCATTCTTTTTAAATTTGTTAATTATAGTATTATTAGGGGAGCAATTTAAAAAAAGTATTTGTGAAATGTTCAGGGTAATACCAAAATAATTTAAATGGCGTAGCTCACATAGGAGCCTTATCTATCTAAATTAGGTTTCTTTGAAAATGGATTCTATGTTTGGTGTCAGAGTTCCCCAGGGGAACCCTTTATGGATAGGCTGCTCTCTTCACGTGTTCCTTCCTATCAGTTCTCTTCTGTGGGAACAAAGGGCCTGAAGTATTGAGAATGGGACCCTCAGGAGAGAGACTATAAGTCAATCAGCCTTCCACCTCAGTATCCTCTTCTCCCCGCCCCCTGTCCTCCCTCCTCGGGTCAAGAGTAGGCCAGTCCTCAGGCTGAGGAAGGTCACGCAACCTCCATATGGGCCTGAAAGAGTGACTTGCATATTCATTTCTTCAGGCTGCGCCTGTCATCCCTGTAAAGGAGCGAGCAGGGTCCCTGAGAGGGCTCCCTTGGAATTGCTCCAACCTCCCTCCTGCTCCCATCTCCCAAGCCTTAACACACTCCCACCTGGGACAGAGCAGCAGCCAACCACATTATTCTGGAGCAAGGGCTGCCCCCCTCCCCCTCCCTTCCTGGCTGGTCACTTGGGCCCCACTCTAGTAAGAGAAAGAGAACAGTGATTTTTGGTTTGTCAGGCCCGTGTCTCCCTGGAGGCACGTGTCCCACTTTCTGTTGATGGCCAGTGGTTGGGGAGGTAGGGACTTCCTACCAGTGGTCAACGGAGTAAAGCCACCCAACCATTTGTTCTTGTCCATCCTTGGTTGGTCACCCCTGCTAAGGACAAGTAGGCATTTGTGGGAGGTGGGGTGTGGGGAGGTGCTCCATTAGTGGATAGTCCTCTGAAGGAAATGTGTAGTCAGATGAGAGAGGGTGGCCCCTCTTACAGCAGATTCTTTGATTTTAGGTGAGAGGACGTGAAAGGGTAAATCCCTGACCCCCGCAGTCTTATTTGCTGCCCCGACGTCCCAGCAAACCAGCCCAAGGGTTAACCGTAAGCGGATGCCTGTATGGCTGCCTTACTGATGCCACGCAGGTAATGGATCCATGACCTTTCTTGTCCCTGTCCTCTCCTCTTTTCTCCACCTTCCCACCTCCCCTGCTGTGTGAGCCTGGCCCAAGCCTTAAGCCCCTGGGTGGTCCACTTGCCTCTGTCCCCCAGGCCTCTGTGTGGACTGAGCTGCTCTTGCCTGTGTGCTTCTTGCAAAGCTGGGGTTTTGCAAGCAGAACTTGCCTTAGCTCCACTCTCCCGCTGACTGGTAGGACCTCTTGGCTGTGACTGGTGGGGTGGAGCAAGGAACTGTGCATGAGCTTGTATGGAACCATTTAAGACCTCTGTAATTTCCTGGGGTGGAAGACGGGGGAAAGTCTAACTTTTTATTTTTTAATATATATTTTTTTATTTATTAGTACTGGGGATTGATCCCAGGGATGATCTACCACTGAGCTACATCCCCAGCCCTTTTTCTTTTTTATTTTGAGACAGGGTTTGTCTAAATTGCTCAGGGCCTTGCTAAGTTGTTAAGACTGGCCTTGAACTTGGGATCCTCCTGTCTCAGTCTCTTGAGTCTCTGGAATTACAGGCCTGTGCCACCATGACCTGTTTTTCTTCTTCTTCTTTTTTAAGTAACTTAAAATTTTACCTTTGTTTCTCCCATTATTTGAGCTCTAACTAACTTATTAAAAGATTACAACTTGGGTCTCAGCTAGAAAAGTGGAAAATAAAAAAAACATTTTGCCCCAAAGAATATTTAAAAAATTTTTTTTAGTTATAGATGGACCCAATACCTTTATTTTATTTATTTTTATATTATTTGTTTATTTTTATGCGGTGCCGAGGATTGAACCCAGTGCCTCATACATGTTAGGCAAGCACTCTGCCACTGAGTTACAGCCCCAGCCCTATTTTATGTATTTTTATGTGGTGCTGAGGATCAAACCCAGTGCCTCACGAGTGTTAGGTGAGCTCTCTACCACTGAACCACAACCCCAGCCCTGAAAGAATATATTTTGTTGAAGACTTTTTCCAGTGGTTTGGGAGAGTCACTGTTGTCTTGGTAACAAGTAGCCCCCCCTCACATTGGCCCATGCTAAGCCTTCTTAAATGGCTTGTGTGAATTTGCCACTTTTTGAGAGTCCGTTAATTGCCCTTTGGGGGCAGTACCTGACTGTTTTATGACTAATGATCCCCAGGCCATTGGGACGAACTGCCTGGCTGGAAGTCGAGTTTCGTCTTGGTACAGCATGAGTGGGACCTTTAACTTGAATTCACAGAACTGGATGACTCCAGAGCCACTTCAATCAGCTGCTTGCATAGCTGTTGTTGGGCACCCTGGGGTTTGTAAGAGTGAGTGGACACATGAGATGTTTGCTGTCTCAGGAGAGGCGATGTCTCTCGCCGATGTTTTGAAATGCCAGTAGATGACTCTGGTGTGGTCTGGCGGAGATCAGAGATGGGAACAGGGATGTGCAGGCCAATTTTCTGCAGGAGAGAGAATATTTCTGGAAACTTGGATGTTCCAGCCCTAAGAGGCTCTTTGGAGATGTGCTGTAGCATACAAATGTTGTCCATCCCTGCCAAATATAATGCCAACTCAGTGGAAGACATTTGTAGGATGAGATTTCTGTGAACAAAGAGAATTACAGGGTCAGGGATGGAAACCCATTTGAGCCAAAGGAAGTGATTGAATTGGATGATCTTTAAGGCCTCTGCCTAGTCCCAGGATTGGGAAAAGGAGGGAAAGAAAGTCTGGCCAAAGGACTTGCTTACAATGGGGGAAACGGCCATTTCTGTTGGTAATTTGGACCATTTCCATGGTAATTGGTTACCCATGTGCACGTGGCATTTCCTTTTATAAGTCAATCTGAAGCCCTGATCTGATCATACCAAACCCCATCTACTTACCTTTGCCCTCAACAGGAGGAGTTACCATGGATAAAGGTCAGGGGTTAGCAAACTTATTTTGTCAAGGGCTAGAGAGCAAATATTTTTCAGTTGTTTGGGTTAACTACCTAACTTCACCCTTGTCGTTGAAAGCAGCTTTAGATAATATGTAAACAAACGGCATTGTTGTGCTCCAATAAAACTTTATGTACGTAAACAGGCACCTTGGAGGGCTTTGGTTTGCCAACCCCTGGTTAAAAGGTAAATAAGGGTTAATGTTGAGAGTCAGAAACGGTGGGAAAATTTCTCATTGGATCCTGTTACCTTGTGGGTCCTTCGGAAAATAAAAAGTATGAGAAATTAAACAAAAGTGTTAAAAATTTAAATATGCCCATTGACATAAGCCAAAGTATGAATAGGAATACAGGAATTTAGTTAAGCAAGTGTAAGAACTAATGAAGGAGATCTTGGTTCTTAATTGTGGATTGTGTTAACTGCCTTGCCGCTCCCCTGTAGACATCAATCCCCGAGGTCCGCAGCCATTCATTCCTATATAACCTATGGGTGGGATGAGTGGAGAGAACCCGAGAGGGAACTGACCAGCCTCCAAGCCCTAGGCTTTGCGCCCTGACTCTCTGATGTGCACTCTGCCTTCTGCAAGCTGTCCTTCCCTGGTGGTGTGGAACTACTTCTGGGGTTTTGCAATTAGAAGCTGCTGCTGCTGCTGCTGCTACTTTGCCCTCCTGGCAGGAAAGCAAAATGTGGATTGTTATTTTGTCACCACTGTATTTCCTTTCCCTACAGAGAATCCTAATTTAGAAATTCTTCCAAGCTAATGACCTTCATTGACTTACTATCAACTTGCCGTGTCAGCTTTAAAAAGCATTAAGCCTCTAGAGTAGGGTAGGGTACCTATTAGCAGTCACATTAAGGAGGGAGGAGAGCCCTAGACTCTAGGTGCTCTCTTCTGGTTCTTCAGGGGTCCCCTGAGGGTAGGGGGACAGTGCTGGCTCCTGCAGCCGCAGTTCCAGGGGCCCTTTGGAGCTGACAACTATGATCGTGACAGTCCCGTCCTTCTGCCCCCGTGCTTGTTGCAGGAACAAAGGCATGAGGACTCGACTGGGCTGCCTGTCTCACAAGTCAGACTCATGTAGTGATTTCACAGCTATTCTTCCCGACAAACCCAACCGTGCTCTCAAGTGAGTAGTATGGCGGCCTAGCGCTCCTGGGGTGCCCACTGCGGGGTGCCCACCATGGGGTTATATAACCCATTCTTTTCTGGTTGCTGACCAGATAAGCCACAGGACAATAAATTCCTGCCTCTTGGCAGCTGCTTTAATATCCCTGAGCATGAGTGAAAGGAATGTATGGCTTAGCGATGTTGGAATAGGAACCCTCCTTTTCCTCCAAAGAAAACCATACCCCCCATCACTCACAAAGCTGTGGGTGGCGAAGGATACTTCTTGGTTCTACTTAGTTGTCAATCTGAGCTCTCAATTTGGAAATAAACACTCAAACCTACTCTAAAAATATGCTTAGATTCAGATGATCTGGATTCCCCGCCTATTCTGTGCAGGCACTGTGTTAAGTGATGTCACAGGTGTCGCCTCATTTAACCCTCACACAGCTCAGAAATGGGCATGATTTATCTCCGTTTCAGCGGGGAAGATATCAAGGTGACAGTCAGAGATGGAGTCACGAGCTGAGCCTAACTTTTCTGACTCTAAGACCAGTTTCTTTCCACCGTTACTTTGATGTCTTTAAACCAGTTAATTCACTTCATTGTTTAGACTGAAAGTCGAGATACAGAATTTCCCAAATTCCCACCTTGAAGTTTTTCCAACCATCACTTAGGAGTGCACAAATTTATAGCCACTGAATTGCAGAATTCAGGTCTGGTCTTCATTTGTCCCCTCTTGTGCCTACTTATCCCCTTGGGCAAATTTCAATGGTGTTTGAGGGAGAGGAGGTCATTTCAGAAATATTCAAGAGTGGTGTCTCTTCTTTCCTAGGAGGTTATCCACAGAAGAAGCTACAAGGTGGGCAGATTCCTTTGACGTGCTTCTTTCTCATAAATGTAAGTAGAATTCAGGTGGCCTCACGTTTCAGCGAGTCATTCATTTAATAAAAGTTTGCACCAGATAGATGCCTCTAGGGCGCCAGGTACTGGGTGAGGCGGTCCAGACCTGTGTGGGTCCCCTACTCACAAAGCCTTCTGGAGGAGCACAAAGATAAGAAAATGGATAATTTACGTGTAGAGAGATGAAGGTCATCTGTTTTCTGGATTCAAAGTATGGTCCTACCATATTCCATGTTACAGCAGTTGAGTTGCAGGAATCCAGGTATGTGGGCTGGGGGTATAGCTCAGTTGGTAGAGTGCTTGCCTCACATGCACAAGGCCATGGGTTCAATCCCCAGCACCACACACACACACACACACACACACACACACAAATCCAGATATGATCTTCATTTGTCCCCTCTTGTGCCTAGGTGTTCCCCTGAGCAAATCTTAGTGGTGTTTGAGGGAGAGGAGGACATTTCAGAAATATTCAATCAGCAATTTTAACAAAAGAGAGTTTAGTTTAGGGGATTGGAGTGATGGGCTCCATGGTCTGAGAGACTCTATGTTCCATATGGATCTTGTTTATAAAATTAAATGACCTCTCTGCAGGTCATTGAAGAATCTTGGGCTCGGTATTTACTCAAGATAGAATTTTGACTTTTCTTGTTCTGTTTTGAGGGATGACTGCCTCAGCTGCATCGAGCCCCCAGTTTCTGACTAGAACACAGCCTCTGCTATCCCTCTTCCTCTCCCATTTCCTCTTTGTCTGTGGTATCTTTTATTTGCTGCAAAGACAGAGAGAGTTATCCTGTTGTGGTATGGGGATGGAGTTTGCTATCAGTCCAACTTTCCAGCTCTTTCTCTGTTTTCTTTCTGAGCAAGTCCAAAGTTGTTGGGCTTTGAAGTCCCAGTGTCATTAAATAACAGGATGTTGTACAGCAGGGATGGGGAAGAAAAAAAGGGGTGCTGTAAGATTTGGAAGGTCTCAGGCGGGCATTTGGTGTTCCCCTTAATGTGTCATGTCAGTCATGTCAGTGACTGGTTTAGGAGCAGGGGTGTTTGGCTGTTGACTCTACCTAACTGGGGAACATGGTTTGTACAATTAAGTTAAAGGTGCTGGGTGGGAGTCAGACCTGTCCCCAATTCCAAGTCAGCCTGATATAGGTGGGTGGTCTTGATGGAGACCCTTGGTCTTCAGAAGATGTCTCTAGGAGTGATTTTTTCTTTCCACTTGAAGAGTTTCCTCTGACTCTGCCCCTGATTCTTAATAAACTTCTTTTGAATTGATTTTAAAATAAAATGCATAATCTAAGAATAAGCACATATTGTAACAAGTAATTTCGTGAGACAAATAGTCATTTTAGTATTCCATGGGTTGTACTTAGACAGGAAAATAAAGCAGCATAGATACAGCATACATACCATATGGCTAAACCCCACACAGCAAGCTTACGCCATGAATTTAGCAAGGTAACGGCATATGTATGATAACATTTAGGATTCGACAGTAATGCCTTTCTTTCTTTCTTTCTTTTTTTTAAATGAGGCTATTCTGAAGATTTTTCTGGGGTTGAATTTGCCAAAACAAGTGTCACTACCAATTTATGCTGCCTTTTCTGGCTGGTTTTGATTCAAGGTCATCCTGAAGTTGAATTTCTATTTCCGCCTCACAATGGATTCACTTAGATCAAGTCCCTGAGGCTGTTTCCTCATTCTAAAATGGGGTTAGAAATACCTGCTTGCTACCTGTCACCTGCATATGAGAAACTTCATAAGTGAACAGATGCCTTTAGAGGATTCTGGGCTCTCTGTTCAAAGATATGTATAAGGATAAGGTGGTAATTTTAAAAAATGATTTTTAAAAATTTATCAAATGTAAAATAAATTATACCTTGAGCATAAGGTTGCAAATTTTTGTAGTCAGTGATTAATATTAAGCCCTTATAGACAAGTTTATGGAGGTGAAATTAGGTACTGGAAGCTTGGGGTGCATTTGTATTGTGGCAGTGGCAATACCTGGAGATTTAAGAGGTTTAATTTTATTTGTTCAATTCAGTGTCTCTTAATCTGAAGATACTTGTTTCTGCGTCTGTCAGAGATGCTTTTGTTTTCCAGGAATGCAAGGACACTTTTCTGAGATGGGGTTTGGCTAAGGAGTCTCAAGCTGACACCAATTTGCTTCTTTTTCAAATAACGACAGAAATGGGCTTTTTGAGCTTTGAAGTTCTATGATCTTTCTTGGAATCTGATTTTCTGTTTTTATCTCTGTTAGTTTGGAATAAAAAGCCAGTGGAATGAATGTCCTTGAGAAGAAAGGAGTCCTTGTTAAGAATCACTGGTAGAATCTCAAGCTTTTAGAACTTGAACATGAATGTTTACCCCTCTGTGGGGCTACAGAGGAGTTAGAGGCCAGCTTACTTTGAAGGGTGTTGACAACTTTCTAAAAGTCTAATGAATTTGGGTTGAAGTTGTGACTCAATCAGGACTGATTAGCTTTCCCAAGGGGATTGTACATGTGCTAGTCCCTCAGGAGGGATGGCTTTGATGAGATGTGTGCAGAGCTTTCAATTAAGACAGAAAACATCCTAAGAAGTAGAAAGTAGAGTCCCCGAATGACTGAGCTCTAGAAAACATGCATTAGTCTGGAACCCACTCCCTGGCAATTCTCCACACGTGGGCGGCTGTCCTCCCTAAGATTTTTATTCCATGAAAATCTGGATAATTATAGAATACCTTTGTTATCCCTCCTCTGCCTAGATGTTTTGGCCACTCATTTATTTTTTAAAGGAGGTACTTAGTATTCATTATGTACAAAATCTATACTATGCAGCTGGGATAGGGCACAAAAATCAACAGGACACAGTTCATGCCTGGTGGAGAATGTAGCTGTCCGAGGAGACAGGCATGTATACGAATAATACAAGAAAAAAATAGAGTGTGTGACCACATTGTAGGTGGCCTTGAGATTTCAAATGGAATCCTGACATTCATCGACCCTCTTAAATTCTGTCCTGTCCATATTAGAAGTGTTGGAGCACAAGGACTGCTTTTAGTTTAGAGCATGGTTTCCAGTTCACCGGAGAACAGGTATTTGAACAATTAAATGAATAGCACTGACTGAGAGTCAAATCTATGTTCCTGATTTTGACCCAGCTCTGCTACTGGATAATTGGGTGCCCTTGATGGAGTACTATTTAGCCTCTTGAAAAATCTGTTACCTCGTATTTACAGCTGGATCCAGTTCTACCCCCTCGTCCTGGGGTGTTCTGTAGCAAATGTGGGGGCTGGACAGTAACCAATCACCTACAGCAGGTGGTTTGACTCAGCGCTGCCTGTAGGCTTATGTAAAACTGCCTCAAAGCTGAAATGGCTCCAGCTACCAGAAGGGGGACCGAGGTGCCCCTGTTCCAGGCTTCTGCCCTCCTTGGCACAGTACCTCCTTGGCAGAGCAGTTCATGGGCTCAAATCTCAGGCAAAAGGAAAGCAACTTTGCTATTTCTTAAGGTTTAGAATTAAAAAAAAATCTGGAAGGCAAATATTTGGAGTAGTTTTATTTCCAATCATATTTGTTTACAAATGCAATACAAAGAGGAAAGGCACCCAAGGAGGCCTGGGAGGTAACCACTAGCTAAGTGCTCATTTTTTTTCTTTGTAACTGAACTTGAAATTGCTGATGGCTTCATTAACTAGGAAGGGTTTCTAATGTATGTTAATTTGGCATCTTTTCCCACTAACAATCAGACTTGGTGTCTGTGAGTTGTGCACGCATTTGCCCCAAGGGGTATGTGTGTGTGTGTGTGTACAAGTGTGTATCTGTGCACACATATGAGCCCCCAGAGGTCTTTCTGCTTTGCAACTCATACCCAGGAGAATGAAGCTTCCTCTTTTGGGTGAGATCTTTACTGACAGGTTGCTAGAGGACAGGAACAAAATAATTAGTCTTCTGTTTTCATTCTTGATGCAGTTCAGGCATATGCTGTGATTTGTCCAGCTTCTCGAGGGACATGCTGTGTCTGAATAAATTCTCCCCTTCTCTCTCCATTCTTTTTTGTCTCCCTCTTCCATTTCTCATTCCTTTTTTTTGGTACAAATAATTGGACTCATTCTAGTTTTAAGGTACAATGGTAGGCTGCATTTCTTTCCCTTTTCTTTCACCTGACCCCACACCCTGCCTCACTCTGGGCATTTGTTTGGAAATTGGGCCTTGCTTCATCGTTTGCACAGAGCATGGAGGGTCCATGCTGACCTGTCCCCATCTGGCCCAGGGCACACTAAGTGCAAAAGGACAATGTTTTGCATTTGCAGAGTGATCATTTATCTTTGAGAAAATGAGACCAATAAAGAAGCTTTGAGTTTCTAAAAATTAGCTCCCTTTGAGATAATGATTGAGATAAAAAATATATAATGACTTGAAGTGGTCACACAGTCACCAAGCAGAAAACCCCAACCAAATAAACAAAGACCAAGTTATCGGCTCATTAAATTTCTTAAAGTATTCATTTAAATGCCCTTTAAGTCTAGAACACACAGTTTCCATTCACTGCCCCTCCATAACCCTCTCTAAGCCAGAAGATTCTGGAATCGTGTTATTCAAAGTGAGATCCAAGGAAGGTAGCACCAGCTCCTGTCCGGAGCTTATGAGAAATGAGCATTTTGGATCCTGTTTCAGGATCCCCAGAATCAGAACCCCTGGGGTGTTTTTTCTACCAGCCCCTTAGGAACGTCTGTGCACACTGGGGTACAGCAAGGGCTGTTCTCCAACACACTCAGGAAAACATGAGTCTGGAGCTTGCTGTCGGAGCAGGTGGCCCTGGCTTTCCAAGAAACACACAAAATACTGTATCTTGTATTGCTGCTTTCTGCAGCTCTCAGGCTGTGTGGGCCTCTAACCATCCAGCATGTGGCACGGATTCCATGTAGGTAGGGAGGAGGGTCAACAGGACATCAACAAAGATGGCCTGTGTGTTTTCTGGAGAAACTGAGGTGGAGGGCGTGGAACAGATACGTCTTTGCTTCCTTGCCACCATCTCCACGTTATTGGGTATTTACTGGCACCCAGGAATGTTGCCCATCTAGCCTTTGTGGAAGGAGTGCCTGGGCTGTCCCAGGCCACTTACCAGGCTTGGTGGAAAGGTCTGGATGGAAGCCACTGGACAAACTCCCTTACCCATTCTGTCTGACCAGCTGTGTGGCAAATGAGTTCACATCTGCAAACCTCACTCTTCTCGTCTGTAAGAGGGGGACGGGAGGACTTGCCTAGTGTAGTCAAGAGCGTTCATTGTGACAGCTGTTGTGAAATGCTAAATGTGACGACTTGCACACAGAGGAGCTCAATGAAAAGTAGCTGTTTTTATTATTTTTGTTAGAACATGACATTAAAAACATGCATTTTATGGATCCTCTATGCCCAAGATTGTACCAGCCTCCTAATCCCCTGGGCAGCTTGAGGCAGTGGATTGGGGATACTATCACTAGTGGGGCTTATTCAGGTTCTGTATCACCCACCTCATGGGCCCCTGAGCCTTTGGAATCCCCTCCTCATTCCTCCCTCTTTCTCCCATGAAAGCAAGGGAATTCTCCTAGGGATGTATTTTTTAAAAGCCCATCAAGTGAATTTGATATGTTCCCTCTTTGAGAGTCTCTGCAGTATTCCCCCATCAAACCAATTTGAGAAAAATCCTGGATACTTAATTTTTGAAATCCTTTAGGCTATGGACGGGTGCACATGAGGTTTTATGTTACTTCTTTATTAAACGAATCATTTGTGAATGCTATGCTTTCACCCAATTAGGGGTATGTCTATTTTTTTCCCCCATTGATAGAAAATTCCTTGTCAATTTCTTGCTGTAGTTGTAGATACCGTCTCTACCTTGTTTCTCTTGATGGCTTAGCTCAACTTCTGCTTGTGGATTAAGATAGAACATTGGAAGTGGGGTTGGAAGGCCCAGGATCTCCTTCCTCCTCTGCTCTCACATCCTAGGAGTAAGGTACATGCAGCCTTAGAGCATCCCTGTTTCTCTGTGTCCAACATAGAACACGATCAAGTCTTTCCTAGCACAAAGATTCTCACAGTTTTCTAGTCCTACTATGATTAAAATATGTCATCTCACTATATATACACTAACAAAGTATAGATCATTGAAGAAAATTACATTACTCATTAGACTGAAGTATAATTAGCATACCTATTACTTGCCAATAAATAACTGGCAATAGTTGTTATCTCTCTACCTAAATCTTGCTTAGCTCCAGTTATTTGTTAAAAACCTTCATTTCATAGAGAGCACAAAATAAACATTCTGCTCCTGATTGTATTTTCATCACAAATTTCAAATCAGTGGCATGGTTCCCAACCAAGGACAATTTGATTTCACCACTGGTATATATGTCTTGTATTTTATAAATGAATTTTCTTTCAAAGTTTTATCCTCTGTCTGACCTTGGAACCTATTCACTGGGCTATTTTCTCCGATTGATCAGGAATACAAGAGGACTCTGATCTTTGGGGGAGAACTTTAATAAACCTAGAGCTTAATTTTTTTTTTCCGCCTTGTGATCCTGTATTTTTCCAAGTCTGGGAAGGGAGCTAGGCTCCAGCCCACCCCTGAAGCCAGCTAACCAGGGCTGCTGGACCTTGAACTGTTACCTAAGCCACCCTGCCTGCTGCACCAGCTGCACTGCTCATTCATAGTGACCCAGTTTCTTTCCTTATGTAAGCACCCTGCATCAAAGAACTAGAGGGAGAGAGCCAGCAGCCACAGCATGTGCAGCTCCGGTATGTTCTTGGAGTTTCTGTGGATGCTCAAGAGAATGGCGATATTCTGTCCACCCTTCCAGGACTCCTGGGCGAGCCTCTCTCTTCCTGCTACTGGACAGGCACCAATATAAAAATTTTGTGACTTTCCTAGAGTCTTGATTCCTTAGAGGGTCATGCAAAGAAAACCCAAATGAAATTCAGTGACTGAAAGACAGATTTCCCCCCACCCCCATTTCTTTCCCATTGTTCGAAGCGGCTCACCACCCACTGACCCCTTTAAATCACCAGATTGTATTTGGTATTGGGTGTGTTATGTTCTGCACTAGGCACCACCAAAACACCACTGAAGCGACCGTCGCTAGCACGGGTGGAGCGTTCTGTTCCACATTCTGCGTATTGTTGACATGTGTGAGCTCGTTGTACGACATGGCGCTCCTGAGGAGGTGCTGTTCGCATCTGCGTTTCACAGAAGAGGGAACCCAGGCACAGAGAGGTCAAGCTTCTTGCTCAAGTTCACATTTAGCTGGTGTGCGTCAGAGCCAGGACACCATTTCGGGCAGAATGGCTTCTGGGGGTCTGAGAAAAGTTGCTCTTTTCCGGTTCCCCGGGTCCAGTGTGCAGGGGGCATGGGCCCTGGCAGAGGAAGCTCAGTGAATGGTATTCACTGTGGCTACCAGTGTGGCCACCTTGAGTGATGCAGGAGGACACTGATGAGCTCAGAGATAAGCCAGCAGTTTATGGATAAGTAGAAGTCAAGGAGAGGGTCCTGGTGGGGAGGAGGGGAAAGATGAAAGGCAGTGGGGGGGATGGCACAGGACAGAAGCCAAGGGAAAGGTGCTGAGGAGTTAGCAGGAGGAGAGAGCACAATGCTTGCAGGGAGGAGGGGGGCAGTGGATGGAGGGGAGAAGTGACAAGGACGAGAGGAGCAAATCCCACCCGCTCTGGTCCTGTGCAATTTGTTTGCTAGGTTGCCTAAGCAGGAGAGGTGTGCATGTGGGGGGCAAGTGGTCTGTCCTGGAAGCCTGCTGCCGCCATCTGCTCCAGGCAGGAGGAGGGCTCTGAAGCAGTGGAAGCCTCCTGTCCCTTCTCACTTCCACTGTTCCAGGCTATAGCTTATCTTTGCACAGTGACCTTCCACGGTGTGCCTTCCTCAGTGCTGGTCCTGGGAATGTGAAAAGGGTAGGAGGAGGCCAGGGTTGAGAGGGGGTAGGAGGAAAAAGTGTGGAGCAGAGGGCTGAGGGCAGGTGCAGTCTGCTGGGCCTTTGTGACCTTTGTCTATGGTGGCATCTTGGTGGCAATCTGTTCTCTGCTGTTTCTCAAGATCCAGCCCTCCCCCTGCCCCCGGAAGGGCCTTCTAGAGCTGGGCCATTCTCTTCTCCTTCCTCATCCCTCAGCTCTGCCCTTGAAATTCCTGGCAACTTCCAAGTGCCATATTATGCTTGGGTCCCCCTCCTGTTCCCTCTGACCCATCCTGGAAATGCTGGCCTCCAGTTGGGTTGAGATGGCCTGAAAGAGCATCCCGCAGTCCCTCGTCATAGGTGGAAAGACGCCTGTCTACTCTGGGCAGCGCCACAGCCCCCCAGGAAGATGCTTTGGTCTTTCTAAGTGTAAGAGTGGAGCTAGGGCTGGTGGTCAGCATTGTGGGGGAGAAGAGCGGGTAGGCAGATTCCAGGTTCTCGGTGGCACATAATGGCCTCAGTTCTCACCACAGTGAAGGTGATGGCAGGTGTCCTCCTGCTGGAGATTCTCCAGGACTGTAGGCCGAATGCACATTGGTAGGGC
Organism: Marmota marmota marmota; assembly: GCF_001458135.2. NCBI lineage: Eukaryota > Metazoa > Chordata > Mammalia > Rodentia > Sciuridae > Marmota > Marmota marmota. Next base: position 11,462,773 of record NW_026000019.1, read on the forward strand.
TGCAGCATACATGTGTCCAGTGTGGTTGCCTAACCAGGGTTACTGTCCCTCCTTCCTTTGGGACAGCCGTACACCAACTATCAGAGGAGGGGCAGGCAGTGTGGCCTCTGAAGTCACACCGATGTGCACAATCCACTTCCCTCCTGTTACTGACCAGGTGACCATACACAATTCAACATTCTACATTCCACTTTCCTTTTTGTAAAACAAACTTCTCAAAGAGCTCACATTCACTGACAGCCTATAATGAATACGAGGCACTTTTGCATGGATGGCCTCGTTTGATCCTGGCAGCAATCCAGGGCAGCAAGTCCTGAGATTGTTCCCACTTTACAGATGAGAAGACCTGGGCTTTAAAATGTTAAGGTGTGTCACATTAGATTGGATAGAGAGAAATGATGGGAGAGGAGGGGAGGAGTAGGGGGGATAGGAAGGGCAGCAGAATAGAATAGACAATATGATTGATGTATGTACATTCCATGTATGTATTATATGTCAAAATACATTCTGCTGTCATGTATGACTAAAAAAAATAAAAAAAATGTTAAGGTACTTTTCCAAGATCATAAAGGCTCTGTACACTGGCAGAGGCAGCTCTTGGGCCCCACCATCGTGCTGGTCCTGGACCACTGACACACAGGCAAATGCTGGCTTTGTAGTTTGGAATCCTTGCCACTTGCTGTGGGACTTCAGGCAACTCACTTCACTTCTCTGAGCTTTATTTTTCTCTCCTTTCAAATGGTAAAACATCAGGACCTCTGCTATGGATTTGCCATGAGGAGCAAGTGCCATAGGGAGCATAAAACATTTGGTGTGGTGCCCAAAGTAATTACTCATAAAATGCTCACTATGATTGTTTTAAAATGCCTCTCTGATTTTTTAAACTCCTGATATCTGTCTTTCTTTTTTTCCCCTCAACTTCCAGTTCCTAAATCTTGGCTGTTTTCAAGGTTCAAGTTTCATTCAGAGAGGGTGGTCCTCTCTCTGAGAGGTAGATACACTCTCAAATTAAAAGTTCTTTCTCCCTTTTGGTGCATGGTAACCCTCCCTTTTAGCATCTGGGATTATTCAATTAATTATTTTATTGTACTTATTCAATTAATCATTTTAAATTATTACTAAATATCTCTTACATTCGACTAGCCTGAAAGTTCTGTGAGGGGTGGCATTATATGATTTGTTCTTGTCAGACACACAGCTCCAAAACCTAGCACGTGGATGTAGTCCAAATGGCAACCTCACCCCAACTTTATAAAGAGCAGGATTGTCCAGCTCAATGAATCTCAGATACATTCCTTTGTATTTTATATTCTGTCTTCATCTACCATTCTCTTTTTCTTCACTTGTCCTTAGGAAGGACAAGTTCCTCTACTTCTTGGTCCCTTTTCTGTAAAACTTGCCTTCTTTCCAAATAACCATTCTTCTCCTCTCCGCTCTCTCCCGCCTTGCTCCCCCCTCTGCTGGCAAACACATCTGGAAAGAGTTTGCTTTGGAGTGACTCGGAACCCGCTGGAAATCTTGGTTCTCCTCTTACCAATGGAGTAATTGAGCAATTGAATCAATTTCTCTAAACTTTTGTTTCTTCCTGTGGAAAATGGGGGTGATGGTATCTATGGAACAGCGTTGTGAAAATAAACTGAGCTGGGGTTTTGTAAAATCCCAAGCTACCAATGATATATAGTAAATAAATAAAGCCCCTACCCCAAATCCTAAATAAATAAGTAAGAAGAAAGACTCTGCCTTCCCTAACTCCTCCCTCCTTCCCCAGCCAACAGCAGACAACTCCTTCAATTCCCCACCTAATGCTAGAAACTTCTCTGCATTCACACATGGCCTTTCCTCTTTCTCACCCTCATAATTCTGCTTTCAGACCTATTTCTTCTGCCTTCTTAGAGGCAGCATTATTTTTAAAATTAACCTTTCTTTCCTTTAACCTCAATTCATCTTGCTCAAGAAAGCCTTTTCTGATCCGATCAACCTTTAAACAGACCTAAAGCTAACTTAATAAACAAACTAATAAGCAGCACAAGTCTTTTCCTGATGGCTCCCTATCAGCTATGCTCGTTCATCTCTCTTCTTCCTTCTCAGCTCTTGCAAGAGACATCTGAATGGACGGTTTCCACTTCCTCCCTCTCAGTCACACAATCCTTACCACAGTATGACCAGGTCCCCGGCCCGCTGTGACTGCATGGCTCTAACAACCCCGGCTTAGCGCTCTGGGTAGCCCTAGACCCAGGAGCCACTCCTCGTCCTGGTAGTGATCTTTCCCTGGCCATCTGCAGGGCTGTGCAGGCCTCCCATCCCTCTGGCTCGTTCATGGGCCTCTTGGCAAAAGCCCATTCTAAAAATAAGCCCAATCATTTTTAGCCATTTGATTATTATCAAACACTGGTATTTCTAAACTCTAATTACTCAAATGAACTTTCCTAATGCTAGCCTTTATGCATGTGGATCCTTCTTCCTGAAATTCTCTTCTCTATCTTCCCTTCCTTCTTTCTCTTAGCTTCCTTCTTAACTTCCTGTCTGAGCCTAAAAGCTTGCTCCTTCTGTTGATCTTCCTTCCTGCTTCAGCGCTGGCCCAGGTGCCCTTCCTAGGCCCTTTCTTAGCCCTAGGTACTTTCCCTATTGTATAGCTTATCACACTTTGTCATGTTGCCACAATTATGTTTTGTTGGCTCAAACTGCCCTTTGATGGCAAGTGTATATAGGACACCCTGCTGCTGTGTCTGCTTTTAGCACTTAGCAGAAGGCCAGTTCTTCTGAGGGTGAATGAATAAATAAATCCACGAGAATGGCATCATTACTACATGGAATTGGGGTTAGTATACCTTAAGTTTTTTTTTTTGTTGTTGTTTTGTTTTGTTTTGGTACCAGAGATTGAACCCAGGGGAGCTTAACCACTGAGCCACATCCCCAGCCACTTTATTTTTTATTTTAACAGAGTCTTGCTAAGTTGCTTAGGGCCTTGAAAAGTTGCTGAGCCTGGCTTTGAACTTGGAGTCCTCCTGCCTCAGACGCCCAAGCCACTGGGGTTACAGGCATGGTGTTTACCTTAAATTTAATGCGACATATTATTGGTTGTGTGAAATCAGGCCAGCGGCTTCTCTCAGCATCAACTTCCTCCCCTGTAAAATGGGAAGAAGGACGGTAACTCTCTTGGGGGTGGGCACTTTGCAGGTGTTATTTCTTTTAATTCACACAAGGCCCACCAAAGCTGAGACCTAGTTTAGAAGAGAGTCTGTATGAACCTTGTCTCCCCTAGGGCCGGACAGAGCTTCCTTACAAGGATGTCCTTACCAATACCATGGAGGAAGGCAGCAAGGGAATTTCCCTTCCTTATCTTTAACTACATTCAACTTGCTCACAAACACCTGTTTTTGTTTGGTGAAAAACAAAATAAAATCCAACACAAATTCTCCCATTCAAGGAACTTTGTCACTTTGAGATTAAAAACAATAGACTCTCGTGAGTCCCTTTCCAGTTCCTCTTCTAGGTGAACACATAGGCTCAGAGGCCCTTCTGACTCCCCTTTCCTTCCTACTCTCCGACCTCATGGGAAGTGTGTAAAGACAGATACAAGGCCCACCAGCTCCCTCAGAGGTGGTTTCTGAGCAAGTTGGCCTCACAGAGTCGGGTGCTGGTAACCAGAGGTGGAGGAGGGATCAGGAAAGACTGGTCAGTGGGTACTCAGCTACAGCTGGATAGGAGCAAGAATTTCTAGGGTGTTATTGCATGCATGATAGCATGACTACATAGGAAGTAAAATATACTGTACATTTAAAAAAGTTTGAAGAAATAATTTTGAAAGTTTTTACTGTCAAGAAATGATAAATGGGGGCTGGGGTTGTGGCTTAGTGGTAGAGTGCTCGCCTAGCATGCATGTGGCCCTGGGCTCAAACCTCAGCACCACATAAATGTAAAATAAAGATATTGTGTCCACCTAAAAAACTAAAAAATAAATATAAAAAAAAAGAAATGATAAATGTTTCAGGAGTTTAACCTGATTTAAACATTACACAATCTATCCATGCATGAAACATTTCATTACCCTACTAATATGTACGATTTTTATATTTTTATGTACCAATTAAAAATAAGTTTATGGGGCTGAGGATGTGGCTCAAGTGGTAGCGCACTTGCCTGGCATGCGTGCGGCCCGGGTTCAATCCTTAGCACCACATACAAACAAAGACGTTGTGTCTGCCGAAAACTAAAAAATAATATTAAAAAAAATTTCTCTCTCTCTCTCTCTGATTAAAAAAAAAATAAGTTTACTTAACAAAAAACAAGCCTGGAAAGAAAAGATGGAGGCAGGTGGACAGACCTCTGGCCTGGGGGCCCCAGGTCTTCTCAGGTCCTCTGTGGTCACTGCTCAGAGTCTTTCCTTGCTGAACCGGAGGGCACTGGATGTCCTTGGAAGGCTGGTCCAGGCAGCGGAGACCTACTGGAAGGCATGCTTGCTCTCAGACCCAAGTTTACTCTGCCACCTCTGGAAACTTCTGAATCTCCATATGGGAAATTTGGAGAGGCCCCAGTGTGGGAGGGGTATCAAAGAAAGCATCCAAGAGAGATTTAATGGGAAGTAATTTTATGATTTGTTCTCTGATATATCCAGAGACCTTGGTCAATACTTTTCACATTAGTCAATTCAAGTACCACTTGAATTGAGTGCATGATTCTCAGGCCATCTCTGCCTAAATGTTGCCATGTTACTGTTCTGTGGTTGCTGGGATTCCCAATGTATCATGGATTCCTACTCCCTTCTAGAGTTTTGACCCCAGTGGGGGAATGAGGTGGGAGGTGCCCTGAATAGACTTCTCATTTTAGCCTAAACCATGTCCCTCTCCCGTTCCTCCCCAGGTACGGGAATGATTTTACTTCCATCCTGCTGATGGGAAGTAACCCTACACTATACCCTACTGTCCCCTCTCTCCATGGCTCAGAGTCTGGCGACCATGTGCTCTGGGTGTCATCTGTGATGGTCTTGGTTTATGCAGATTGTCCCCATGTCATTAACACGACATCCTTCACTTGCAGAGATGTCCAGGTGTGGATGGTAAATTAACCAGCCACCCTACTTTTCTAAAACAAGTTAAGTTCAGATCTCAAAACTCAAATCTCTTTGTGATTTAAAGCTTGGCTTTTGGGAGCCCCATGAAAACCCTCGTCTTTCTCAAGTCCCTGGTTCTTGCGATGCAAAGTCTTGGCTTTTATGACTGTTCCAGGGTGGACGTTAGAACGTCTGTTTTGAAAGACAAAAACATACAATGATTTATTTTTTATTAGGAGAAATAAAAATGTATCAAAAAATCAAAAAACAAACATTTAAATATATTAACTGCCTGATGCCGACAACCTATTCAATGATCCTAGCCAACACCGTGACCTGGTACATATCCATGGACATCAGATGTCCAAGTCGTCATCATCATCATCTAGAATTAAGAATTGTGAACAGTTGGTCCCCCTAGTGAACTTCAGAAAAGAAATAAAAGTTAACACCAGAGTCACTTTTAACCACTGTGGCACTTCTTTATTTTGGGTTGTATCTGCTCCTCTTCTGAGGACAGTATATGGAAAGCTGTAGCTGTTCCTGGATTAGAGGGGAGCCTTAAGGGTTAAAATAATTCATGAAAAAAATATTTAAAATAAAAACATTTAACTGAAAGCACCGGGTGTAAATGAATGTTATTTTCCTTCTGGACTTGATGTGGTGATCCTGATCACCTTGTGCCGATCGAAAGCTCTGCTTGGCAATGTGGATGACACTGATTAATAAGAATGAAAGGGGATGATAATTGCTAAATTATTTGGTAGGAAAATTATAATCTACCTCAATTAAAACATAATTTGATAGGCAAATCTTAAGTAAAGAATATATGGAATAAAACGTCAAAAAACAGGGCCTCAAAGGTTTTCTAAAAGAGGCTGGGAATAGGGTCCATGCAGCAGGATGGCATTACCAAATGAATTTTGGTAGGGGTTTACTCAGATATTTTTCTGGTCACTGACTGGCTCTGAGATACACATGTTCGCCTCTAGTTTGTCTTGCAGCAGCAGATAGTGTGTTTTCTCAGGGTATTGATTTGGATTAGAGTAGAGTATGGAATGCTTATATTACCTTGGCCTAATTAGCAACCAGCAGCCCCAGGGACCACCGACCCTGCATTAGGGAATGGGTCATAAACACTGAGGGCTGATTAGATGTGGCCAGGCCTCCCCATGTTTATGATTATGGCTTTTTGAACATTCCTCCTTGGTATCGCTCTGATCCTTGGACGAGAAGCACAGTTTGCTCTCAGGGTTCCTGTGTGTCAGAGAAAGCAGTCGTCAAGGGGGTGTGGCATCAGTAAGCTTGGACCCTTAGGGGCACATAATTATTACCTCTCTATCTTCTCTAGTTCTTGGACTTAAGTTTGTCCTATCTCTTTTCTCTCCATCTCCCTCCCTTCCTTAGATGGGGTGGCCGCCTTCCGCGCCTTCCTGAAGACTGAGTTCAGCGAGGAGAACCTGGAGTTCTGGCTGGCCTGTGAGGAGTTCAAGAAGACCAGGTCAACCGCCAAGCTGGTCTCCAAGGCCCACAGGATCTTTGAGGAGTTTGTGGATGTGCAGGCTCCACGGGAGGTGTGTTGGCCAGGGCACCCATCTTGTCAGACCTCTGTCCATGGCTCCTGGCCCACATCTCTCCCCTTGGAGAGGGTTTGATGCAGGTGTGATGAGGACTTTCTTCTACTGAACTGAGCCTCATTACTCTGGTGACTCTCAATGAAAAGGGATTATTTTTTAGGAGCAGAAGCTCTCTGTCATACATATGCTATCAGGAACTGTGTTGCTATAGGGATTTTGCAAGAGTAGATGCCACTGAGTCCATGTTTGTTTGTTATCCTACTACAAGACAGTAGAGTTTAATGGAATAAGCTCTGCTTTGGGATTTGGTTCCAATCTCACTCAGCTCCACCACTAACTAACTGTATGATCTTGGTCAATTTACTCAATCTCTCTGAGTCTCATTTTCCTCAGTGTAAAAGGGAATAATATCACCTGTCTTTCAAGACTACTCTGTTAGAGATAAAGCACCTATTCAATATTTGCCACTGCTCATTAATGAACATTTAGAGTTATTTATATATATTTTTTAAATATTTATTTTTTAATCGTAGCTGGACATAGAACCTTTATTTTATTCATATATTTTTAAGTGGTGCTGAGGATTGAACCTAGGGTCTCACACATGTGAGGCGATCACTCTTCTGCTGAGCCACAATCCCAGACCTTATATATATTTTTATAATTATGTATAGTGAGGTGAATTTCTGTGAAATGCCATTCTGAGTTATCCTGCAGAATTTCACTTGGGAGAGTTTTAACTGAATAAAATACTTGTTATGAGTGCAGGAGTGCTGCATATTTGGAGCTCTTCAATTATGTATTGGCTGGGGAGTGCATGAGGTCTTCACCAGGTGAATAGGATGCTAGAGGATCCTTATAATGCTGATTGGAATAGAGCCGTACATTCTGACCAGGGTCTTTCTCTACAGAGCACTAGTTACGAAAGTACAGTGGGGAAAGCTGACTTCAGACACCCTGCATTAACACTTGGCTTGATTCTAACCCTTTCCTGAAATCAAGATGTTTGAATTAGGAGTAAATTGATATGGGGTTTTAAAATTTGACTCTGTTCCTAACTTTTCCTTCTACTCGAGGCAAGCTTTGCAGTCTCTCTTTTCTTCAGTGTCCTTATTTACAAATTAAAACTAAGAATATCTGGTCTTCAGATGGCACAGGATTCCTGCTGTGATCCCCAGAGATGAGATCCATGATGGCAGCTTAAAAAGCCTATATCACCTTAAAGATATAAGATGCTATCATTAATGATAATCACATAGCTTGGCCCTTGGGGGTTAGTGAACTTGCTCTCTGTTTGTGTCTCTAGGTAAACATCGACTTCCAGACCCGAGAAGCCACAAGGAAGAACATGCAAGAGCCGTCCCTGACTTGCTTTGACCAGGCCCAGGGAAAAGTACACAGCCTCATGGAGAAAGACTCTTACCCTAGGTTCCTGAGGTCCAAAATGTACTTAGATCTGCTGTCCCAAAGCCAGAGGAGGCTCAGTTAGACCTCAGATGGGGACTCTTGGAAATCACTGGCCTTCCCCTCCCCTCGCTGCCAAGACCATAATCTAATGTGAATTGTCATGGATGTTCAAAGGCAGTGGCATTTGGGGTGGGAGGCTGGGGGTGAGGAGGGAACGAAGGGCCATTCCAAAGTGTGACCCAGCTGCCAGAGCTTGGACTCTTCCATTTACCCACGTTTGTGTTTGGTTAGTGGTAGCACCCGGCCGCTGTCACCCTTCTCTGGGTCAGCAACTTGCCCTTTATAATGCCTTGGGTCATCTCCACTGAGAAGACAGATCCGCTGTGCTAGGCTAATCTGTAAATAGAGCAAATGCAGTTTCCACCACCTCCACACCCTCTCCAGTTAGGATTCCTGACTCTCCACTTGTCCCGGACCCTGGGAGGAGTAGCTGGAAGATTTGGCCTCTCTCTTGTGATTTGCTGTCACAACATAGTGGCCAGCCTAGGGTGCTGGGACCTCACAGCTTAGGAGAGAAGTCTCTGCAGAATCCAGTTTTTTTTTAGGATTGTCATATGGAGTCCCAGGTTTCTAGCACATTGACAGGTGACCTCTGGGAGAGGGTAAACTCCACGGAGTTGGCTCTTCCTTCCATTTCCATCGGACCAGTGTGAGAATCTGTGATCACTGCCCATCTTGGCCTAGGAAATTTGTAAGATTTCCTTACTCTTGCATTTCCAGAAAGGGTCTTGGGAGATTTCCTTCGGAACTTCTGAGTGAAGCTGTCATTAAGAAAGACACAGCTTGAGAATCTTCCTCAATTCTACCAAGAACTTTTCCAGATGCAGAATGACCAGGGAATGTAGCACCAGTAGAATTTTGTGTCTGTTGCTTAATGCATTCTCTGCCCTCGCCTCCCTGTGGCATCACACATCACCGATCTTTTAGGATGACAGAGAGCTTGGCAAAAGCAGGTGAATCCCATAGCATGACAGCTCTCCCAGTGCCTAATATTTTTCCCTGTCTCTCCACGTCCCCCTTCCATGCAGGCTATGTAATTATGATGGGGGAGAATGGGAAATTGGACCAGAACTCCTTGCAGCTTGCTTCCTGGGAACATGCTTTCTTAGAAAGTTCCTTCTCTTGGCTACTAGGAAACAACTTTCTTCTTGGTCTCTGGTCTTTGGGATTAAACATTAAATAAGTGTGGCTAAGAAGATCACTGTGAACACCTGGCTGTGGAGACCTTCCAACAAAGCTGTCATGGTACCCTGGGGCTACTTTGGAAATGTGTCAGGAAACGCTTCCTTGGAGGATGAATGAGCAACACAGAACCTTCTCTGGCTGCCCAGGAAAAAGCTGACTTTGCTGCAAGAGCAGTGTCAAAGGAATGAATCCTCAGCAGAACGATCAGAAGGTGAAAGAAGATCCTGGAAGACGCTCGTATCCAGGGGAACTGACTTACCAAGAATGTGGTGGAGGTGCTACTGGGATAATTTATGACCAGTGGATTTGGATTCATTTCAGATCTAAAAACATTTTGGCGTGGCTGACAGTGGATTTGCACATGATTACACACACACTCTGGAGTACAGGGATGGAGAACTGGTTGATGGAGCACTCTTCTTTTGTGGGGTGCTAGGTTATTTTAGATTATACTGGGGTTCCAGGGTTTGCATTCCTGTCCAGTAACTTTGAGAATCACTCCCTTCCTTAATACCAACCACAAAAGGCCAAGAAGGCCCTTGAATCCCACTAGTGATAGTGCCTGCTGCTGTGACATGGCACCTTGTCATCTGTAAGTGGGGGTTGGCAAGTCTATGTGAACTTCAGGAGAGAGAGGACAATTGCTTCCTAGGCTTCACACTGAAGAGACCTGTGGAAGTTCATGTTCAAAAACTCAAAAGCCTCACATTGTATTCCCAAATAGATCAGATCGTATCTCCCCACCATGGTCAAAAACAATCCTTAGCTAAAGCTGCCAGAATTAACTTAATGATTAATTCTCTAACAGGGTATTTTGAACATTGTTTACATATGAAAAGTGCATCTGCTGCCAACTCTACTGTCGAAGATGAGGTGCATATAAATTGGGACTGCACAGAGATATGGAGATGTGAAATGTCCTAGGAAAGCCTTTTCACCACTTCCACCATCCCAAGGAGAAAGTTCTAAACAAGAATGTTGTGTGGCCACCTCAACTGGGGCCTGGAGTTCTTGCCAAGTTCTGGTGGAACGAAGGCTGCAGATGGTGGTATCATGGCGCCCCGGTGACTCCCTCCCACCGTGGGAGGTGTGAAGGACCATGCTTGGGTGTCTTGAATTTTGCAGCTAGACAAGGGCACGTGGGTGTGTGTCCATGCATATAGTAACATGATAGATCTATTTATGGTTCTCCCGTGGAGCGTCTCTGTGTGCGTATGTGTGTGTAATAATGTGAACACTGGAGTAGTACATTGCAGTCATGATCTTTCTGTGAGGGTGGCTTCCCTCACACCCTGTAGCCCCTGATTCCCACAAAAGGCTCAGAGCTCTCTGCTCTGATGCCCACTTTTAGGCACTTTGGTCATGCCAACCTAGATTTTGGTCTGCGATGAAAGAGAAATGTTAAAAAAAAAAAAAAAAAGAAAGAGAAATGTTTACAACATCTAGAGCAATATTCAAGCATACCTCATCCCTGACCTTCCATGTCACCAGTCCTGTCCCCCTCTCCCATTTCCTCCTCCATGAGCCTCATACACCTCATAGTCCGGCATCCCAGGTGCCAGTTCCATTGAATGTCTTCCTTTGCTCCTCATGCCAGGCTTGTGTGGATGGCCATCTTCTAGACTCAAGGGTTGGTCTGGTCCTGGAACTTGTGAAGGCTCAAGGCAAGCTTGAGAAGCAGGCTGGGTAGTGCTGGGGCTTTGTGATCTGCTCTCCATCTCTGAGTGGCCTTTTGGTCCCATTGGAGTGCTAACCTGTTTTGCGGCTTGCCATGGTGGACTGAGTAGAATAGAGTCATCGACAACCATTCGCAACCCCGGGCACCACTGGGGCGAGGAGGGATCCTCTGATCAGTGCTCTTATTAAACTTGAGCATGCACAGGAATCACCTCGAAGGCCTGTTATGAATGCTAATTCCCAGGTTCCACACCTAATGGTGTTGAGCTTATAGAATGGGGAGAGTGGGGCCAGAGATCCGCACTTTTCATCAGCTCCCGTGTGTGTAGTGACCTGTGGACTCTGAATAAAGATGGTCTAGCACAGTGGCTTTCAAACTTGGTTGCTCATTAGACTTACCTGGAGAGCATTAAAAACCTGGTAGACCAGGACCCACTCCAGAAGAGCTAAATCAGAGCTCCACAGGTGGCTCAGGTGTGCAGAGGGGGTCAGGAAGCACTGGCCTGAGGAGTCAGGGGGACACAGCTGAGGGTAAAACAGCTGCCGGGCCAGAGAGGACTGGAGGCCACCCAGATGCAAAAAGCACAATGATCAGGAAACCTGGCAGCTCTGCGTGGGACTCCTGGGGTAGCTGCCTTTGCCCTCCCAGTCTGACTAACTCCTTTGAGGTCAAAGTGCTCTGGCCAAGCACACGCGTGGTTTGGCAGTCAGTGTGTCAGGCTGGGAGCTGAAGGGGACCTTGATCAAGACATGCCTCCCCACGCCTTCTGAGTCTCGTTGGCAGTGCTTCCTCCCATCTGGCCTCCTGGGCCTTGTCCCCTGTTTGTTTTCCCATGCTCTGTGTTTCACGGTTTCATGTCAGGCTATGCCTCTGTACCCGAGGCCATGCAATAGGGTAGTTGGAACTCAGGTAGTGCGTGCAGAGTGTCGTGGTAGTGACAGTAGTAGTAGTAACATAACGACTTCCAAATTTTTCAGTGGAGGGTGTCACATCCTGGGGAGTATCAAGATCTGGGAAGCTTTTCCAAGATCTCAGGGGGTTTGGTCTTTGTTCCAAGCCCTCTGCTTTCCCTCTTGGTCCCAGGTTGGATGGGCAGCTGGGAAGCTGCTAGCTAGTTGACTCTCTGGTGCTCTCTCCAGAACTTGCTGCTCCGATAAACCAAAGCTGTGAAGGCATCCTGCCCAGATTGCAGGGCCAGCCGCCGGGTGCAGGCCCTGGGCACTGATCTGCAGTGGGGCTGATGGGGCCTGTGACCCTAAGCCCAGGACAATAGAGAAACTCGGTGTGCTGTGAGGGGAAGGCATGAGCCTATTGTGTGGAGAGTTTGGGAAGGATGGGATGGGAAGACTGAAGAGGAAGGAGCAGGCAGGAGAGACAAGCTGCGGATGTGGCGTCTGCTCCTCCATGTCCCAGAGGGAAAGGTGACAAGGGGCACATTCAGAGGCAGGATGGCCTCCCACCAACAAGACTGCCCACTTCCGAGCCAGGCAGAGGAACCCTGGTTTCCCATCCTCAGCCTTGAATCTGCCAAGTGTCAGCCCTTTCAAAACCTATATCCTCTGGGTTAAAACAAGAAAGGTGGCAAAGTCACTTCTGGCACCGAGAACCTGTGCCACCATGCCACTTGGCATGAGACTGTGGAGGAAGAAGCCAAGAGCAAAGATGTCTTCCTGTCCCTGTGGCCTCTCAGGACTCCCACAATGCTCTGGGCCATGATGGGAGACTTCAGCATGGGGCCACTAGCCTTCCCGGGTTCGGGGTCTGGGTCTTTTCAAATAACTGTTCCTTTCTTGATTCTTACTCCCTTTGGACCCTTTTGCTCTCTCCCCTCTGCCAGGTGCGGAAAAGGTGGCTGGGCTCCGTGTGCACTCTAACCGCGGTAGCATTAGCTGGTCACTGGCCAGCACAACAGATTTGTAGACGCTCATCGCCATATAAACTGCTTGGCTGATGGAGTCCTCATTGAGTTGTTTCATTACCATGTAAAGTGGAATAATGTCATTCACCTTTACTATCAACAAGGCTGTGACAACATAATAAACAGAACCTGAACAAGCTGCCCGTTGCTCTCTGCCCACATTTCTGGTCGGCTGATTCTTTATGAGGAGACTCTTCACAGAACACGTGGACTCCTCAGGGGAAGCACGTGGCCTTGCTCTGCAGAGGCTGGCACGGGGCTGGCCACCAGGAAGAGCAGAGGTGTGGGTGGAAATGGGAGGCGAATGGTCTGGGATGAGTGTGGGGGTGGAGAGTAGCTTTGGGTTATAAGAGTGGCTTTGAAACTGTGAAGTGCTATACAAATGCCAGGTGTTATTTTTATTTGTACCACCTACTGTTTGGAAAGGCAGGGATCGAAAAGGCTGGGGATGGTTTATGTATTTGTTTAGCTGGAGCAACCTGAAAATGGAGCGAGTTGGTCTATGGCTGCACCTCACTTTATACATTTGACAAGCCTCTGAAAGCTGCGATCAGCCTTCAAATCTTTGACTATTTGGTGATAAGGTCCCATGGAGTGGACCAAAGGAGAATATGCCACAGCATCTACTGGCATAAAGCTCATTATTCAGGTGGGGTGATAAGGTAGAAATACAAAATTTTAATCATCCAAATAATTTAAAACAAAACCAGAGAAGGTCCATCTCTAAGGAAAACTTTCTCTTTCTTTCTTTCTTTTTTTTTTTTTTGGTACTTGGAATTAAACTTGGGGTTGCTTAACCACTGAGCCACATCCCCAGCCTTATTTTGTATTTTATTTAGAGACAGAGTCTTACTGAATTGCTGAGCACTTCGGTTTTTCTGAGGCTGGCTTTGAACTCCCGACCTTCCTGCCTCAGCCTCTCCAGCTGCAGGGATTACAGGCGTGCACCACCATGCCTGGCTGGAAACTTTTTTCCAAGGTGAATCATTTGGATTCAACGAAAAGCTTTTGTTACACAAATGATAACCCCCAAATTCCATTCCCCCCACATAGCTTTATTGAGGCAAAATCGAAGTATAATAAAATGTACATATTTGAAGTAAGCAATTTGATCAGTCCAAATTCCAGTTTTGCAGATGGGTTCATGCGTGGTGGCGGGGGGGCGGGGGGGCGGGCTGCTGCAGGCAGGAGGCCACCATTAGGAAGGGGGAAGTGGCTGGTTTCTCTCTTTCCAACTTGGCTTTTCTACTCCTTCTATCCCTATTGCCACCTGAGGTTTCTCACCCCACTTTGGGGGCAGGAGGAGAGGGTGCAGGGAGCTCGTGCCTGGTGTAGATGCCATCTGGGATAGGCTGTGGACTCCCTGGACCTGGAGTGCTCTGGTGGATCCTACTGCTGTCTCCTGGGAACCCCCCTTTGCAGTCCCCCCCAGGAGGGCCAACATTCCCACTTTGGTGGTGGCTTGCTTCTTCCTGGACAGAGCTCCAGCTCCTCTGAGAGACAGTCTGTTTGCTCCTGCAGTCTGTCCTCTTGGACAGGTCCTGAGATGAACCCATGCCAGGCTTTCTCTTGGGACTCCCCCACCACACACAAACACGGCTAACCCGTTGTGCGCATTTAGGTTTTATGGGCCCTGAAGTTATAAGACAATATATCTCCCCGTTTGCTGTGCAGCCAGGGCCCCCAACAAGCCCACTACTCTCATAACTGAGTTTCAGGCTGGAATCAGATACCCTTCGCCTGGTCCTCAGGCATCAGGGGCACATGCCAGGCTCTCCAAGGACCTCATGGAACTTGCTCCCATGGGAATGAGGCAGGAGGCGGGCAACCCACCCTCCTCCTCCCAGGCAGGTGGGGGCACACAGCATATGATCAGCTCTCTCCACAAACCTTCACAAATTCTCTCCAGCCCCTGGTCTTATCCCCTATGGATCAGGTTTTCCGTGCCCTCTTCCCGGTTCTTCACTCCCTCCCTAGACTATTTGCTTGGTCTGGAACCCGCTCTGGTATTTTAGCTCTCTCTCCTAGGCCCTGACAGAGAGCTTATACACACATAGCACAATGCCTGGCCTCTCACTGACACACAGTATTCATGGACAAAACGAGTCCTGACTCTACATCAACCACGGGAGAGCCATGGCCAGAGGCAAAAGAGGTAATTGAGATAACCCCCTTCTTCTTAGCTGGGTTCTGCTTAGTCTGTTTGGGCTGCTATAACAAAGCACCAGAGGCTGTGGCTTATAAACAACAGAAGTCTATTTACTACAATTCTGGGGCTGGAAACCCAAGACCAGGGTGCCCACATGATCGGACTCTGATGAGGGCCCTCTTCTGCTTGGTGGACTGCCAGCTTCTCACTGCACCCTCATAGTGGAAGGGGAGCAAGCTGGCTCTTTGGGTTCTTCTTATAAAAGACACTGATGCCATTCCTGAGGGCTTTACCCTCAGGACCAGGTTGCCTCCCATAGACCCCACTCCTAAATACCATCACATCAGAATTAGGCCTTCAACACGTGACTCTTTCGGAGGGAGCATAAACATTTGGTTCATTGCAGCCCCTGAAGGCCTGAGGGATGTGTTGTAGGTGCCACCTCCACTGTCCATAGTTCTCTCCATAGCACAGAGGTGATTCTGAGCCCACCCTCAGGTCATAGTGCCCAGCTAGGCCAACAGAAAAGCCACACACCGTAGAAGATTGCCTTTGCCCCGGCTCCGCAGATGCTCTTCCTGATAATTTGAGCTCTAATACTAAACTGTCTGGGTTGGAATCTTACAAGTGGTGTGGACCTGGGGAAGTTCTCTGTGCCTCAGTTCTCATCTATCTATCTAAAACAATAATAATAGAGCCACTGCTTTGACCATTGTGAACCTTGAGTAGGCGACCTGGGAAGCACGTGGCACGTGGTGGGCACATGACATGTGCAAAGTGGCATCTTTGATCACACTGGAATCCCCAGAAGTCAACCAGCACCTCTGTCTATAGCTTGCTTGCTTGCTTCTTGGTTGAGTGCAAAAGAAACCCGTTGAGAGCAAATGATATTTCAGGATCAAGGTCTCAGCACTGCCTGGCAGATGCTAAACTCCCTGAGGGCAGGGGCAGGGTCTGTCTTGCTTACTGCTCTGGACCCTAAAAATTAATTGAAAGAATACTGAATCCACAATGGAGTCAATGAATCCATTGAATCCACAGATCCAATGGGTGTTCCTTGGGGAAGCAGATGTGCTCAGGGTACCTCTTAGAGATCAGTTACTTGGATAGATTAGGAGCAAAGAAAGAAATCTCACCCGGGGCCCTCAAAGAAATCATACAGCTCTGACAAGGACTTCCTGCTTGACCAGCACTAGCACTGAGCAAATAAGTGGTAGCAAAGGTAAACAGTAGCAGCTGCATGTGCACAAGCAGGAAAACTAGTAGGTGACACTCTGGAGCCAGGAACTTTGCTGAGCAAAGTGATCCGTCTATGAGGCTGTGCATTAGCCAGACTGGCTGCTAAAGCCAGATAGTGCAGACTGGGCAGCCTGAACAGCTGAGCTCCCTGTCGCACAGTTCTGGAGGCTGAAAGTCCAAGAACAAGGTGCTGGTCAAGTTGGTTCCTTCTGAGACCTCTCTCCTTGGCTTGCAGATGGCCGCCTTCTTCTTGTGTCTTCACCTGTTCTTTCTGCTGTGTCCTCAGGCTTTTAGTGTACCTTCCTCTTCTTCTAAGGACACTGGTCAGTCATGTTGGACTAAAGCCTTGCCCTGAACAGCTTAATTTTAACCTAATCTCATCTTTAAAGATCTTTTCCCTCAACTTTGAGGTACTAATAGGGATTAGGATTCAACACGTGGATTTCAGGAGGATGCAATTCAGCTCCAAACAGGTGGCTGTTATCAACCCTGCTTACCAAAGAGGAGGCTGAGCACAGAGAGGTTAAGGTACACCCACATTCAGACAAGATGCAGGTGGCAGAATGGACTTCAGAACCCTGGTGTTGTAAATCCAGAGCCGGCCTCCTGATAGCCGGCTGCTGTGGACCAGAAGGTTCTGGAAAGGACAGGGCGGGTGGAGGAGGCACGGGGATGTAGCTGGTGGTGGAGGAGTTTGGAGGTGCTGGAGCTAAAGTGCTCATAGGAGAGGAGGGGTGAGCACACACCATTGCCGGCTGCTAGGGGTGAGGGTTAGAGTAGAATGGGAATCAGTTTTCTGATTTGGGTTTACTCGGAAGACTGGCCTCCTGGAGAGGCTGATGGAAGATGGGGGTGGCTGAAGACATGCTGGGAAGCCCACTTGAAGTTGGATTGGTGAATTATGTGCCAGGCTGTTCCCTGGCAGTTTGTTTTGTTTCGGTCCCGTCCTGTGTTCCCTCTCTATTAGGACATATCTGCTGCTGTCTCCCACAACACAGGGAGACCAGCATCCTCACAGTATGCTGGTCTTCCTGGGGAGGCTGAGTCACAACCTGGGACAAAGGTTGGCTCCATCTGCCATGGACGAGCACATTTGTTGGGTGCAGGCTCCAGCCTCGTCCTTCCCCAGGAGGGAGAGGCAACCCCTCCCTCAGCCCCTAATTCCAGCCTAGTCAGCACCCACAGGGGCTTGGGATCTCTCTAGAGCTACGTGATGGGTAAGCAAGCACATAGGATCTGGATGCGAACAGGCCAGAGATGGAATGTTGACACGGACACTGTGTTCACTCTGTGAGATCAGAGGAAGGCACTAAAGAGAGTGATAAGACCTACATTTCTGGGCATGGTTCTTTTAAGGATTAGAGATGATTTTTGCAAAGTATCTGGGGCAGGACCTGGTATTGTAGAGATGCTCAAAAAACCATAGCTGTAAGCTTTGGAGGTCCCGGTCCTGATGTACAGCCATCTCAGCACTAGGCGCCTCAATTTTGTCTGGGGTCTGATCCTTCCCAGGAAGTTGGCAATAGAAGTTCTACCTAGGTGGGTGCACATAGGCTGTACCTGAGCAAAAACAGGACCTCTGTGAGCTGAGACCAAGACAGGGGGCCTTTCATTCAGGATGGTGCTCTACCCTAGCCAGGGCATTAGTGCTTTTCCTTAGGTGGCCTATGAGCTAAATATAACAGGGATCACTCATGGGTCACACAGCTAGCTCTTCAATGCAGCACCAAAACACAAACAGATAATCTGGATGTTTGAGTTGGCAGAAATCCTTGAGCCAAATCAACTGATCAGGCGCTTTGAGTGTGCTCTTCTCTAACTTATCCCGGCCTCACTTTTGACCTGCAGATGTTGGAGAAACACAGGAAGTGGTGATGTGGACCTTCAGAGACTAGGTGAGACAGTGAAAGCAGCTCCAAGATGGATTGAAATGGAAGACAGAATAGCTATATGTAGGTTTGTGGGAATGTCAAGGGGAATGATTTTAATCATATGTTCTAAAAATGAAATTGTTGGGGTTTTCCAGTAAGGGCTTTGTCAGGTCAGCTGTAAACAACAAGCAAGGATGATTTAAACCCACAACGCTTCAGGCCTTCATTGGCAGCATCTTCCAGGAAATGGCAAGGAAGGGGTGAGAAGCCCGGAAGTGGGATTCTCAAGTGTGGCTTCACTCGAGATTAGGATACTCATGTTCCTAATTGCATTGAAATCACAGCAGCCAGGAGGTACTGGCAGGATGGATCAGGAAAAAACCCTTTCCCTGCAACACAGGGAGGACAGCCGACTCCAAATGAATGTGGGTAGTGGCTTACAAGTAACCTCACCCTCACTTTGGCCATGGCGGGGTTGAAGAGAGGGCAGGCCCCGTGAGGACTGATCCCTGCTAGGGGGCAAATAGCCTTTCATGCCTGACTTAGTCATTGCTAAGAAAAGGGGGAGGGTGTATCTAGGTAGCCAGGGGAGTTGTGGGACCCTCGCCCCTCTTGCTGGCACATGGCCCATTGCAGACGGCTCTGCGGAGGGAACATTCTCGTGCAGAGGGGTGGCATCTGGCCTGTTCTGCAGCCTTGGAGACACGCTTGCTCTATTGAGGGAGCAGCTGCTGGCCACCTGCTCACCAGCCTGGGCTAAACCCTCTTTTGAGCAGGAGTCTGGAGGCCTGGCTCCAAGAATAAAGGGCTGGAGGAACAGTGGAGAGACGTCATGGTGTGTTCAGCGCCTCCTGCATGGGCCATTAGTGCCTCAGAGTGAGCCCTGTGCAGTAGTAGCCCAGGCACCTGTCACGTGTCCTCCCCTGGCCTCACCTCAGGTCCCACACACAGGGCCCCTCATGTTCTGGCAGCTGTCCAGCCTGCTGGCCTTTTTGTCTCACTAACACCTGCCCCTGCTCCTGCTTCCCTGCAGGGTCTGTCCCAGAGCCAGGCCAGCTAGCAGCAGGCTGAGCGGCCTGGCCACTTTGGAGGGACTCAGGGACTTTGGCCTCCTGTGCTTGTCCCTCTACTAGGACACGTGGAACCTATCCTGCAGGCTGCTGAGCTAAGCCAAGCGCCCCTGGGGCATCTGTGCTGCTGTGTGTCTGTGGGGTGGGGGCAAGGGTGGGGGGCAGGGAGATGCTCTCTAAGGCTATGGAAGAAAATGCCATTGTGTACACGTTTACTATCCATCAAGAGTGGAAAGAAACAGGCCAGAGGGAAGGGGGAAGGGAGCAGTGCACCCACTAACCTTGAGTGTGAGTCCAGGACTTGGTGGGGGAGGGGCCATTCCGTTGCTGGGTAGGGATGGCCCCACTGTGATTGTTTAATTTTCACCATGGCCCTAGATAGCGAATAGAGTTATTCCCATGATACAGGAAAGGTGAGGCTCTGCAGGGGTTACCTGATGACCCAGGTGAGAGGCCGGATGGGATTGCAGACTCATGCTTTTGGCAGCATGGTGCTAATCTTAGCCTCGTCCCCCACCACCCCCGAGGCTGTGTTTGTCTTCCTGAAGAGGGCCCTGACTGTCTAGGCCACCTTGCCCACACCTACGGAGAGCTGGGCATCTGTTGAGCTCCACTGAGGTCTCAGCTTTCAGAGGGAAGAGTCCCTAGGAAGCACCTTGACGGGCAGCCCCTGCTGTCCCTTGCAGGATTTGGGATCGACACCTGAAGGCTCTGTGATTTCAGGCGACCCTGGACCATTCTTCCTGGGCAAAGATAATTCCCTGACCCTTTATCTGTAGGGCTTCAATACTAGATGGTTTTTCCAATTGGAACCTACACTGTCTCTTCTAATCTCCCTTTAAACCTTCAGCAAATTCCATTGGAAAATGAGGGTGTGGGTGAGAGCAGGTCAGTGGGCTTGGGAAAGAGCCTCCTGCTCCTGAGCCTAAGGGGGCTGGAGGAGGGGTTTTCTAGGCCCTGCCAGGACTTCAATATGCAGGGATCTGAGAATCCTGTGAGCCGGAGGGAAGGGAACAGCTGGCTGGCCTCGGGCATATTTGCCCGATAATTCTAATTTTTATTTGAATGCCTGTCTGCCCGTCACTGATATCACAGTGCAGCTGTGAGTCTTGTTTTCCCCTCCTGTTGCACACACCACCAGCCTGGCCTTGCACTCAGGGATGATTAAATGGCTCTGTGGGTGGCCTCCCCCCAGTTGGCATGTGCTCAGGGGTGGGGGTGGGGCAGGTGGGGCCAGAGGGCAGTTGGGATCATGGGCAGAGCAGGAGCAACCAGGAGGCCCTGGCTCTGTGTGGATGTGCTATGGGTGAGGAGTGCCTACCTGGGGCTGTCTGGGAGCGCCTTGGAGAGGGAGGGGAGGCCCTGGGAGGGGGCTGTTCCCGAAGCCCACAAAGCTCTTCCTATAACAAAGCACTCAGCCCGCGGTTAAATGACCAAAGGACTCTTCAATCAGAACCAAAGCCAGCAGTTCCCTCACCCTGTAAAGCCAGCACAGGCCAAAGCATATGGAAACAGATGTATGGCATGCTCAGCACCTTTGCAAACAGAAGTTCCCAAGATAAACCTGCAGAGAGACCCTCCTCATTACTCTGATTGCCTCTGACCCACCTTTCCGCACATCTCTGTTGGTCATAGGACAGAAAATTTCTGTTCTTCGAGTCCTGATGCTGATTTTTTACTTGCTAGTGATCTTGAATAGTTTCATTAACCTCTCTAAGCCTCAGTTTCCTCATCTGTAATATGGACCCAGCCGTTCCAACTGCTGGTATACCAATCTTCGAAACAGAGGAGCACACCAGAAACCATGTACCAAGAGGGTTCTTAGCGGCATTGTAGTAATCCAAAAAACTGGGTACCACACAGAAGGCTTTTACAAGAGAAACAGATAAATTGCGGCA
Organism: Marmota marmota marmota; assembly: GCF_001458135.2. Classification (NCBI taxonomy): domain Eukaryota; kingdom Metazoa; phylum Chordata; class Mammalia; order Rodentia; family Sciuridae; genus Marmota; species Marmota marmota. Next base: position 11,483,875 of record NW_026000019.1, read on the forward strand.
CATTAACAGGAATATCATATAGCTGTGAAAATGAAGGGACTATAGTGACACTGTAGTGTCCCTCTAGATGAACTTAGAAAAATAACGTGTGAAAGAGCAAGTTCTTTTGTGAAGATTAAAGTAGGATAAAAATGAAGAATATACTTTAACTTTTTCATACATGTGCAATATGACTTAAAGAGAGCAAGGAAGTGATTGATGGGGCATGGGGTGGTCTTGGGTAGCTAGAGCAAGGGGGAGGAGAGGGAAGTAGTGGGTGAGTAGATATACATGAAGATCAGTGTTCTAGTTCTTGAGCTGTGTATAGTTTCAAGTCTGTTCATCACATCACTGAAACAAATGACTGAAAGAAAGAATAAATAAATTATCAAGACCCAAGCAGGCACCAATAAGGATAGTATAAAATGGATCAAGGGTTATAAAGATTAATGGGCTTTGTGCACTGAGCTCCATTAAAAATACGATCATAGGGATTGCAGGACTACTTTAAATTAGATAATATGCACCACTACCAACAAAGGCACCTTCTTTCACCTGGAGGTGTTGAAGAAATAAATTCATCTCTCCATCCTCCCAGTCAGGCAGGGACTTTGCCTTGGTGCCCCAACTCAGGATTCTTAGTGCTTTGACACTGTAGAGTTAAACCCTAAATCACTCATCTCCTTCCATTTCCTTCTCTTCCCAGAGCAAATAGTTTCTCATGTTACACAGAGTTAAAGAGACAGTGTATATGAGAAGTTCTGAGACTGTTAAGTGCCCTGTGGACTATTTTCTTATAAGCCCTGCATTTTGTCAGGAGATGAGAAGAACAAGGCACAACTCTTGGGCCTGGGGAGCTTCCAGGCCTTCTGAAGGTCCACTCCCAGGTGAAATAGACGCGTGGCCATCCTGTTGGTGTTTAGCAGGTAAAGAGACTGGTGTGACCTGTAATAGTCTAGGAGAAGGCTGGAGCAGGTGGCCTAGGATTTCACCTTGTTATGGTTTGGATTTTAGTTTTCCCCCAAATTTTATGTATTGCGATGAGGGCATGTTCAGAAGCGAATTGGATTGTGGGAGCGGTAGCCTCATTAGTGGATGAATCCATGAAGAATTAATAATTTGGATGGACTAACTGGGTGATTACCGTAGGCAGGTGGGGCAGGACTGGAGGAAGTGGGTCCCTGAGGGCATGGACCATGTCGGTCCATGGCCCCTTCCAGGCTGCCATAAAGATGAGCAGCCTTCTTCTGTCTCAGCCTTCTGCTGCGATGTCCTGCCTCACCTCATGCCCAAAGCAATGGAGTCATCAAACCAGGGACTGCACCTCTGAAACTATGAGCCAAAAAAACCTTTTCTTCCTTTAAGTTGTTCTTATCAGATATTTTGATCATAGCAGCAAAAAACTGGAACAGCATTTGTGGTCTAATGGAAAGAACCTTGGACTGGGAATTGTAAAGCATAGGTTAGAATCTTGACTTTCTTACCTATTCACAGGTTGAGCCCTGCCTCTTCCTCCTCCTTCTCTCCTCCTCCTCCTCCTTTTTTTTTTGGTACTGAGGATTGAACCCAGGGGTGCTTAACCACTGAGCCACATCTCCATTTTTTATATATTTTTTAGAGCAAGGTCTTGCTGAATTGCTGAATGCCTCACTAAGTTGCTCGTACTGGCTTTGAACTTGTGATCCTCCTGCCTCAACCTCCAAAGCCTCTGGGATTATAGGTGTGCACCACCATGCCTAGCTTAGCCCTGCTTTCTGCATCCATATGACGCAACTTGGAATAATATATATATATATATATATATATATATATATATATATATATATAGAGAGAGAGAGAGAGAGAGAGAGAGAAGAATGGACTTTCAAGATAGGTCTGCTGCATCTGAATCCTACTTCCTCTTCTTCTCCAGAGCTCCATTTTCTCTCCCGGGGAATGATATGCTTCAGGTAGAGGCAAAGTGGTCTAACCCAGACTTGGCCAAAAAGGATCATTTTGAGTCTCAATACTGATCCTTGGTGAGACAGACAGGCGACATTTGTCACAGGGCTGGGGGTGGTTTCCTGATTCCCACCCATGCTCCCCAATCCCCATACACACTGGACAAGATACTACAGGTCTTAGCACTGGGACCAAGGGAGGGAGACCACCAAAGCTGGCCCAGAAGGTAAAAGGAGCCAGTGAAAAGCATCTGGGGACTCTAATGGGGATGGAAGTTGGGGGGGAAGTTAGGATGTGTTGGTGATTTTATGGTTCGGCTTGACCCTAGAAAGATGTCTCCCCTTTCCCCCAAAAGTGACTTAGCCAGGCCCGATTGCGTGATTCAGTCTGGTTCTGTGAGACAGACAGGAAGCCTGGGCTGAAATCTGCTAGTTATTTCCAAAACAGACTGAGTGCCTATTATGTGCTAGGCACTGATAAGTTTCTAATACTTAAAAAAAAGCCCATAGTATCTAATCATTGTGTATCTCCAAATATTCATTTCCTGCGTAAGAAAGAGACTTGAGGTCATTTTTTTTGGGGGGGGGTCAGACGGGGTTACCCAGAGATACATAATGAAACCACGGGCGGGGAAACCAAGAGTGGGGGTGGAGGCGGCTGATGGAGGTGGGTGCTGCCTGCTGTCACAGACAGGAAGTTCAGCCGCCTTTGAGCTCAGGTGGCACCTGCCTGTCTAACTCAGTGGGCAGTGTGTGTGTGTGTGTGTGTGTGTGTGTGTGGCCTCTGTGGAATCTGACCAGGCAGTTATGAGACTTGGGAGGGTGGCCTTTGGAGACCCTCAGCTTCCTAGGTGGAAATGTCCCTGCCATTACTGACCTCTTCATGCTGCCAATCCTGGCCCACTAGAGGGAAGGCCGGGGGTCTGATGTCTGCCCAGGTGTAATGGGGCGGAAGCGTCACCCTGAGAGGTAAAGCTTGGTGAGGCTTCAAACATTGGTCTGAATTTGTGGGGAAGGGAGATTTATTAAGGCACCTTTGGGTGCCCTGCTCGGCACTGGAGGGGCAAGAATTCTGTCCTAGTTCAAAATGTGGGCTGCCTCTCCCTCTCCTCATCTCTCAGATCATTCTGGGGTACTTGCTTGTCTTTGTGAGCAGGCAAAGGCCTTTTACCTATAGGAACTATTTTTTTTTTTTGGAGGTAAGATGTATGAAAGTGCTTTATAAATAGCGAAGGTTACGTAAGTGTAAGGTGATGCTTTCATTACCCCTTCCTATGGAGGCTGCAGGCGAGGCCTCGGCTCCCACTCCACTGGAAGCCTGACCCAGATTGGACTCTCAGGAAGACGTCTTATGTAAGAATTGGCTAAATTGAAAACAGTTCCTCTTCCAAGTCCAAATTCGATTTGATTTATTTCAATTAAAATTGTTTTTACTAAGTGTTCACCACATGCCCAGGCCTAGCTGACGGTAGAAAGGAACATGATATAAGCGTGGTTCCTGTCTTCACGGAATTTATCGTTTAGTGGAGTGGATAAAAAAAAGGGAGAGTGGAAGTTGTTTTGTTGAATGAAATTTTAGTTAAAATGAAACGAAGAGGGGGCTTCAGTTGAGCTGGAAATGAAAGGGGCTGGAGGTGCTGCAGCTGGGGCTCACCCTTTCTCCTCAGGGCCCTGTGAGGCTTTCTCAGAGGCCAGTTCAGAAAGCACTCATTTCCATAAGGCTTCTAGAAGAACACAGGAGGATGCTTTCGTGGCCTGGGGATGGGCAAAGAATTTTTAAGATGCAAAAAAGCACAAAGTATAAAAGGAAAAAGATGATCAATTAGACTACATCAAAATTTAAAGCTTCTGATCATAAAATGACACATTTAAAACAAATAAGGAAGCCAGATTGGGAAAAGATATTAGCATCACATACATCTGATAATAGTCTTGTATTGATCAAAACATTGATCAAAAGGCTTGAACAGATACTTTATAAAATAATGTACATAAGTGCCCAATAAACTAAATTTTAAAACTGACCCGTAATCATTCACTAGGGAAATGCAAATCAAACCAGTTGTCAAAGTTTGTTCTATAAATAGTGGTGCCAGAATCTGAAAGAACTTTTTTTTTTTTTTTTGGTACTGGGGACTGAACTCAGGGGCACCAGATCAAGGAGCTACATCCCAGCCCTATTTTGTATTTTGTTTAGAGACAGGGTCTCACTGAGCTGCTGCTTAGCACCTTGCCATTGCTGAGGCTGGTTTTGAACTTGTGAACTTGTGAACTGCCTCAGCCTCCCAAGCTGCTAGGATTACAAATGTGAGCCATTGCGCCTGGCTGAAAGAGCTTTTTGCCCTTACCAGTTCCCCAGATCCCTGTATATCAGTCAATTTTTCATTGCTATAATGAAATACCTGAGGTTATTAATTTATAAAGAGAAAAGGCTTGTTTAGGCTCATGATTCTAAAGCTTCCAGTCCAAGATTGGGTGGCCTCATTCTTTGGGCCTCTGGTTGGGGAAACATAACAGGGTGGGATCCTGTGGAGGAGCAAAACCACTTGCATCACAAGCTAGGAAGCAAAGAAGAAAGACCGAGAGGCCAGGGTCCTGAAATCCCAGTTAACAGCATGCCTCCAGTGACCTAAGGACCCCCCACTGGGCCCTGCCTCTCTGAGGTTCTACTGGTAGCACCATGCTTGAGACCAAGCCTTTAACACAGAGACCTTTTGAGGACACTCTCCCAAACCATAGCAACCCCCAGTGCATTTTTCTTTTTAGTTATGAAACTTTTCTCATATCCATCCTCAGCCTCCAAATTATTTTTATCTACAGCATTGAAGCTATGGGGACACAGCTAGATTCCATAGATGTCAATGCTTACATAATTTTCCACTTCTGGCCTTAGAGACCTCTTTTCTAAATCCACAAGTGACGTATTAATATTTCTCTTTTCCAGGGAGCAGTCTCCCACTGGGTCAGTTACTACCCTCTGTAAACACGCAAACCCACATTACTGTCCTGAAGCCCTGTACCGGGTTTTGCTTACCCATAAACAGCTGCATTTCTGGAGTATAAATGACAGCCAAAAGTAGTGCTGAGAGACCCCTGCTCGGAGCTCTGAGAAGCTCTCCTAGGGACTGGGAGCATTTGGAAAAACAACACCAAAACCCTCAGTGAGATTCCATTAAAAGCCCAGCAGAAGGTGTAAAATGAACATCCTGATCACAAACGGGGTTGGCAAAGATGTGGCAGGCCTGAAATTCTTACACAGTGCTGGTGTGAGTGCAAAAAGGTACAAAGCACTTTAGAAAACAGCTTTGCAGTTTCTTATAAAGCTCGATGTATTGCTCCACTGTGACCCAGCCACTCCACTCACAGGCTTGAAAACATGTCCACAAAGACGTGTATGCAAATGTTCACAGCAGCTTTATTCACAGAGGAAAGACTTTGAAACAACCCAGATAATTACTACGGATGTACTACTGATCAATGGGAATGTTCTACTGATCAATGCTCCAACATGGATGAATAGCCAAAGCGTGCTGGGTGAAAGAAGCCAGACCCCAAAGACCACATTCTGCATGATTCCATTTGCGTGAAATTCTAGACCAAACAAACTAATCTATGGCCTTAAAAAAAAATGAGAAAAGTAGATGCCTGGTTGGGAGTGGAGTGGGGTGGGATGGAAGGTCAGCAGGAAACTGAGGGAGGGGCCCAAGGGGACATGTGGGGTGTTGGGAACATTCCATATATCCCTAGTGATGTGGGTTATGTGGGTGGATGCATTCCTATAACTCGTTGGGCTAATGCTGTTAAAATCTGAGCATTTTGCTGTCTACAAAGCAGACACTCAATATTAGGCAGTGATATTCTGGAAAGGCAAAATCGTGGCCATAGTGAAGGGGTCAGCACTTTACAGGGGTTGTAGGGAGGAAGGGTGAAGAGGCAGGGCACAGGAGATTTTTAAGGCTATGAAATGACTCGTAGGACCCTGTAATGGGGCTGCATGACACTGTACATCGTCCAAACCCACAGAATGCATGACATCAAGAGCAGACCCTAATGTAAGCTATGGACTCTGGATGGTAATGGTGGGCCAACGTAGGATGGTCAATGCCTGTACCACTCTGGTGGAGATGTTGATAAGGGGGGAGGCTGTCATTGGTGGGGGAAGGGAGTAGATGGGAAATCTATACCTTTTGCTCAATTTTGCTGCGAACCTAAAGACATGCTCTTAGAAAACCCTAATAAACATGTTAGGGAAGAGGAATCCCTACTATCCATTTTCAAGAAGTCGGCTCAAGCCCTTTCCTCTACTCTTTTCTCTGAAAAACAACCCACAAATAACTAATAGAACAAATAACAAATAAAAAGTGGGCAAAACAAACTTGAACTCAGTGAAACTAGATAAGATCTGTACCACACGGAGACAGAAAGCAGCTGGGAGTGACAAATGACTTCCCAAAGAGGACGGAAGCCAACCTTGAGCCCAGAAGGAGAGGGGTGGGGGTGGGGGGGTTGTTCCATCAACAAGAGGCAGGTCGGGAGAGTCCTGCAGAGGTTCAGGTAGGAGAGGGAGCAAGAGGTGGGTGAGGGGTGCTGACAGGGACTGTTTGAGAGCCTGTAGAGAGGATTCCCCTCACTCTCCCTCCAGTCCCTAAAACACCCTGTGTGAGAAGCACACACCCCTCTTGCTTTCCTGCAAACCTGGATCCTTCTCAAGGGTTGGGGTTTAGGGAGTCCAAAGCCAGGAATATCTGCAGGCCATTTGTGTTTTTCCACTCCATACAATACTTCCTGGGGCAAAATAAGCTAACAGAGTGAGTTATTTACTTGAATGGAGGGTATCTGTTTCACAGGAAAACACAGGAATTACTTGAATGGAGGAAGGAAAACAAATTTTTTTTTTTTTAGGTAGGAAAAAATAATAGGTTAATATTACCAAACATCATCTGACTACTTACACAGGCAGATGTATTCTACATTTTTTTAGTATTAGACTTTATGAAGTTTTTCCACNAGAGAGAGAGAGAGAGAGAGAGAGAGAGAGAGAGAGAGAGAGAGAGAGATGTGTATGGTTCCATTCTAAAAAAATGCAAACTAATCCTTAGTGACAGAAAGCAGACCAGTGGTTGCCTGAGGCTGGGAGTTGGGAAAAGGAGGCAGAGATTCCAGAACAGCATGGGAGACTTATGAGCATGCTCACTGTTCTGATTGTGATGATTCCACCGAGGTTTACTTAGGTCAAAACTTATTGAACTTACCACTTAATATCCAGTGTGTTGTATGCTGATTATCTGTTAAAACCTGTTTTTAAAAATATGGGCAGAAATTAAGTCAGTAGCTGGGAGTTCCTTCGACAGTCATTTCTACCTTTTCAGCCCTGACAGAACATCCAGGTACGTGCTAGACCCACAGAGTGATGGAGAGCTTGCCCTCATGGGGATGCGCTTGAAGAAGAGGACTTCAAAAAATGGAAGTCAAGGGAGCGAACATTTACTGAAACTCTAGCATCCTATCTTTTGTGATCTTCACCAAACCCTGTGAGACAGCCATTACCATCAACTCCACTGTACTGGTGAGGAAGCTCTCAGGTCAGTTATTGGAAGTGTTGGAAGGAACCAATAACTCACACTTCTATTTTCTACCCACTTCCTGAGTTCTAGCCCCTTTGACATAGGAGTCAGATATCTGGTGATGAGAATGTCAGCTTTATCACTTTATCACTTTTACCTAAGTTACAGTGCTGGCCTCAACGTCCTCCTCCAACCCGTCTTTTCATTGGTTGATTCCTTTCGTGCCTTCTTATTAAACAGGATCACTACCGGTGGCTTCTACTCATAGACAACCACACCCTTTTCCATCCCTGGCCATTATTTATACCATTCCCTATACCTGGAATCCAATTCGATTAAGTAAAAAGTCTTCTGCATGCTCTGGGTTAGGACTGAGAGTGGAACTATATCAATGAATAATAGCTAGCTGCTGGATATTTCAAAGATCACCCCTTAAATATCTAAATCCTGTCCATACTCCAAGGTCCACTGTGGGAGACCAACCTTGCACGTGACTGGGTCATACTCCCCAGCTGGGTGCTGAGGTGCTCAGTCGCAGAAATGTGGCAGAGCTTTCCCCACCCTTCTTGGGTCGGAGGGTCGGTGTCTCATGCATGGGTGTGTCTTGCTACAGCCCCAAGAGTGGAGCTACGCTCACCTGTTCCTTTGTAATATAACCCCTTGCCCTGATTAGGATAGAATCTTCCATGGAAGTGCCTTGTGTGTGGTGTGTGTCCCCTTCTCTTACTCTGTCCTTGGGTGTGGCCTACCAGGTGTCAGTCAACCTGCTGACAGTGGACATCATGAAGATAGACTCAGCCCCCTGAAACCTGGCCCCTTGCCTCATTTGAATAGCTTCTCCTCAATAGAAGGGGTCAGCGCGTGCTCTCTCTCTCTCTCTTCCTGCAGACCCTTAAGGTCAGAGGAGCCATCACAGTGACCCCAAAGAAAAAGGTATCTGTGTCTCTTGTGTGGTTATTTCATGCAGCCCAGTCAGCCCAGTTCAGCTGGAGTGACCCCTGAGCCTTTCAGTGGCTGACCGACACCCGGCAGTCCACCTCCTCCCTGGAGCTTTCTCAGGGTTCCAGCCGGCTGCGGTGTCTGGTATTTGCCTGCTGGAGGAAGGGACTTGCAGCTTTCACCTGCTGATGGGGACACCTCAGCCACACCTACCCACAGGAGCACAATGAAAACACTTCATAATTCTGTGACTCATCTCCACAGCTGGGTCCTTGAGAAGTGAATCTTGTATTTCCTCACTTAGAATTTTGCTGCCTAGTGTACGATGGGCTGGAAAGAACACAACTGATGGTTGGCAAAGGTCTCCATTTGCTTGGCCTGTCCCTGCACCCTGCTTGGCTCCCTCCCCCTCCAATTCCCCTTTGCCTCAGTGGCAAAGGAAGACTTTCCTGTTGCCATGGCAATTGGTCCTCTCTACCCTCTCCTGTGTTGCCCTTCTCCCACGGCAGCCTGAGCTCTTCTAGATTGAATGAGCTCCCTTGTAGCCCAGGACCTCACCTTTTCTGTCCACCCTTTCATCCATCCCATAGTCCAAATCCATTACCAGCCAGAGAAGCTGCTCTGTCCTGGACCTGGAGCCAGATTATACTTCCATGCAACACTAGGGACCCTAGGGACTCCCCTAACTGTTTCTTAACTGACATTTGGCATAATAATATTTTTAAAAATATTTTTTTTAGTTGTAGATGGACACAATACCTTTATTTTACTTATTTTATTCTTATGTGGTGCTGAGGACCGAACCCAATGCCTCAGACATGCAAGACAAGGGCTCTACCACTGAGCTGCAACCTCAGGCCCTAGTAATAGTTTTTGAGAAAGCCCAGGTACATTCCAGTTGGCTGTGGTGCACCTTGGTATTGCTTAGTATTTAAACCCCTTCCTCCTGCCTCGGAGTGTGGGAATCCTGTTTTGCTGGTACACTTTTGTCTGTAAGTCCCTAATTCATCACACCATGCAATCCTGGATCTGTCTGCCTCTTTCTTGGGTTTCTCCACCTCTATCTTTAGCACCCAGTTTTCCTGCACCATGTTTTTTTTTTTTCCTGAAACAACAGTTGTATAAATATTATTTACTATTAAGCCAAATAATACATTCTAATTTACAAATCCCTTCTTGCACAATTATTTTGTTTTCCTGGAGTTAATAATTGCCTCTTTTTTCTTTGTTTAGTTTTCTGTCCATACCTAAGTCCTCCCACATGCTCCTACGCTCAGTGAAACACTGCTCAATAATATTGCCACATTGTCAGCCTGTCAGATGAACATTTCCTCTCTCAGATATCTCCCTGGAGCCCTCGGACCCCATATGCAAGACCAGTTGCCCTCTTGGTCTGCTGTTTAGCTGTTTTCTTGCCCTTTCCTCTGGTCTGTCTCTTGTCTGCTGATTCTCTCTTCCATCTCAGTCTTCTTGTTTCATGGTCTTTACTTCAACAGAATATATTTTTCAGAGTAGCTAAGAAAGGGTGCATGGTATATTTTTTCGAGACATTTCAGACCAAAATTCTTTATTCTCTGCTGGCTCTTGATTTGGGTGGCACAGAATTCCAGGTTGATGATCATTTGAAGAACTTGGGGGTGTTACTATGTTTTGTCTTCTGATTTCCGCATCATCTGTTTCCTGTCCCTAGCTTGTGGCCTGTTCCACTTCCCCTGTGCATCCCAGGGTTATGAATTTATTACGAGGCAGGAATTTTATATGCAATGTGAGCTCTTGGTAGTGGTAGTCTTTGTCAGTCTGGAGACTGACATCTTGGGGACAGTTTGCTTGTATCATTTCTTTAATAATTTCTTGCACTTTGTTTTTTCTTCCTAGCATTCCTATAGAAACAAGACTTCTTGGCTTTGTCCTATAATTTTATTTATTCTTTCCTATTGTCCCTTCCTTTATCTTTTTTTTTCCAACTTCCTGTAGGATTTCTCCAAAATTACCTTTGAACATATTAGTTAATTTTTGTTGGTATTATATTTTTAATTTCCAAGAGCTCATAATTTTTCTCTGGTTCCTTAGAAAACAAAATTCTCTTCTTGTTTCATAGATGCAATATTTTGTCCTACTTTTTTTTTTCCTGAGGATAAGTTTAGTTTTGTTATATTTCATTTGCCTTTTAGTTTTTACCATGCTGAGGATGGAACCCAGGGTCTTGTGCATGCTGGTCAAGTGCCCTACTATTGAACGACATCCCAGCCCAGTTTGTTTACCTTTTATTTTCCTGCCCCTGCATTTAGGTTGGTTTTCACCCCTTTCTTTCAAGCTTGAGGCTTTGCTCTAAGGTCTGGTGATTCTTGGTCATTCACTCTTATTTAAGAACCTGACATTGGAACATGTTGGAAGCTCTGTGTGAGTTTGAGGTGTTTTGGGGCAACCAGCTGTTTTTTTCCACAGGGAACCCCAAACGTTAGTCTCTTCTCCGGAGCGAATGATTGCAGAGATTTCTGAGCTCTTCATTGAAAAGAGATGTCCCAGGGGCTGTGATGGGAAGGTGTGGAGAGTTTCCAGGTTGTCAAAACAGAGGGACCTAATTTCTAGAAGTGTCCCTGGGAGACCAGCACAACCCCAGAGAAGAATGGTTGGAAGGACAAATGACAACACGAAGACATTGCTGCAAAAGACTCCTAATGACCAAGAGAAGGAATGAAGCGGCAGACAGCCCCTGGGCCTGAAGGAGTTTTGGATGGGGATTGACTGTCGGAGCAGAAACCTGTGTGGAGGGAAGGCCAAAGACCAGGGGGCCACTCATGCCTGCTCCTCTGTGTCTCGGCTTTATATAAAAGCCTCATGACCCTGTTCCATTCATAGAGAGGTATTTTGTAAAAGTCTGATTTCTTGTTTAATTTATTCATTGCCTTTGTAGCAGTCTGTGGAATGATGGAGAACTTAGAGTGCCCTGATTAAAAACTTAGGGTAACCAAGGGAAATAAAGAAAATAGCAGTTGTGGGCTGAGATTCATATGCACATTTGTGAATAAGCTAAGTCCAAGTGTATCAAATAATGACGACATGAAAGAAATTCCCAGGCCCCAAACTGGGTAGGCTTCTGTAGCTCCCTGGCTGCAAACCACCTCTGTAGTCTTGGTCTTCCCTGCATCCATCATTGGAGGAGGCCACCGAACCTTTCTTTCCATAGTTGTGCATGGTTGAGGGCATCACCACCCCTCCAACAGAAAAACCAAACAAATGCAGTTGAAATTGCTGATGTGTTTGGAGAGAATTTCAGTCGTTCAGTTCGGGAATCACACACATGTGGGCACGAATATTCACATGCATGCACACATGGACTGGTTCAGCTATCTGGGGCAGGATCTGTCTGATGGTTCCAGAAAGGTGGGGTGGATACGAGATGGAGTCTGGGCAGGGAGGCACCCAGGGGGATGGTGATAGGACTGGACACTCTCCTGAGCCCTGGTATGAAGGAGCCCTCCCTCCCCTCCTCCATCTCCCTCAGAGTCCCAGTGCTGAGGTAATGTGTCACCATATTTTCAGCAGTTCTGCTAAATTGTGTCTCAGAGAAGCGAAAGACAAATCTCCAGAGGTTTGCATGTTTGATTCACACCTAAAACAGCAGCTGTCTGCTGCCACGGGAAAACACTTCTGCGTAGATTCTGGCAGCGGCAGCAGGGGCAATCTTCAGCCTCTTCACTTTATGCTTGTCTGGTTGCTGAGGCCTTGGAAAAAGCGTGAATGATGCAATGCCAGCCCTCCTTGCTACGAGTGACTCAGGTACTGGCACTTCTGGTAGACAGAAAGCTGGCCCAGGGGAGAGCACTTAGCAAGTGATGGCAGCAACCTCTTCATCATACTGGAGGCCAGAGTCTGCAGATTGCATTCTAATAATACCTGTACTGATCCCCAAGAAGCCTTAAAGAGAGCCTCGTTAAGATCTCACAGCAGCCTCGTGAAATATACAAAAGACTCTATGCTCTATATTGCAAAGAGAGAAACTGAGTCCTAAAAGGTTGTCTGGGTAGCCCACAAGTAACCACTAATAGAAAGTTCCAGAAGTCCATGCTCATTCTCCCTGCCTCTCTCTATCTCTCTCCACTCTCTAGGACCAAATTCCCTGTTTTAAAGGACTGATTTTTTACTAGATGGCTAAGCCTATACATGCAACGTGACTGAAAAAAAAAAAAAAGAGGGCTGGGGATATAGCTCAGTTGGTATGCTTACCTCGAATACACAAGGCCCTGGGTTCAATCCCCAGCACCACAAAACAACAACAACAAAAAACAAAGAAGAAAAAAATTCAATTCACAATTCACAAAAGGAATGATCTTTCTTGTCCAATGCAATTTTTTTCACTCTATGAAATCATGTCCCTTGGGACTCTATGAACAGTGGTACATTTAAATATGGGTGTATGAATCTGCTCACTGAGAAAAGTAGGGAAGAGGGGGAGCAATGGAACTGTCAGCTGAAGTGCCCCGTTGTCAATGGGAGCAGAAGAGCAGCTCGCTGATCAACACTTTCTGGAATGATGGGGCAAGCTCTTGAGCGTGGAACGGATTCACACTCACGCAACTCTTGGGCAGTGTCAGGGGTCTTGTGTTTGCTGTCCAGCAAGCCCTGTCTGTAGCAGTGTGAACCCGAAGGGCAGACTCCCAAGAGCCTTTATGAAGGCTTATCAGGCAGGCTCAGCAGGCTCCTGGAGCTCACTTACCCAGGAGGCAGGGACAGCTGCAGTGGTCAGGGCATCAGGGCAATTAACTGGGTAGGGGCTGTAGAATCTTTGGCCTAAACCCATATGGAGTGGGCTGTCCTTTTTCCTGTGTATCATGGCCAGGATTCCAGGGGAGTTAGGGATCACTTCATTGCCGGTAATCTACTGGCCCTTCCTGCCAAGCCCTCCCTTGAGAGGGACCTTGTGCTCCTGAGAGCATAAAGAATCTGAGTTCAAATTTGGACTCTGCCACTTAGTGCAGAGAGCCAGGACAAAAGTCCTGACCTTCAGTAGCCTTAGATTCTGCATCTGAAAATGGAGAGCGTCATTACCTTACAAGGAGGTAGGTATGGTGTCTGTGAAGGATTTGCAGCTAATAGGCGCTCAAAATTAGTAGCTATTAGTTTTACTGCTATTGGGGGTAGGAGAAGAGGCTACATCAGCCAAACTGGGTTGAATGTGTGTGTGTGTGCGCGCGCGCGTGCGTGTGTGTGTGTGTGTGTGTGTGTGAGTGTGTGTTGCGTCAATGAGAGTGGATGGATTATCAATACCCTTTACTTCCTACCCCAAGCTATCCTACATCCAGGTTTGCGTGCTCAGCAGAGTGGGAACAGTGCCCATGGTCTGAACTCTACGTCAGAAGTATGAGGTGGCAGACAGACCCCCCCACACCCTCCCGCGACCTTGAGTCAGGAGCTGGTGATGCAAAGAAATGGGGTGATGGAGAATCCGCTTTGTGGTTGTCTGTGGCTGCTGCATCTGATTTCCGGGTGTCAGAGCCACAGGGCTGTCTGGGGAGTTCCTGCGTTGTTGTAGAGTAGGCTGAGGTGTCTAGCTTCAGCTATGGCACCCATCGGGCCCTCATCAAAGTGGTTTGGGGGAGGGATTTTTGGCTACCAAGTTTCCCTTTGTTCTTGTCTGTATTCTTAGATACCCTGAAAAAATCGGTGGCCCATCCCGCTCAAACTCCTTACCAGAGTTTGTTTTGTTTGTTTTCTCTTTCAGTTAGAGAAAGTCCATTTCTGCCCTTAGCAACAGAAACTTGATCAGTACCCTTCCCAAACCTTCTTACTCAAAGTAGTTCTCCTTTTCACACTCTGTTTCCTTCACGTCATTAACCATCCTTTGTAACATTTTGCCAATTTGGTACTTGCCCGTTATCTGTCTTCTCTTCCAGAATGCGAGCTCCTGACGGGCCTCAGCTGCCCTCCTTGCCATGCCCCTCCACTGGCCGCCCCCAGAAGCTGCTTGGCACAGTGTGGTGGTCAGGATCCGGCTTGGCCTAGTGAGGCTGTGGGCCTCTGTGTGCATGCGTGTGTGTGTGTGTGTGTGTGTGTGTGAGCACAGCAGGGAGACAGTGGCGCCTGCCCACTGTAGAACTGGGGGAATTAAACCAGCTAATGAGAGCAAGGGCTGCTGGGCATGGAGTGCTTGTGAATGGGTAGACTTAGAAGTTCAGAGGAGTAGCAGTTGTTTCTGGATTTCGGGAGCTTCAAACCTCATACTTGGCAGTGACCCGACCCTAGAGTCAGCCTGTAATTTTACCAAACTGGCATTTTGGATCTGCTGGGCCCCGGCTTTATGGAGGGTCTCCACTTTGGGGCACTTGGTACCATCATGTTTTGTTTTATAAGCACTTCCTGGGAAGTCAGGTTTCTCTAAAACCATTGAGTCATGGGACCCCCCACCCCTCCAAATACACACCTCTACCCAGTGTGCTAGGGCCAGTGGGACTGCCACTTCTTCCAGGAAAAGGCACTTCTTCGGGGAGACCAGGCCTCGGAGCCTACCGGAGCATCAGAGCAGAGCATCTCTCCCGAGGGCTGCAGATGGGCAGCCAACCCAAACACTGCATTCTTGGATGCTGGCTCTTCTCTGAAAGGCCTGCGTTACTTTTTCCACGGCCTTGGCTTTTCTGGAGCAGAGGGCCGGAGGCCACATGAGCCCGTGTGTATACTGAGCGGGCCGGCTGATGGTGCAATGAGCCCTGGCCTGTGAGCCGTGGATATTTGCTGCTCTATTTTAAGATTCCCAGTGTTGTCCATTTCCCAGCAGTCATCACTTGGTCAGAGGAAAGGGAAAGCGGGGGTGGGACAAGATGAGGCCCAGCCACATTACTTCCAGCTCTGTGGAAATTCCCACCCTTCATGGAAGCGAAGCATCTCCCCCCACCCGGCCCCCCAGCCCTAGTGACTCAGGATTCTTCACTGGTCAGGGCAAAGGTCTCAGAGCACTTTGAAGTACTTTCCCCTGTTTGTTAGGTAAGACAGACATAACTACTCCCTGTTAACCAGTGAGAAAAACTAAAGCACAGAGAGGTTAGGAAATACACAGGGTCACAGAGCTAACTAATTATAGAGCAGTCCCGGAGCTAGACCTCCTGAGTTTTAAATTATATTCTCTCATTCAGTAAACAGCAATTGATTATCTTTCTTTCTTGCACACCACGAGGACTCTCCTGTGCTCATCTGCATCTTGTCGTGGAGGACGAAGCAATAACTGGCCGCGCGTGGTGATTCTGGTGCCTTCCTATTCTGTGGCTTGTTTCTCCTCAAGTACCACCTCACAAGGGAGGACATTTGTTCAGGCAAAGCAGCAGTTGCTGAATGCCTACTGTGTACAATACCATGGTTTGCACAATTTATGTGAGAAAGTTTCCAAGCACATAATTATGATACAATGTGATAAAGCTGTTGGCAAATATTCACTATTAGGGAAGCGGAGAAAGAGGTAATTTGCATGGCTGGGGGGGGGGGGCAATGAGAAGAATTTAAAGGCTTTTCCTTCAGCTTTTTATTACAAAAATTTTCAAGCATACAAAGTAGTTAAGAGGTGGTTACAAGGACTACCACCTAGATCCAACCATTTGCCATATTGGTCTCCTGCTATATAGATAAGTAGACATAGACATAAAGACATACAGCTGAAGCACTCGAAAGGAAGTGAGGCATGTCTGAGATTCACTCCTAAGCATTTCAGTTTTGGAGTTTTGAGTTGGGTTTTGTCAGATGAATAGGAGTTTACTGGACAAAAGGAGAGGGTCGGTCCAGGTCATGGCAAATGGGTGCAAAAGCAAATGGGTAAACTACAGGGAATACTGATGGGGAATTTTGTTGACCATGACTGGACAGTGGGTTGGGGGGCAGCTGGAGGAGATGACAGGAGCAACTGCTGGGAAACAGACTGTGAAACAGTTGGAGTCCCCTGATAAAGAATTTTGGTATGACCCTGGGGGAGGTAGGAGACATTGGAGGTTTCTAAAGTAAAAGATAAAGTTGGGTGTGGGTAACATCCACCTGTAATCACAGCAGCTCAGGAGGCTGAGGCAGGAGGATCACAAGTTCCAGGCCAGCCTCAGCAACTTAGTGGGGCCCTAAGCAATTTAGCAAGCCCCTATCTCAAAATTAAAAATACAAAAAAGGGCTGAGAATGTGGCTCAGTGGTTAAGAGTCCCAGAGTTCAATCCCTGGTACCTAAAAAAAAAAAAAGGTATAGAATGGCATGCTCTGATTTGTCTTTTTCTGGTACTAGAGTGTAGGACAAGGAAGAGAGGGGAAGGCCAGTTAGGATGTGAGAGGGTGGCAACAGTGTTTGTGTGGAGGAGGGGGCCATTCTAGAGACCAGATTAGAACAAATAGGAGGGAGGGACGTGCAGGATCACTGACTATGGGTGAGATTTCTTTGAAAAGCAGCTGAGACTCTATTAATTAATGTCCCTGGTCCATGTGGTGCTGTGTACAAGACACCAGATTAATTTGGGACAAGTATAAAGACACCTCATTTGTTGGTGGAAATGTGAATCTGCAACCCTAGTAGAGTCCAGAGAGAGGGGTTTGGGGGTCACCTGCTTATAGACTGTCGTTGCAGAAATAGCCACTGACTGGCAGAGGCTGTCGTTGGAGCAGAGAGGAGCGTCCAGTTCGCAGCCCTGGGCAGCATCTATAGAGCATGCAGTGCACAGATGGGTGACAAAGAGGAGCCCTGGTGGTGGAGAAGGGCCAGCATGGCCAAGCCTCCCTGGCGGGTTTGCAGTGAGCGCTGGATGAGCTTACACTTAGGAGATGGATCCCAATCTCTGCGCTAGGACTTCATAGTTGCTGGAGAAGTGGGCAGACCATGGTTAGACACGGGACAAAGGTTCTAGGAGGAGAGGGGCCCCACAGCCAAAAGCTGCAGGGTTGACCTTCTGTAAACAGCACCCAGGAAGTCCTTTCCTCTGCTCCCTCTGACCCCTCCTGAGAAACGAAGACCACGTTGAACTGTAAGGGGTGAGCCCAAGCTCAGGGCAGGAAAGCACCTTCTGCCACCCTGGGAGATGGGAGAGGGGAGGGGGCAGGCTGCAGAGTGAGTGGACACTGCGTGGATGTGGCAGTCAGACGACCCGGGATCACACCCTGGCTCCGTCCTTCTGTGTCTTCCTCAGTTAACTGAGCTTTGCCTCAGTTTCCCCCTCTGTAGAATGACAGTCAGAGTGTCTTCTCCAGAGGTTAGTTGAGGAGCAAGTGACACAAAGGCAATGATAGCCTTAAACATAGAGCCCAGAAGAAGTGCTTACTAAATGTTCCTGTCATTGCTACCGCGGCAGCCAGGCTGTTCGGGAAGCCTGGGGATTTGGACCTGGGAGGTTCCCTGGTGGCCACATTTGGAGCAGCACAGCCAGCGTCCGTTGGGGAGGAGTGACTCAGTCACACAGCTCCCCGCGTGTCTCCCCCTGCTCAGATGTGCAGGGCCCATTAGGGAGAGCTCATCTCTTTCTCTGCAAAACATCACGCGCCCCCCGCGGTGCTCCTCCCTCTGTCCACCTGGGCCAGTTTCTAGGACAGCTGCTGTGTCAGGGATGGCCCGGAGCTCATGAAAGGACCACCTGTTCCTGTCGCTCCCTCCTTCCCTCCCACACCCCAAGGCCAGCCCCACTCCCAGCTGCTCACGCATCACACCACGCTTCTGCTTGGGTGCTGGGGCACATTGTGAGAGGCACATTGTGAGAGGCACGTGTCCTCACGACTTGCTCTCATCGCAGCTGGGGTCCGTGTTTTAAAAGTGGCACCTCCTTTGTTTTCCTATAAACCACTTTTCTCCTGTGCCACTGCACCATCCCTCTCCATCCCAACCCCACCCTCCCTATGGACACAGGGGAAGCACAAAGGAGGAAGGGTGGCCACGTTGAGGGCAGGTCCCGAAGTCCCAAGAGATGGCAAGGCCCTCCTGTGCCTCTGCCTTTACACCTCTGCCAGCACCAGTGGTGTGCACATGTTGGGGCTTGCTGTTCCTGGGGTCCTTGTGCCTCCTCTGTGGCCTAGGTGAGCCCCCAGAAGTCCCTTGGAGCAGTGTGGTGCAATGGCCGGATGTGGCAGCCAGGGCCTGGGCATGAGAGCTGCTTGGGGGCCAGGGGCACAGCACTGAGTAGCCCTGGGTTTGGCTCTTCTAGTCGGAACCCGGATTCCAGACCCAGCACCCTGTTTACCAGGTGTGTAGATTGCTAACCCACGGCAGTCCATCTCCTCCTCTGTAGGATGGTGTCTATAAGTCATGGAACTCAGAGTTGGGTTAGGCATGGCCTAAAAATGGTAGTTTTCCTTTTTCCAAGGACCCTTCCTAGAGCAGAAACAGAGTTAGCCTGGAAGGTCCGCTGTCCCAGGGTCCTCCTAACACAGGTATCTCTGGAGCACCTGGGAGACGGCCAGAAGGAGGCAAGGAGAGCTGAGAGTTTTTCGCACTAAGGAGAGTTGGCTCAGGTGCCCCATATGTCTGGCTCTCTGTCTCAACCCCACCTGGGCTCTGGGGCCCTGCTCTCTGCTCAACACTTCCCTACTTTGCTCCAGTTTGCTCTACTTGCAAACTGGAGACCCCCTGAGCCACAGGGTGGGCCATGCTAGAGGGTGCAGAGCAGAACTTTCACTGTGTAATCTGATCCATCTGGGACCCATTTCCAGGAAGTTGTCTGGCAGACGTTCAGCTGAGAATACTTGCAGTCCAGGGCCCTGGGGAGGCAGGGTTGACAGTGACTCTCCAAGATATTCATCATGTCTAGTGTCGGGTTCAGACGTTCATTTATTTAATGAGTATGTATTTTGTGTCAGATCCTTTACAGGGCACCCAGATTTGGGGTTCCAGAATTCCTTGACTCTGTTTTACCCCTGCCCAAGTAAGCAGCCATATCTCATCCACCTCCATAACCAAGGACAGCACTGGAGAATCCTTGGTGCAGGGGTAGTTTGATTTTTGAAGTTTCCCCAGAAACTATGCTCCCACCCCACCTGGTCTATGGCCCTGTTGTCCCCTTGACCCCCAGAGTTCACACATCACATATCAGCAGTGGCCTGTGCCCTGGTTGGAGACTAGGGTGGATGATGGTCAGGGCCCCTCCTCTGCCTGGGCGGAGGTGGCACCTGTTAGGATTCCCCACTGCGTGCTTCTGCCTAGAGGCAGAGGCACGATCCAGGGTGCAGCACCTGCCTGCCTTTCTAGTTCAGAAATAAAAAAGTGCTCCATCCTCGGCCTGCAGAGAATAGGGAACGAGAAACCCAACCGTCACCTTTCGGTCATCTGTCAACATCAGCCCTCACTTTCCCCCTGTACTCTTTTGTTTCCAATGGCTTCTCAGGGACTTGGAAATTCCTAAATGAAAAAAAAAAAAATCTAGATTTTGATGAACTCTGTTTCTAAGTCTTCATAAATGTCCATAAATGGAAAAAGGCTAAGAAGGAGATAGGTCAGGTGAGAAAGAGGAAGACATTTAGAAACCCAGGATTCTTAGGTAACTCTCCTACTTTGGAAATGTCAGAATATGGGGGCCCATTTATTGCTATGGAATGTATCAATATGATAAGGGGGGTGGGGCGGGAGTGTCTGCAGGAGGCATCCTGCAGTAGGTGAGGGTTGATAGGCTGAGGGACCCCCACCCTGGCAGGCAGGGGTTATGATGGACAGTTGGGTTATGGTGTAGGGTACAGCAGAGATCACAGCCAGGCAGACAAGCCATGTGGGTCAGACCACAAAGCACCATGCTCAGGGCTTATGTAGGGCCAAGCCAGCAAGCAAGAAAGCATAAGCCCCAGAGGGCTGCTCCATCTCCCAGCAGTCAGAGTCCCCAGAGGATGGGCAGGAAAGAGGTCCTCAGGGCCCAACACTTATTAAAGCTTTTAGGAACTGAAGGTCTGCTTCTCTGCAAAGCTGCCATGGGCTCCTTCCAGGTGGAAACCAGGGTCTTCCAAGGGCAAGGGGTATGGGCTAGAAAGGGTGGCAGGGGAATGCAGAGCTCAGATGTTAACCAAGGGACTTCAGCAGAGGACGGGGCTTTCCCAGCCCAGCTTGGGAACTGCATACACAAGGGACTGGAGAGTGGAGAAGCAGAAAAATCCAGAGCCGGTGACGACACCGCAGCTAAGGGCAAAGACAGAAAGCGGAAAATGTGAGTGGGGAGGGAGGAATGGCGTGAGCAAAGAAGAGGGGGAGGGAGAGGATTCGAGGAAACGGGAGACAGCAGAATGAGTTGTAGCATCCTCCCATTATTCCCCAAGGACAAGCTTCGTTCTCCCATAGTGAGCCAGTTCCGAGCTGTAGAGAACACCACCCAGCAAGCCGACATGGTGCATGTCCACAGGCTCTGGAGTTAAGACTCTGAGATCAAAACCCAGGTCTACCTCTGCCTAGCTTTGTGATCATACCCAAGTTCGTTCACCACTCTTCGCTCCAATGTAAATGAGGACAATATGTTACCTGTCTCATAGGGATGACTGTGAGAACTGAAACAGAGAATTCAGGTCTAAGTTCGCAGAACAGGGCCTGGCACATAGTAAATGTTCAGTAAACATTTACTTCAATATATTTGTGTTGAAACACAGCCATCTGCCTGGCCAATAGTTATGGAGCATGTGCTAAACTAAGCATGGTGGGAGGGACTGAAGATAAAAAGATGACCAAGGCAATGGCCCTACCCTCCAGGAGCTCACAGTGGAAAGTCTGGGAGTCAATTCTGTGAGTGAGCACATAAGGCAGATAACGACAGGGATGGCTCAAGGGAGGGCCCAGTCAACTCTGCTTGGAGACAGGGCACGGCGGTGGAATTAGGGAAGATCTCGGGGTGGAGAAGGCACGTGAGCTCAGTCTTGAAAATAGGTAGAAAAGCCAAGGAGAGTCTAGGACCCAGGCTAGAGGTCACTTCTGTCTGCAGCAGGAACAGCTGGAAGGGGTACCAGGGAAGTTTCTAGAGTTTTGGGTTGATTCGGCGGCTTGACTGGGTATTGGCCACAAATTGGTGACCCATTGGTGACTGGGTGTAGCACACATTTATCAAATTTCGTCAAATTATACACTTAAGATCTGTGCATTTTTTATATGAATTATATTTCAATATATAAACAAAATTAATGTGTTGAAAATATATACTTTTTAAACAAGTAGTCAAGAGAGGGAGAACCCTATGTGGAACCTTCAGCCAAAAGCATGCGTGCTCAGGGGCTGCAGGTGGAGGTATCCTGTGGAGACCTGCCAATTACTGAGTGTGGCTGGATTTTAGGGGGTTAGAGCCTTCAATGGCACACAGAGGCATCTAGACATCCTCTTCCATGCTTTAGGTGGAGGGGAGAGGAGGAGTAGAACCCAGAGTGGACAGACGGGCAGTACATTGAGAGGCACCCTGTGCCTAAGGGTCACTGCAGAAAACTGTCCATTTCTATATCCAGGCTGCACTCAGGCAACTTCTGCTCAGGAGTGGAGGGCACCCAAAGTTTCTGTCATGATCTGGCTGGGAAATGTCTGCGGAGCCTGTCAGTGTCACAGCTGCTGAGGTGATCACTGCCTCCTCACCCAGCTGCCTCAGAATGCATGTGGGCTCCTAAACCTTAAAGTGGCATCCAACTGTGTCCCCAGAGCCTAAGCAGCTCTGCCAGTGTCTGCGGAATTTCTCAACCTTCCTGCACCTTCACTCTCCCTCCAAACAACAAGGGCCTTTCCTAGTTGCTTCTCCCATTTAAAGAATGCTCCCTCCTACCTGCCCCGCATCAAAACCTCGCTATCATCCCTGGCCACCAAAAACCCCTCATTTTTAAAAAATACTGCCCATCCTCTCTGATCCCCCCACATCTGTTTCAGCAACAGACAATAGTTCCTTTCTCTTTCCCCCTCCCCACCATGCAGTTGTTTCCTAGGCTAGATTATAAGGTCCTTGAGGTCAAGGAAAAGCCTTACTAACCGTTGTTTTCTACCAACTTGGGAATATAGGAAATTCGTTTTAAATATTTATTGGTAAATTGATAACTAAATTCAGAGGATCCAGGCCACTGTGGGGATCATCTGTGCAAAATCAAAAATTGAGAAAGGGTTATTTCCCTTAAACATTAGCAGTAGACAAAGATTCTGTCTAGAATTCTGCTACTCTGAAAAGGGTGGTATTGGGGGATAAAAGGTAGCCTGCCTGGGACACTGTGAGACATTTAATATGGACCCCAGCTTTGCCCAGATTGCTGATCCCAGATGACCCGGGCTGCAGAGCTGTGTCCCACACCCTCCATCAAAGAGATTGCAGCTGCGCTGGAAGTGCTGGGCAAAAATGAGGTCAGCTTTTTGTCAAAGCTGGTGCAATTCACAAGTGAGTTCAACTGGCTGGATTTACAGCAACTCTCAAGCCATCCACATTACTGAAATTGCACATACGAATCAACCTGCTGGGAAGAGAATTTGGGATAAATTGTGAACTTCAAAAAGTTTCTGCCTGGAAACCAAAGGGGTAACCATGGCAACTTGAGGCAGGTTGAACTCAGAGAGGGCTCTTCATCTTCAGCAGGGAGCCTGGTGCTCTCCGATTTGCCCGTCTGTGCACTGCACATTAATCCCTTTGTCTCTTTGCTTTCTTTGTCCAATAGAGAAAGGACTAGCACAGGAATCTGGAGATGGGGCCCTCGGTTTCAGCTGTTTCCAGTTCCAGCGTCTCAGGGACAGCTGTTTGTTGTCTGCAAAACGGAAATAACAAACCTCCTCTGGCCTATTCACAGGGATGCAGAAAGACTAGGGGGGTTTGAGGGGATTCTCTGCATAATCAGTATTATTGTTGTCATGTGGCTATGTCCAGCCTGATTCAAACATGGTGCCACCAAGGGTGAGACTGTGGGTTGGAGCCCTCCCTAAACTCCTTTTTGTCACATGGAGAACAGCTGTCTCACAGATGACACCCACATCTTCCCCTGGCAGCTGCATAATAAAAGCATGCCTAGGGGCACCAGAAGTATGGGTGAACCAATTCTCACCCCAGCTGGCCCACCCCTCCAGCAGAATGCCCTGCTGACCGGCTGGGGCTGGCTGCCTCACTACGTGGATGAAGGACCGCTGAGAAGCACAGTGGTTCAACAAGGTGGCCCCCGTTTTGCCTGGCTGCATGCCGCTGCCTTGCATTCATCCAGCCCTGGACCTGTGAGGAAGACAGAGTGAGAGCCTGGCTGGCAAGACCGGAATGAGGGCGGATGCTGGCGTCTGAGATGGTACTGCCATGTGAGGGCTGCTGTGGCACCTGCCTGCACCAGCTAACGGGGAGGTCTGGGAAGGACTATGATTGGCAATTCAGAGTGCACGGTTTTGACTCACTGGGTCATCTTCCACAGGCCCTGGCTCAACAAGGGTATCTGCTTTGACAAAAGATCCCACACAGTATTCTGATTTTGGCTTCTGTTGCTGTAGCGGCCTCAACCACAAGCTCACCCCCCACCTCCACCGTGGTTTTCCCCTTCCTTCCCCTACCACCTTTCCCTGGCCTGCTTGCTGAGAGCTCTCAGGTGGGAACCTCCGTGTTTCTCTCTTTTCTGACCCTTTACTTCTAGAAACACAGAGCAGGCCTTGCTGAGGATCAGCAACTGTCAAGATGCCTCTTATGAAGTAAAAACCTATATCCCGAGAGACACAAAAATACTTACTATTTTCCTTATTCTCTAAAATTCCAGTATCCTTATAAGTAAAACTGAAAGCTAGCACGTATTGAGTGCCAACTGCATGCTGAGCCTGTTCTACGCAACTTACATGTTGCTGAGGATGCTGTGGCTTGCCACCCAGGACTCTGGCCACCAACTCCCAGTCTGGTGTCCACTGTAGCTTTTTTCCAGGAGATGTTCTGGACAGAGGGAAGCTGCCTTATTTAAGATTAGACCATTTCTCCAGGCAGCTGCAGAGATGCAGGGGTACAAAGATGTGTCCCCTCCCTTGAGTGGAAAACCTAATGAAGGGTCAACTGAACCCCAGAGCACCCTCTGGGCCCAGTTGGGGGTTGCTGAAATGGCATGGCATTCACTCCTCCTCCCTCTCCTCAGCAAACCTCCTCAGCCTCTGCCTGAGCATGTTTTCTGGGGGAACGCAAACCAAGAATAAACCCGTGTAGTCCTCACAACAACCTTATGAAATAAGTGTACTGGTGTCTCATCTTAAAGACAAGGAAATTGAGGCATGGAAAGGTTAAGAAGTTTGCTCCAGGTCTCCCATCAGCAAATATCAGAGCCATGATTTGAAACCTGAAAATCTAGCTCTGGACCCTGTACCCTTCACTTCACTTCAGCCTCTTAATAGCAATCCCTATAGGAACTGAGGGGCAGTGGGGGAGACTATAATTCTTTTATGGGAAGATGATAAGAGACAGAGCATTTATTACCTGTGTCTTGAGGATGGGGACCCTGAGCTAGCTTATTGATCCTGCTTAAAACCAGGGTCATTCAGTTACAGAGGTTCTGAGATTTTTTTTTTCCTCTTCTCTTTCTCTTTATGGCAGTTGGAAAACCATGATGAACTCCTGAATTCCGGCACCAACACTTAACTAACTGTAAAACTTTGAGCAGTTTAACTTCTCTGTGTCTAGTAAAAAGTGCCCCTACATATCTGCTATTTCCAATTCTGATTGGGCAACTCTGTAGCTTTTAGAGCTTCGGTTTCTTCATCTATAAAATGGGCAGGATGATGAGGAGGAGGATAATTTACTCAGCCCCACGGCCGTCGTGCAGGAGCGCAGTAACTGGCAGCTAACTGTACAGTCACGAGCGAGTTGCACCCTGTGCTCCTGTCCTTCAAGATTCAAGAGGCTCAGACATTTCTGCGTTCGCCCCCGTGTCGCCCTTCCCGACCCGCCACCTCCACACGAACCCTCCTGACACCGCTGTGTCAGTTTCCAGCTTTTACTAGAGGTCGCCGGGTTTTTCCCTACCAAGCTGGGCGGTGCGTCCCCCCTCCGCCTTCTCCCTGCAGCTCCTGGCTCGCCACGCTACATCCCGGGGAGGAGGGGGCAGTCCCGCTCGCCCGCCCGCCGCAGACCCGTGTGTGCCAGTCGCGCCCTCCCACGTGGGGCCTCGGCCCGCCTCCGCCTCGCGGCGCCCAGCCA
>NW_026000019.1:11509387-11731013 GCF_001458135.2 Marmota marmota marmota
ACCCCGCCCCTCCGAGGGAATAAAAACCCGGGCAGCCCAGCCAGACGCATGCAGGCTGACGGACCCGGCTAGTGCAAGTTAAGGCCTCCGTTTGCCCCTGGCAAGTCCCCTGGAACCCGCCACCATCCTCCTCAGGACGTGCTGCCCAGCGCCTGCAACCATGTGTCGCACCCTGGCCACCTTCCCCACCACCTGTCTGGAGAGGTAAGAGGAGTTTGTCTAGCTACCGGGGGAAGGAGGCCAAGCCCCGCCAACTCTTAGGGAGCAGAGCGACAGGCTTGGGGACTTGGGTGGACGG
Source organism: Marmota marmota marmota (assembly GCF_001458135.2). Taxonomy (NCBI): domain Eukaryota; kingdom Metazoa; phylum Chordata; class Mammalia; order Rodentia; family Sciuridae; genus Marmota; species Marmota marmota. Next base: position 11,509,686 of record NW_026000019.1, read on the forward strand.
GGGAATGGGACTCTAGTGACTTGAGTGGCGAGGCAGAGGGCAACTTGATACCACCAACAGGAAGCAGGAAAAGCGAAGGGAAGCCGAGGCCCGTTGTGTGCTGCGTTGCGTTCCCCATTCTCTGACAAAGGGCGGTAAGCCTGCCCAAGATCTCTCTGCTGGAGGACCACGTTGTCGCCTCCAGGCAGCACTGAGCCTGTCCCAGTTTCTTGTACACTCGGTTTTGATTGCACAGCGCAGAGATGGGCGCTGGACTTCTTTTACCTCTGGGAGGGCAGGGAGGTCTTACTCATGTCCCACCAGTTAGGGATGTGTGAACTTCCTAGAGAGCTATTATGCAGCTTCCATGGAATTGGTGTCTCAGGAAGGAAAAGTTAAAGATGAAAGCGGGAATCAATTTCCACGCAGTTCCAGAAATACTCCTGACAAGCTTAGGGGATGCTAAATGGCACAAAGATCTTACTTTTTAAGTAGGAAAAAACTCTATATGCGCAGGACTGTAAACCCAGAAAGTGTTGACCTACCAGGGCACAGTTTGGACATTGCTGCTGTTGCTTCAGGCTTGAAGATACCAAAAAGAGAAGCACAGTTTGGGCCCTGGGAACAGCCAAGCATTTCCAGGAGCTCTTGAGGCTGAGATTTGGTGGCAGAGCTCTTCTGGGACCCCACAAACCTGTCTGTGCTGACTGGGTAAATGGAGAATCCTTTCATGCTCATGATTTGTCTTTCAGAGCCAAAGAATTCAAGACACGTCTGGGAATCTTTCTTCACAAATCAGAGCTGGGCTCTGATTCTGGGAGTGTTGGCAAGTTCGAGTGGGGCAGTAAACACAACAAAGAGAGGTAAGTCCTGCCATCCAGCCCAGGGCCCCTAGCAGGGAGGGACCCTAAGAAGGAGAATACAAGAAGAAACTAGGACATGCTAGGGTGAACCTTGGCAACCCCTCCCTTAAGATATTAATGGGACTTCTTATTGGTCTGGTGGCCACTTGACTCAGGGGAGAGTGGGTTGGTGGCTTTAGGCTTCTAAGTCTACCAACAGTTGACTGCACTCAGGACATGAACAGTTACCAGACGCTCCCTTCTGGGAATTCATGGTACATATAGCTGGGGATAGGACAGGGTCCAGGGCCATTTGAAGTAGTTATTAATGACTCTACTTCCATCAGTGTGCACCTTGCCTAGAAACCCTTTCATACTAACATCAACTGGGCCAGGAGCTGCACTGGGCTCTGGGGTGATACAATTCCTATTTATGAGGCCCTTATTTCCTTGTGGAGGTGTATACAACAAAGCTCTCAGAGTCAGGGAAATGGAAGCAATTTTGGAAGCTAAGAAACAGCCTTAAAGATACTCACTGAGGATTAAAGGGTCCCTGACTTTGGTTTCTGATCACTGAATTGACACCACCATTTATCCTAGCTCTAGCTAAGAGTTTGAGGAGTCAGCTTGATAAATCACTGAGCAAGTTTTTGTGTGAATTATGCAGCTTCTCATCAGGGTTCTGGCTAGGATTTGTGCTATGCTTTTTTTTTGTTGTTGTTGTTTTGCTTTAATTTTAAAATATTGACTTTTTCTTTTCCCTAATAGAAGCTTCTCAGAAGATGTGCTGGGATGGAGAGAGTCCTTTGACTTACTGCTGAGCAGTAAAAGTAAGTAGGACTCTGTTGTGTCTGTTTGTGGATGACACATGTGTACTCATGTGCTTTGGAGCCAGTCCGAGGGATGCTGAAAGCACGGGCGAAATAATAGTAGTAGTAATAATAACATGATCCCCTAGTGTGCCAGCCTCTTTTCAAAATACAAAGGCAGGTCCTTGTTTGAGAAAATTACATTCTAAAAATAGAGCCATTATTGCAATTGATGTCTTTTCTTCTTTTATTCCTCACTGTCCCCAGTCTGACCTGTTTCCTCCTTTCTCCTCTCAACCCCAGATGGAGTGGCTGCTTTTCACGCCTTCCTGAAGACAGAGTTCAGCGAGGAGAACCTGGAGTTCTGGCTGGCCTGCGAGGAGTTCAAGAAGATCCGATCAGCTGCCAAGCTGGCCTCCAGGGCTCACCGCATCTTTGATGAGTTCATTCGCAGCGAAGCCCCTAAAGAGGTCAGTGCCCTGACATGGCCATGGATCCTCCAGACCCTGCCTGCCCCTTCCCCTCTAGAACAAGGAATAGTAGGAGGCCAGTAGGTGAAGGATTGGGTTTTGAATTGGAGAGGTCTTCTTTGTCACTGGAGGAGTGGCTTCTGTGGCCAGAGATGAGAAAAACCAGGCGGTATGCTATTGCTCAGTGCTGCCCCCTTCAGATTCATAACCAGGCAGGATGGGTCAACTGGTTTTTCTGGTTTCTGCCCATGACCACCTTTGTAAATTGATTCTTTTTAGAGCCTCAACACACTTACTAACTGGGGAGACAGAGTCATGAACGAGACCTCGTGTAGCCTGGCTCAGTCCCTGGCTGCCCTGCCTTAGGCCTCCGGCTCTGTGGTCTTTTGCAATTCAGCCTTCCCTTCTGGCTGCTTCTGCATGGTGGCTGCTTTTGATAAAGAACATGGGGCCACCTGGTGGAGAAAGAAGGGATCACATTTTGTATTTTGTGTTCTGACCACTTCTATTTATTCCACATTATGGAACACCAGTTACACGCATGGTACTGACCGTTACAGTCTCAGTGGAGATAGTAGTGAACAAATCACTCCCTACCCTGATGAAATTTATGTTCTAATGGGGAAGATGCCAATAACCAATTAAACAAATATAAGCGAGCGGGTGATTTGTGCTGTGATAGAGACAAAGCAGGCAAGCGGAGAGAGGGAGTGGAGGTATGGAGCAGGGTGAGGGAGGGGAGGTCTTTCAGCTTCATTAAAGGAAGACAGGAGCGGGCTGTTGGAAAAGGTGACACAGGAACAGAGTGTTGAAAGAATTAGGGGAGGAAAGGAAATTCTAGCACAGGAATTAGCGCCATGTGGAGCAGGAAGAGAGAGTCGGACATGAGGACATGAGGTCAGACAGGCGGAGATGGCCAGATGTAGAGTCCCACAAGCTTCCACAAGCACTTTGACTTTCCTCTGAGTGACATGGGAAGTAACAGAAATGCTACCAGACGGAGTGAGTTTTAAAAGGCTCAGTTTAGTTGCCTGGAAGAGTGTAGAAGACAGAGACCAGTTGGGTCCTGTCACTGACCTGGTGGTGATAACTTGAACCAGGGTTGTTACAGAAGAAGGAAACGAAATTAGATTTGCACGATCTTACTATGTCCTCACACTAGTTCTGAGAGATTGGAGGCTAACAGTGGTTCTGATGTGGGCATAGGCCCAGAGCTGAAGAGCTAGCTAGTGGGCAGAACCCAGGTTCCTGATTCAGAATCTGTGCTGCTTCCACCACCCCACTGCCTGTTGGCCCTTCCCCCGCCCACAGGGCCACCCCTGGCCCTTCCCTGCTCTGCCCCCGACTCATTCCACATTACCCTCTTTCCCACAGGTGAACATAGACCATGAGACCCGGGAGCTGACCAGGACAAACCTGCAGGCCACCACCACCATGTGCTTCGAGGTGGCTCAGGGGAAGACACGCACCCTGATGGAGAAGGACTCCTACCCGCGTTTCCTGAAGTCTCCCGCTTACCAAGACCTGGCTGCCCGAGCCTTGGCTGCCTCCGCCTGCACCTCCAGCTGCAGCCTGGCTGAGCCCTCACACACCTGAGCCTTCCGGGCCACAAGGAAACTAGTGGGCAGAGAGGTGGAGTCACCCATCCCCGAGGCGGCCACCCCTGCATGGGAGGCAGGTTCTGCCCAGCAAGTGCAAGAGGACAGTGGAGGTGTCCCAGAGCCCGCATGGGAGCAGCAGGCTGTCCTCCAGAGACTGTGAACTGAGTGCCCTGTGGGAGAGGGCTCCCCGCGCCCAGGAGCTGCGGGGAAGGGCAACATGGGGGCTGTGTGGGGCTCTCTGGGGACAAGATTGGTGGTGTGGCAGGCAGCACTGGCTCTTGGCCTTCCCACAGGGGCAGATGTGGCAGAGTGGCTTGGGCAACTAGAAAAGAGTGCGGGAAGAAGGTAACTGGGTGAGCTATTGGCCAGTGGGCAGTTGACTTCGATCATGTCACAGAAAGAGCCATGGGTATGGAGTCTTCCCACTGTGCGCTCCTCTCCCACCCGGGCTCACCCCAAGGTCCATCCTCACAGTCCTCTCAAGGTCAACATGATTCTTGCCGAGAACGAGATGTTTATACCTCAAAAACTGGTCTTTGAGCCCCTTTGCAGGTCAGTAGCAAGTCCGGAAGAGGCCATCTTGCTCTTGTGCACCCAGCCTGGGTGCTGTTGATGGCCTCTTGCAGGTGGCTGCTGGTCGTGTTTGCAGCAGGCCCACCTGTGAGCCGGGACTTCTGAGGAGCTTCTGAGCCCTATGCTGCCCTTGAAGGTAGGGCCAGGAGGAGGGACGAGGGAGGCCTTAGGGGCAGGTAGCCCAGATGTCATGCCAACAGCGTGGAACAGGGAAGAGAAGGGTAATGAGAAGCTAATCCCTTGGCAGTACCTGAAAGTCCTTCTGAAATCAAGCCACCATCTCCTGTGGGCACAAGATGCACCCCTGGGGTGTTGGGAAAGATGGGGCAGGGACCACCATGGCCACGGGACAGAAGGTGGAAGCTGCAGTAAAGCTGGGGAGCAGGGCTGCTTGGAAAGACAGGACTGGGGAAAATCAGCACTTGCCTGTCACCTCAGGGCCTCACCGAACAAACATTCCATGATGGATTTCCTGTGCCAGAGCCCGGGGTGGGAGGTGAACTCACCAGGGCAGCCCCCTTGTGCCCAGGATCGCCAACACTGTTCTCTCTGCACTTGAGCTCCTCCAGGAGAAAATTTATTTAAGAACGATGTCTTGTGGCGGTGTGCCGATTGTCATAGCATATTATTTTTTGTTACATTGTCGCCGTTGTTATTTATTGTTGTCATTTCAGTTTGTCTGCACTGGAGAATCTCAGCAGCAGCTGCTGCCTGACTGTCCCCTCCTCCACCAGACTCTACCTCTGAGCGTGCTGGGAACCGCTAGGGCCTGTCAGGAACTCCTTATTGTTTAAATATTTATTTATTGTTCACAAAGGGAGCTGGGTTCCTTAATGAGTGATGTATGCAATGCCTGTTTTTCTGTTTCAGCATGTTATATTCTTGTAAAATAAAAATAAAACATAAATGCAACATCCTGTCTATAAGGGCTGTTTGGGAGAAGGAGTGGGAGATGTGTGGAGGTGCTGGGAGCTCGCAGGATGGGGGGGGGGAGGGGGCCCAGGGGAAGACCTCTGTTCACCTGGTAGCTGGCAGACTTGGAGAAAAGCGACAGATGCTGATGGTGGCCACGTCCCTTAGCTGATGGCAGCTCCACTTGGGCTACTTCTGCAGTGGACCAGGTTCAGTCTGCTGTCACTTCACAGTAGGGACTGCTGGGACTCAGCACAAGCCATTCCCACACCTGCCTCTAATAGCACAAGGGTGGGTTAGTAGCTTTAGGTCAAGTAGCTGGACTAATTATCAGGCAGTAACTTTTGTAGCCTGGTCACAGCTGTCCATGTTTAATTTGCATTAGTATTCTTTTATAATTTCATTTAAATTCAAGGAATTTAAATTATTATCTTACACCATCACCAATGTCTGAGATGATGTATGAGAGGCCATTCTGTGTACGAGGCTGTTCCTCTCCATGGGTTGAGGGCATGTGAGGGTTAGGCTGGGCATGAAAGAATTTGGGGGAATTTTGCCAAGTTCAAAATCTGCTCCTCTTCAGCCAATTGCCTACTTGTTTTCCCTTCTCATCCTAGCAATCCTCACTTTTTTTTTTTAACTCCCTGATTACCACTGTTCGAAAAGTTTCTTTTTTCTCTGTTTATGTACAGATCTGAGCCTTATAGTGACTATGATTTCTCCCCTGCTGTTAGTCTGAACAAAGTGGTCAGAGTTCAGACACTTAGGGTAAAACTTCACAGAGTCACACCCGAAGCCCAGAGGGGGCCATCCTCTGGGGGATTCTGATGTTAAGGGCTGAGGAAGGAGCACACTGAGGTGGGCCCTGACCTCATGGAGTCCTGACAACAGCTCTGTGACATGGGTGAGAAACTGAAGTTCCCCCAGGGAGGGACGTGTGGGGCAGCAGGCTGCGCAGGGCATCTGAATTGTTATACAGCGGCGGGGTGGGTGTGAGAGGAGTCTGGCCTGCCTGGGACAAGTGCATGGAAGAGTGACAGGGCACCCAGGGAAGTAGGGACACTCTTTCTTTTCACTACCTTCCTTCCACCTCTTGCCTTTTCACATGCATTTTGAGTGCATCCTGGGTACACCTGGTAGAAAACTAAGAACAGACACTGCACCATCCATCAAAAGCAGGAAGCCTTATTTAATGGCAGGTGAGGGATTCTGGATAAGCCTAGGCAAGGGCCAAGCTGTGTTTCCGAGGGAATGGGTGCTGGTTGGAAAAGAAGAGAGAGATGAACAGGCTGATGGGTGGCTTCTGACAGGGGCAGGTGCTCTCGGCTCCTCTGTCCAGAGAGACCACCCATCCTCTGGGCCTGTTCCCAGGTAACGCACCACTCTGCTCACCCTCCCTCTCACATAGGGTGGTCTTGGGGTGGTCAGGGTATGTCCTGAATGTGGTGGGGGAACATTGGAAATAAGTAAGAAGAACTCTTCACTGACCAGCGTCAGGCTCAAAATAGTCCCATGGTGTTTGGTTTTCAGAGTTTGAGTGACACACTGAAGATCACACAGCTAGCCTGGGATCTCCATCATCTTTAGCCCTGCAAGCTCTGTCCCCTCCCCTTGAGGACCTCAGGCCTTGGCTTAATAGGCAAAGTGCCTCTTGAGCAGGCCCCCGAAGGCCTCTCAGGCCTGCTGTCTTGCTTCTTTCTCACCTGTCCCTTAAAATCAAACCTGCCCTTCCCAGATGCACCCCACTTTTGCATACTGGACCACCTCCCTGCTGGGGCTCCCCACTCTCAACGCTACCTACGCCTCCTCAGTCCGCTTGGGCATGCGTCCTTCATGGGAGCCTCCCCTGGCCTTGGGTCTGGCTGTGGAAACCTCTCCTTCATGTTGTTCTGCTGCTGATGCTCACCCAAGAGGTTCCTTGATGCCTGAAAGGATCATTACCTCCGTTTACAGCCTGCAGACTCCTGGGATTAGGCACGTCCTCTTCTCCAGTTTTCTGCTCCCAAGGCCTAGCACATAATCACTGCTTAGCAAATGGTTCTTAAGTCAAGTGTTAATTTTAAATCCAGGGGGAGGAAAGTTTGATCATGATTCCATCCCAGGAGGACTTCTCTTCCTGGATTCTCCCATGTGCTCGATTCCTACACAAATACATCCAAAGCCTAGGTCATCCTTCTCCTCCTCAGATATCCTCTGCCTTCTGTTCCCCTCACCCTGATACTCAGGCACTGTCCACCAGGTTTAGCCGTCTCCATCTCTTCCCCATCACTTTTAATCCCTATCAAATCCAAGTGGGTGGAGCCAGCGGTTCTTCCCCTGCCTCACGGAGACCTCCTGTCTCTCCTCTCCAATCTGGGCTCTAACAACTGCTTCTCCCACTACTGTCCTTACCCCAGCCCCTCCCTGCTCCGGCTCCTTCTCTGCACTGGGCCATGCACTGGATGCATGAGGCACAGATCTGAGTACTTGGTGGCTACATTAAAGCCTGGCAGTGGCTCACTTTTGACTATGAGATGAAATGCAGCTCTCATATGCCATGCAAAGCTCTGTGGCGTGACTCAAGTCCCTCTCCAGAATTATCTCCTGCCCAGCTGGCCTTGACCCACGCCACAGGCTCTTCCCTTCCTGTTGTTTGTGTTGCTGCACACGCTGTCCCCTCTGCTTGCACTGCCCTCTTTTTCTTCCTCTTTTTTTTTTTTAATTGGGGGTTGGGGGGTGAAGACTTTCAAAATCTAGCAAAAATAGCACCTTCTCAGTGAACCTTTCCCAGATGTCCCCATGGAGAGTTAACTAATGACCCCCACTTCTGTAATCCTAAAATACACTGTTCTTACCCTGGTTGTGTCAAGTATGGCATGGCATTGTGACTAATCTCAGCCCCTTCCCTTCCATGAAGCTGAGCTCTTCAAGGTCAAGGGCCATACTGTTCACCTTGATAAGGTGGGGCACACCAGAGCCCAGGCAGGCAGTGTATAGCCCTGTCTGGGAATTGGAATCTGGCCCGTTCACCTTGGGAAGTTATTTAAGCCTAAGTTTCAGTTCATCTACGAAATGAGCATAACAAGACTGCACCCTGCACAGGGAATACTGAATGGAATAAAAGTGTTTGGCACAATGTTGATGTCATGATAACAATAGCCATGAATATTGGCTATAATTATTTCTTAGCGAAGTGCCTTGTAAGTAGGCCTTAGCTAAGAGGTATTTATTGACTTTGAAATAAATAAAATGGCAGAACAAAGATTCAAACCCAGGATTCTAAATCAAGTTTTCTTTCTAGTACAGTTGCTTCAATTATACAGATACACACACACACACACACACACACACACAAGTAGCTACCATTTTTGGTCTGATGATCTGAGCATCTCCAAATCTCAGATGAGAAAATGTAAAGTTGGAGGCATTAAACCAGCCAGTGTATTACAGGAAACAGGATTCACTCAAACTCAGGTCTGCCAGTGCTTTCCTCAAACAGGCGCCAATGGCTTCTGGGTCTGAAGAAGAAAAGCTCATTGCGCACCCTCTGCTGCCACCCTATGGCCATTCTCGGCAATATAAGCCTTTTCCTTGGAACAGCTTGACCTTCATTATTTAAAAAAAATTTGTTCTTTTTAGCTATACATGAGTGTGTATTTTGACATATTATACATACATGAAGTATAACTTATTCTAATTAGGATCCAGTTATTTTGGTTGTACGTGATGTGGAATTATCCATATGAACGTAGGAAAGTTATGTCTGATTCATACTACTGTCTTTCCTATTCCCATCCTGTCTCCCTCCCTTCCTTCCCCTTTGTCTAATCCAATGACATCTATCATTTTTAAAGTTTGGGTTCTTTCTTCGTAATTATATCTTAGTGGCTATAATTTGTTTCAATGCAGTTTTGTTACTTAATTTTAATTAACACATGAATTTCAATTAAATCAGAATTATTCGCATATCTGCTAATATAGCTCAGTGGGCACAGGAATTAAGCCAACATTTCTTTAGTCCACAGAGCAGAAATTAACTTTAAAAGTTGAAGCTCTTAGGTAAAGAGAAAAGGTGTTCAGGCCTATTAAGTGCCAATCTCCAGGTAATTCACGGTTATTGAATGGTTTAAGTTGGTCCAATAATTCAAATTGCTTTTGGAAAGAAAAGAAAGATTAGAAATTTGAATAACTGAGTTGTGACTAGATAATGGAGTTGGAGTTCACATCATTTAGGGAAGTTATCTCCTGACTTATAGTGTTGCTGACTTCCAAGCTGTGATTATTATATTTGATTTAACACATAATTATTTAATTTAAACTTCAAGCAAAGCAAGAATGTGTGGATTAATCCTTTATTTGTAATGAATTCCCACTGAAGGGATAGTTCTGTGCTGGCAGCATAATCACCTACGCTAATCCCATCTTGTCAGTTCCACAGGGCCATGTCACAGAACAGCATGGTGCAATGATTCAGGCTGCAGCCTCAGAGTTAGGCCACTGAACCCAGCCCCACATCTGCTACTTATCAGCTGAATGATCTTTAGCACATTACTCATTTCTTAGAGCCTCACTTTTTACTATAAAATGTGAATAACAATAGTATCGCCATCGATGTACTTTTGTGAGGAGAATTCACAAAAAGCATTTATCACAGGGCTTGATAGCAAGTACTCAAAAATGGTAGCTATTTGTATGTGACAGGCCCTAAATTTCCCATATATTAATTTCTGTAATCCTCGTAATATCCCTATGAGGTAACTACTACTATTATCACACTCTTTATTTTACAAATGCAGAAACCATGAATCAGAAAGTACATAAATTGCCCTGATTTAAAGAGCTGGTAAGTAGCTGCGTCAGTTAATTACCACTGCATAAAAGCTGTTGGAGACCACACTCACACTGCTGATGTGGGAATAGCAGCATTCTGTTTGATTCAACTTGACTCCACTGTCTTCTCATCAAGATCTGAGAACAAGGCCTTTGGTAGGTTCCATGCAGCTCATTCCCAATCCCTTCAGTCCCAGGGGTCTTTTTTGGTCAAAGGAAGGAAAGATGGAGGACGTTGCTCAATTCTGACATCTTAGGTATGGGAAGAGGGAAGCCAGATGAAGGAAGGAGACATCCCTACATTTCATCTTGGCCTTGTTTTTCTCTCCACATCCCCAGTTTGGGATTCCCATCCACTCCTGGGCCTGCTCATCTCTGTCCTTGGTGATTCTTTCTTTAGAATCTGGACCTCAGAACCCAGCCCAGTGGCTGGGGGGTCTCTTTGTGGACAGGCAGATAGATGTCTCTTCCTGCTGTGGCAGTGGTCAGACTCTGCCTGTCTTGGGCCGCCTCTTCCTTGATTCTCCTGGTTCAAGATGGCCTGGGATTTCCAGGTTCCTACCTCATGCTGGTCCACAGGACTGACGCTTCTCTGTGTCTCCATGTTCCAGCTCCCGCCCTTCCTCAGGAGGGTTAGTTGGTGCCAAGTACCTCTCCTCTCATGCTTGCCTGGGGATCTAACAACAGCACCTACCCCGGGGACCCAGAAAACCAGGTTTCAAACTAATAAATGATGGATTCCTCTGTGAGGGTTACTTTTCACCCTCTGCCTCAACCTTGACCCAGAGTTAAGTTTTGATGAAATGTGATAGTTCTCCTCCTCCATCATTCATTGCATTCCTTACTCTTGTGTAGTAGTCAAGAGTTTTATTGTATCTGTGCTGTTTATTACAATGGGCTCACATCCTTTTCCCCCCATATTTTTTATTGGTACATGATAGTTGTACACAATAGTGGGATTTGCTGATACATATTTGTACATGTGCACAATATAGCAATATAATTTGATCTATATCACTCCCCAGTATTTTCCCTTTCCTTCAATGCATGTCATTTCTTTTTTTTGTTTAATTAGTTATACATGACAGCAGAATGCATTTCAATTCATTGTACACAAGTGGAGCACAACTTTTCATTTCTCTGGTTGTACACAATGTAGAGTTGCACGACATGTGAAGTCATACACAGTATTCCTAGGGTAATGATGTTCATCTCATTCCACCATCCTTCCTGGCCCCATACCCTCTCTCCTCCCTCCTTCCCCTTTGTCCAATCAAAGTTCCTCCATTTTTCCCATGCCCTCCCCCCCATTATGGATCAGCATCCACTTATCAGTGAGAAAATTCGGCCTTTGGTTTTATGGGATTGGCTAACTTCACTTAGCATGATATTCTCCAACTCCATTCATTTACCTGCAAATGCCATGATTTTATTCTCTGTTAATACTGAGTAATATTCCATTGTGTATATGTACCACAGTTCCTTTATCCATTCATCTACTGAAGGGCATCTAGGTTGGTTCCACAATTTAGCTATTGTGAATTGAGCTGCTCTAAACATTGATGTGGCTGTATCAATATAGTATGCTGATTTTAAGTCCTTTGGGTATAGACAGAGGAGTGGGATAGCTGGGTCAAATGGTGGCTCCATTCCAAGTTTTCTAAGGAATCTCCATATTGCTTTCCATAGTGGTTGTACCAATTTTGCAGTGCCACTAGCAATGTATGAGTGTACCTTTTACTCTACATCCTCGCCAACACTTATTATTGCTTGTATTCTTGATAATTGCCATTCTGACTGGAATGAGATGAAATCTTAGAGTAGTTTTGACTTGCATTTCTCTAATTACTAGAGATTACATTTCTCTAATTACATTTTTTCATATATTTGTTGATCAATTGTATATCTTCTTCTGAGAAGGATCTGCTCAGATCCTTAGCCCATTTATTGATTGGGTTATTTATTTTTTTGGTGTTAAGTTTTTTGAGTTTTTTATATATCCTGGAAATTAGTGCTCTATCTGATAAGCATGTAGCATTCTCCAGGAGTCTGTCAAATCTCTTGCCTCTGTAACAAGATGGCGGCTATTAGCACACCTAGCAGGGATACCTCTGGTGTAACCAAGCCTGCAGGGGCCTTGATGATAGTCTTCTGGATCCTGGCTGTTTTCCAGCTGGATGGAAGCGACCATGTTCGTAGTTGGTGGTGGGGTAGTGTCAAACCTGTAAATATCTTGGTGTTAGGGTTCCAGCCACCAGCCAGTGTTCCAAGATAGAAGCTGCCGCAATTAAAGATGGTGTCAGTAGCAGTGGAGATAACCTGAGATGGCATTGGAGATGTCCCAAGATGATGGCTACTACTTTTAGAGATGGGGCTGAGTGGGCAAGCCAAACAATGGCTTTGGGTGACCTGTTTGGAGATACAGCGCTGTGGTATGTGACCGTGGTCCTCAGCATGGTTGGCAGTCCTTTTCTTGTGCCTGGGCCTGGGCGCTGCATTGCATAGTCGGTCAGTACTGGGCCTGCCTGGTCTCTGTGGTGGTCCGCAGGTCCTGGAAGAGGGTTTTTAGAGTCATAGAAAAAGGTCTATTTTTTGAACCAGTGTAGGAGCTTACCTCTTAAAAAGCAGTCAGGCTGGAACGGTGGGGCACGCTTACAATCCCAGCATCTGGGGAGGCTGAGGCAGGAGGAAGGCAAATTCAAAGCCAGTCTCAGCAATTTAGCAAGACCCTAAGCATTTTAGCAAGATCCTGTCTCAAAATATAAAAAGGACTGGGGATATAGCTCAGTGGTTAAGCACCTCTGGATTCATTCCCTGGTACAACAAACAAATAACAACAACAACAACAACAACAAAACCCCAGTCAGAAATATCTACATGGAGTCTGGTAGGGTCATTTAAAACTCTCTTCTGTCATGGTGAAGGAAATAATATTTAATTTTCCAAAATGATCCATTCAGACCGGTTGAGTCTTTTCAAACAGAGCTTATTCCTCATTTTGTAAAATCAAAAAGAATATGTTTTGGAACCATGACTTAACTCTAAAGATGAGAGGAGAGAAAACAAAAATTAGAAAAATGACCCTGGTAGTGGGCAGCTAACAAGTGAGCTGTATGTACCACTTCTGGTGAACATAGTTGTCCCCACAGCATGTCAACAGCAATTGGACCAGGGCATCCCTTGACCTGGAACAAGACAGAAAGAAGGCCACTTCCTAATGAGGGCTGATTGGGAGACAGACAAGGTGGTTGTGCCACTGCAGAAGGAACCGAATGTCCTGCTCTCCAGGCTAGTGCGAGCACCTACAGCTTGTGAATCGATGCCAACCCCACCCGCTCTGTGCACTTTGTTTCCTAGACAATGGTAATTAAGGCAACAAACTGCTCCCACTTCCTGTCAGCACCCAACTGGGAACAGAACCCCAATCACCTGCCGCTGCCCACACCCTGCAACAAGCCCTGCTACCCCCCGCTCTGGCTCAGATGCTCTACGGTTCCTGGGGTGAGTTCTGCCTGGTCGCACAGGTGACTACACCTCAGTGTTCCCACTACGGTGTGCATTCCTGCACACTGGGCTTCAACATCTGTCAACATGAGTAGAAAGGAAAGCATTCTCCAGGAGTCTGTCAACTCTTCTGTTTACAAGAGGCTAATGTCCCCAGGGCCTCTATGCTACTGTTCTGATCTGGGCCACCATTGGCTCTCACTGGGTTATTGCAATAGCCAAAAGAAAAACACCAAATTTAGTGATTTTTTTTTAAATTAAAAAAAATTTTTTTTGGTCCTCCCTCCAAAAAAATTGAACCCAGGGGAACTTTACCATGGAGCCCTTTTTATTTTTTTATTTTGAGACAGGTTCTCACTAAGTTTCTGAGAGCCTTGCTAAGTTGCTGAAGCTGGCCTTGAACTTATGATCCTCCTGTCTCAGCCTCCCAAGTCCCTGGGGTTACAGGCATGCACCACCACACCTAGCAATTTAGCAGAGTTTAATGCAGCAAAGAATGACTCATGAATCAGACAGCCCTCAAAACCAGAATAGGTTTGGAGAACTTGAACCTGCAATGTAATCAGGCAGCGTTTATGGACAGAAAATGGGAAGTAAGGTACAGAGGCAGCTTGATTGGCTATAGCTCAGCCTTTACCTTATTTGAACATGGTCTCATGAGTTGGCCTCCTGTGGTTGACTGAAGCTCAGCTGCTGATTGGCTGACTCAGCTACTTGTTACAAAAGCACACTTCTAAGTTAGGGGTTCAGAGAGTTCACAGTTAGGATGTAGTTCACTATGTAGGACTCACGTAATGGAGTCTGAATTTGGTTTTTAACACCTCCTAACTGTGTAATGCTTGTTGTTATTAGTGTCTTCCTCTTCATCTCAATATTTACCTTTTCTTCCAATTCCCAGTTCTTCTCAGTACAGCACAAAAACAACCCTCTGAAAATTTAATTTAGATTATGTCAACACTCCAGTGGCTGTCATCTTGCTCAGTGTTGAAGCCCAAGTCCTTATCTTGGTCCTCAAGGCCCTACATGATCTGATCCTCCACTTCTCACCTTCCTTCACTCACTCTATTCCAGCCTCAGTGGCCTCTGTGCTGTTCCTTGATCACACCAGGCCTGCTCCTTCCACAGGGCCTTTGCACTCACTGATCCCTTTGATTACTGAGCTTTTGCTGCATGAATGTACATAATGTGCTTCTGCATTTTCCTCAAGTCTGTGCTAAGCTGTCACCTTCTGAATGAGGACCTCCTCAACTCCAAGTAAAATTATGTTCCCTACTCTGCCACTTTTAGCCTCTTGATTCTACTTTATTATTCCCTGTAGTGTTTTCATCATAAAACATACCACATGGTTTACTTATTTTTCTCATTGTCTGATTCTAGTGGGAATGAGGGTGGGTACCTTTCTCTGGGTTGTTCCATGATGTAGCCCAGATCCCTACAACACAGCCAGTGACCCAGCCACTTTATGCCTCAGGGTCCTCATTTGTAAAATGGGACAAAAATAATCAACTGTATCAATTGTATTATCTTTCATAAGTTAATATCTCTAAAGGTAATATCCTGGAACACATGAGAGATCTATGTAATGCTTGCTATTATTAGTGTCTTCCTCTTCATCATTGTTCTTCTTCTTATTGTTCAGGTAGCAAAGCAGCATATACAGAGACATGTGCGTGCCCAGCAGAAAGAAGTTTGGGGGTACTGATGGTAGCAGCCATAATGCCCACCAGGAGTAGGGACTGTATATTTCATAACCTGAAATAAATGTTGGGGTTTTTTCTTTCAATTATTTATGATCTTTTTTTCTACAAAGATGCAAGCCCCATGAAGAACTGCCTGGTTTCTGGGCAAAGCACTGTACCCCAAGCCTTTGCAATAATGACTGGCAGCAGAACCGTTGAGTGACAAACAGTAAGTAAGTGAACAAGGGGGTAGGTGTTTATTTTCCCTTCTTTTCCCCAAAGGGGATTTGCAATAACATGGAAAAGGTACAAAAGTGTTTGCAATAAGATGGAAAAGATACAAAAGTGAAAGAGGGCATGGGGGCAGGAAAGATGGCGGAATGAGATGGACATCATTACCCTAGGTACGAGTATGACTGCACATATGGCGGATGCTACACGGTGTACAACCAGAGAAATGAAAAGTTGTGCTGCAATTGTGTACAACGAACCAAAATGCATTCTGCTGTCATATATACCTAAATAGAATAAATAAATTAATTAAAAAAAAAAAACGCGGATAAACCTCCATATAACAACAACAAGATACAAAAGTGATGGATGAGCTGGTTGCTGCAACCCAACCGGTGGAGAGGCTGAAAGGTGCGCGCCTGGTTCTGGGGATTCTGGGCGTCCACTCAGTCTGCAGCTGTCGGAGAAACGCCCCGCTGGCCAGCTCACCCTCGCCACCTCGCTTCTCATTCCTTTCTTGGCCCCGCCCTGCTGGCTGAGTGACAAGAGGAAATGTTTTCCCGCAGGGGACCAGCCTTCTAGGATCCGTTGCTGCTGAATGAAGGACCGCGAGGATCCTGAGCGTGGAAGGTAAAATGGGCAGAGGGAGGCGAGCTGGGGGTGCTGCGGGGCCTGCGAAGTCGTTCTTTGAAAACTCCTTTGCGCTTTGGGACTGGAGAGGAAAGGGTCTGGGGGAGTGGAAGGAGTGGACACAGCCTGCTGGCCCCCTCTCCAGGAGCCCCGGGGGACCGAGCCCTTTCCTTCCTGCAAGCTGTGACACCCACACACTGTTTACTCAAGTCCTACATTTCTAGGGCTTCCCTGGTCACAGGAGAAAACGAAACTGAAGCAGACTTGACTTCCTGTACTTGAGTGTTTGTGCGGTTTTTTTTTTCTTCCCTTCTCTGCTCCTTTATTTACACCAGCCCGCCTCATATCGGGTTGTAACCAGAACTGTGTGCTGCAAACTTTTCTTCAAAGATTTCATTGCTGGGTGATCGATCATGTTTAAGTTGCACAACTGATTGGACCTCGAAGAGGCTAGCTTGGTGGATGATGTCGCTGGTGCCAATTATTGAAATTTTCAAAAGGGGGGGCTGACTGTTAATTGAATGAGATTTTAGGAGTCCACCTGAGCACAGTTGGATTAAACCCACACGCCCTGACACATCCCGCCTCCCTATTTGTGTAGTATTTATTTATAGGCACATGGGTGGGGAGAATATGTATGATTCATTACATTTTTTTTTCATAAAGAGATGTGATTAGCTCTACAATTCATCGAATGCCTGATAATTTGCTACATGCTGTATTTTAATGCCCTTTACACACGTGACCTTGTTTATTGTTGTCCCCATTTGAGGAAATTGGGACTCAACTATCTCAGATTACACAATCAGGAAGTTACCTTCAAAAGTTATACCACCAGGTCCTCAAATTCAGAGTTCACTGAGGTCAGAATTCAATTCTTTCCTTTCCTACTTTGAGTAGGCATTCAAAGTGGACTTGCACCAACTCAACAAAGGCAGGGACGGGCCTGGCTGGTGATAGAAGAAATGCAAAAGGACCCAAGCCATGAAGTGCACTTTTCCTATTAAATGAGGTTTTTTTTGTTTTGTTTTGTTTTAAGAAATGATTTTTTGTTAGTCAACGCACATATAATGTTGAAAGAGATTTGTTGATGTAGATTGAGAATGCTAAACGCAATCAAAACTTTTGACCAGTCATGTAGTTCTTTGAAATCTATCATAAGATCTATCAAAAGGTAACAAGGTAAAATGAGCTGAATTTGCTGCAACATTCACTCAAAATTATTTTAAAAATCTTGCTTAAAACATTCAGAAAACACTCAGTCATGGAGAAATGAAACAACTGTGGGATGGCCTATTACACACCACTGAAAAGCTTTAAAAAGATTTTGTGATAACAGGAAATTTTGCATAGTATGACATTAAATGGAAGGAACCAGGATACAAAGTTACTTACACATTCTGACTATTGTTTTTTAAAAGCCCATAGAAAAAATACAGTAAAATATTATTCATGACTCTTTCTGGGTAGGGGAACTATAGAATAATAGTGTTCTTATGTTTAATTTAAATATCTTCACAATATTCTGTAAGGTAGAGGTTCTGTAAAGAGTAAGTAGATGTATTCACAACAAGTTGCTAGTAAAACTAATGGATGTGACTCAAATGTGTTTTCCTGTTCTGAAATGACAGAGTGTCCAGGTGGGATGTCAGAAGGCTGACAGTATTGTTCCTCTTGATACTGCTGGCTGCAGCCAGGTAATCCCAACGTACACTCCAAGGCTCTGACCAAGTCCCAAGGAGAAAACCCATCATTTTCTGAAAGAAAACGCAACAAGTTGCAGCCAGTGGCCTGTTATACACCACATCATGAAGACCGATGATCACAAGACCACCCAGGAGGAACCCATGTCCTGCAGCCGTGGGACAGCCACAGTGGAAGACCATTGTAAGTTGATTAAGGCTATTCACAAGGAAGATGTGGATGAAATCCAGCAACTGCTGCTCAGAGGGGCTGATGTCAACTTCCAGGAAGAAGTAGGTGGTTGGACACCTTTGCATAATGCAGTCCAATGTGGCAGGAAGGACATTGTGGAACTTCTGCTCCGTCACGGTGCTGACCCTCACCAGAGGAAGAGGAACGGGGCCACTCCCTTCATCATCGCTGGGATCATGGGACACGTGGAGCTGCTGCAACTTTTCCTTTCCAAAGGGGCCGATGTCAATGAGTGTGACTCCAATGGCTTCACAGCTCTCATGGAAGCTGCTGGGCGGGGTAAGATCGAAGCTCTCAGGTTTCTTTATGAGTGCGGAGCGTCGGTGAATCTGCATCGAAACTCTAAAGAGGAACAAAAGCGGCTTAAGAAAGGAGGGGCCACGGCTCTCATGGACGCTGCTGAAAATGGCCACACAGATGTCCTGAGGATTCTCCTGGATGAGATGGGGGCGGACGTCAACGCCAGGGACAATATGGGCAGGAATGCCTTGATCCAAGCTCTTCTGTCATGCTCTCCTGATAGCAGTGTGGAGGATATTACCCGCCTTCTGCTGGATCACGGGGCTGATGTCAACGTGAGAGGAGAAAGAGGCAAGACACCCCTGATCCTAGCAGTGGAAAAGAAGCATGTTGGTTTGGTACAGATGCTTCTGGAACAAAAGTGCATAGAGATCAATGACACCGACAGCGAGGGCAAGACAGCCCTGCTGGCTGCTGTGGAACTCAAACAGACAAGGATGGCCGAGCTGCTGTGCCAAGAGGGGGCCAGCACGGATTGTGGGCCTCTCGTGAGGACAGCAAAACTGAATTACGACCACTCCCTGGTGAAGCTCCTTCTCTCCTACGGAGCTAGAGTCTGTTTCCAGCCTCCCCCTGAAGACTGGGAGCCCCAGAGTTCACGTTGGGGGTCAGCCCTGAAAAAACTGCACAGAATGTACCGCCCTATGATTGGCAAACTCAAGATATTTATGGATGAAGAATATAAAGTTGCTGAGACTTCTGAAGGGGGCATCTACCTGGGTTTCTATGAGGAGAAAGAGGTGGCTGTGAAGCTATTCCCTGAAGACAGTGCACGAGCAGAAAAGGAAGTCTCCTGTCTGCAGAGCTGCCGAGAGAACAGTAACTTGGTGACACTCTATGGGAGCGAGAGCAACAAGGGCTGTTTATATGTGTGTGTGGCCCTCTGTGAACGGACTCTGGAAGAGCACTTGGATGTGCACAGAGGGGAAGCTGTGGGGAACGAGGAAGATGAGTTTGCTCGAAATGTCCTATTATCTATATTTAAGGCTGTTTATGAGCTGCACTCGTTGCATGAATACACTCATCAGGATTTGCAGCCAAGAAACATCTTAATAGGTGAGTCCCTATCTCAGTCATTTTGTGTGTGTGTGTGTCTGTGTGTGTGTGCTGCTATGACAGAGTGCCACAGATTGGGAAATTTAAAAAGAATAGAGATTTAGTTCGAGGAAGTTCATTGGCATCTGGCAAGGAACTTCTTGCTGTGCTGTCCACCGAGGAAGGCTGAAGGGCAGGAAGGACAAGAGAGAAAGAGGAAGCCAAACTTCTTTTACAGCAAACCCGCTCTGGATAATGGCATTTGTGAAAGCAGATCCCTCATGATGTACTCAGCTCCTGAGAGTCCCACCTCTTGACACCAATTATACACTATAAAACTCCTAGAAGATAACGTAGGAGAAAAATCTAGACACCCTTGGGTTTGGGGATGACTTTTTAGATGAAATATCAAAGACCTGATCTATGGAGGGAAAAAGATGGATAAGCAATAAGAATTAATTGACTTGATTAAAATATAAACATTTCTGCTCTGTAAAAGGCACTTCAATAGATGACAAGCAAGCTATATAGCCTGAGAGAAAAAAATATCTGCAAAAAGACATGTCAGTTAGACAGTTGTTACCAAAAAGAACAAAGGACTCTTAAAACTCTAAAATGGAATAACCTGATATTAGAGAAACGTCACTTAGGCTCCTCAGTAGCTGGGTGAAGGGCAGAACCTAACTGCCCACAAACTGTTTATGATTTAATTGCAGAAACTAAGCCTAAGTGTTTAAAAAAAAATTATAGCATTTTAATATGACCTGTTGAATCTAATAGTAGGAGGTTAAGGCCGAGTGTTAGGAGAACAGCGAAGTGTTCCAGTTAGGCACCTTTGGATTCAAGGGCAGAAATCACAACTCCAAGTGGCTTCAAAAATGAAGGGAAATTATTGGTTCCAGTTACTGAAAACCATCCCTGGATTTCCATGCACACCCTACCTGCCTCTTCAGACTCTTGCAGGCCACTTCCCGACTTCAACCCTGCTCTCTGGACCCTTCTTTCCATCAGATTGGAATTCTCCAGTTTCCTCTCAGCCTTGGGAATTTGTGTCTGGAATTCTACTTTGCATTTTAGTCTAAGTGTTTCTTTCTTAAAGAAGACCGATCCCCACCTCCCCAATCATAGAGCTTTCCTATGGCTGATGAACAACCAACCAACAATGCTCTAAATCCAAGACTGTCTTGGCGTAGTGTTCCACTAAATTAAGCTAACCAGCCACAATCCAGCTGGACGTTTTAGACAGTTATCACAGAGCATCCTGTACTTTGTGCTAGTATTTCCACAATTGCAATGATATCTTTATATTCATTTGTGTATTTATTCCATTGAATATCTGTCTCCTTGTTGGGAGACTCTGATCTTAAACTCTTGGATAGGGTTCTCCTCTCCCCATCATTTTGCCTCTTAACAAACACATTGAATAATTCAATGGATTCATTTTTGTTAGGCTCTGGATTCCCACGGCTTGAATGATGTCTAGTTTGGAATCTAAGGGGTTCTAGAAGCACACCGTTGCACCGGCCTTCACCCTGCTTGGGGTTACCCAGCCTTCCTTCTCAGACTCCTTCAAGCCAGAAGCAGGGACCATATCCTGGGAGGATAAATCACCACCATCCTTTCATAGTGTTCCTGACCCCTCCCATCTATTCATCCCTCTATCTGAGGGCTCAGTGGCTTTCTCCTAGGGAAAAAGAACCTGAGGGGGACGAGGAAGCAGGGACTTATGATAAGCACATCCCTGACCCTGGGAAACTGCCTAACTTGTCGCGGTGGGCAGTGGATGATGGGCTTACTTTATGGATGGCTGTGCCAAGATGGTCTTGCATGTAGAGTCTTGCTGGCTGCTGCTCATTAGTCATGGGATGTCCCCTTAACTCCCTCCAGCAGCTGCTTTGCAAATCTGTGCTGTTTGCCTCAGGAACTGCACAAATGGGGAGCTGATTAAATTTATCTTCATCCTTTCCTACTCTCTGGCCTGGAAAAAATAAAATTATGTCCTGCCCCCGGCAGATACCTAATAAATCAAATGTTAACTGCACAGGACAGTTTTTGAGGAGTGAGTAGCATTTTTATTTACCTTCTTCAGAGATGATGGATTATACATCGTGTTGCATGTTTATTTAAATCAATTGACTGCCGCATTGTGGGGAATGGATATTTTCCATGCCCTTCTCTGCACTCTCCCGTAGATTCCAAGAAGGCTGTTCGCTTGGCAGATTTTGATCAGAGCATCAAGTGGACTGGAGACCCACAGGAAATCAGGAGAGACCTAGAGGTGATTTCTACAATCTGCTGTTTTCTTTTCCTTCTGCTTCCTTGTTTGTTCATTACCTTAGTGCAAATGGCCGATGAGAGGGTGTTTCCTTTTTAACCAGGAAGGAAAGAACTTTGAAGGCTCCTCCGACCCCCACCACTCTGTGTCACTCACTGTCCTCACTCCTCTGTAGACACTGGCGCATTCCTGGGCTTCCTCTCATATCAGAGCTCTTGCAGTGCAGAGGAGAGGTGTCATGGCGGAGTCAGTGAGGCACTGCCTGTCACCTGGTCCCTTTCAGGTCTCTTATTATCGCTTTCTCCCTCCACTAGCTAAATAAGTAAGTAAATTGAACATGTCATTCCTCTTTTCTAAGTAATTCCAGGAGGTATTTCCAGATATCACCAAAATTCCTTCAGGAGATATTTTCTGCCTAAGGATAAGATGAATGAGACTTCTTTTCCCTCACTCTGTTCAAACACATGCCCTCAGCTCCGAAGAAAGTCAGCTACTGAGGCCCCACAAAAACTCCAGGGAGGGGTGGGGTTGATCCTCAACTGGGAAAGAGACAAAACTTGGCCCCAAATTTAATTCCCTGACATAGCTGTTTCTCCTGAAAGGACACAGAGCCTGGCCCTGCAGACCAAAGCCCCTGGCGGATCTGGCTTCTATGGGGGCATTTCTTTCCAGGAGAGAAATGATGGGCAGGAGCTCATCACCCGTGTCTGGCCTCTTGGTTTGGCAGCTGCAGATGTCAGCTCCTCCCCTGGCTGATGGCTAGTGCAGAGTGTCCTATGCTGGCCTCCTTCTCTGCCTCTCCTTCCTGCCGTGGTCTAACTCCTAGGTTACACTGCTGTTTCCCACCTGGACAGTCTCTATCATCTACTGCCCCAGTTCTCAGCCAGTCCCCTGGTATTCACCTTGTTTAGAAACATTCTCCCTTCTCTGATTTCTCTATGTTCCATCAGTGCATTTGACATCCACCTCCAATCTCTCTTTCTGCATGTCACCCCCCCGCCCCCAAAAAAAAAAAAAACCTGTACCCTGGGATTACCTTTTAAACTGTGCGGACCATACAGTACTTTGAAGAATTCTATACATGAATCTGTGTCTTCTCTCCCGAACGAGCCTGCAGGCTCCTAGAGAGTTCTTCTAGCACACACTATCCAAAGTTACCCAAATCGAGAGGTAATTCATAAGCCCCTTTGGCTTGATTTCTGGTTTTATGAAGGCCCTTGGACGGCTGGTCCTCTATGTGGTAAAGAAGGGAGAGACTCCTTTTGGGAAGCTAAAGGCTCAAGGCAATGCCAAGGTGATTGAACTTTCTCCAGATGAGGAAATTAAGGACCTCATTGATCACCTGTTCTGTCCTTTGGAACCTGTGAAGGACCATCTGGGTGACCTTCTGGATCATCCTTTCTTTTGGAGTTGGGAGAAGTAAGTAAACTCAAGTGTGGATCTCAGGCCTCAGAATGGAGAAGGAGGGGTGGTATGGAGAAGGAGGGGTGGTACGGGCCAGGGTCAGGGCTTGTTCTCTCTGCTTGGTATATACTGGATATGTGACCTCGGAGGGGCAGTTTAACCTCCTGGATTCTGGTTTTCTCTTCTGAAGAATGGGTGGGGGGGAGAGAAAGAGACAGCTGCCTCTCCCATCATGCAGAATTTTAAAAGTTTTACTACTTTTATTAAAATCCAAAATCTATCAGTTTTCTCTTCCTGCAAATAGTGGGAAAAATGGAATGACCATGATAATTTTGTCCTTCTCAGACGCTATAGGGCACTTCGGGATGTGGGAAATGAAAATGACATCAAGTGTAGAAAAACTATGAGTGAGATCCTCACACGACTAACACCTGGGTCATCTGAACCTCCCAGAAGTTTTGACTGGTGGACATCTAAGGTATGAACAATTTCTGCTGGTGTAGGCATTATTCTGGGATGAATCCATGTGCTATTTTATGTGAGTTTTTTTTTTTTAATACCAACCAGGAAGTGAAAAGGTGATATTCCCTCCCTCCCTCTCCATCCAAGTCCCTCTTACTACTAGCTCTTCGAGGTCTCTGCTCCCCCAAGAGACCAGCTGTGACAGACTCCTGTTCTGGTTATTCTTAGGATGGCCTTGACCCAGCCCGGGAACCTTTCCCTAAAGCCTGGCCAAGGGCCTATTACCATAGTGACAAGGGTGGCTGCCTGAATAGAGCAGACACTAAACCATGGGGCTGCCTCCTCTGCTTGTGAACAGCTGTGAGCATCCACATAGAGACCTACGTGCTGCCCCCACAAAACACATTCGGGAGACAGGATGATCTCTAAAACTCCCCCTCTTCAAGAAAATCTGCCTGGCTTGAACTAAGTATAGAGGAACCCCAAAGTATTCACCACCATCTCAATCTTGCCTTTGCCATCAGAACTTTCATTAGGATGAATTAACAACATCTATCAAATAGGCCAAGGCAGACCAAGGCTGGGCAGACGAAGCAGAATAGGCACAGTCCTTGTGGTGCTGGACACTTGCAGAAATAATGCTGTGCGACGTGGCCTGGGCGTCCCTCAGACACGTGTCAAGGACTGTGAGAGATTGATACTCTGAGGCCTTCTACTGAAATCAGCAGCTTCCCCACCCCCGGCCTCTGTTTCCCCTGTAGCTCTTTATTTCTGTTTCTCTTTTTGCTCTTCTGCCCTCACTTGTCTCTGGACTACCTCCTGCCCTCGAAATGGCTAGCCTTCTTTACTAGTCTTTGAGTTCCACGATGTCTGCTGTCTCACTGGCATGAAGTAGGTCGACCATGACTCTTTGCTAAATGAACATCTATAAAACTCCAGCTCAACCCTGTGGAAATGGAGACATTTGAATCTAGAGCCAATGACAGGGACAGTCGAGATTATGTAGCTCTTGACTGTTACATGGCGGCCATAGTTCTCAGGACTTGGAGTCCCCCCATTTAATCCTTAGAAGAGCCTCTGTGGTAATCATCTATGCTTTGCAGATAGGTAAGCTGAGGCATAGACAAATAATCTTTCAAAGGCTGAACCAGTATGAGGTGTGAGGTGTAGCAGGATTTGAAGGTGGGAAAAATGGCTGCTGAGGATGTGTGCTCACTGCTGTCCATGAGCTATGATGCCGTCAACTCCAACTCCTATAATCCTGGAGGAAAGTGAGGTCCAGAGATGGTTCCTAAAGTACCTGGGTTGGGGCAGCCAGAGAGTGGCAAAGCTAGAAGGAAACACCTGTTCTTTTGTTCCCCAATGCATTGGTTCTTTCCCCTAAATTTTATTGACTTATATTGAATTTTGATTGAGTTCAAGTCTTACCTTGTCATTCCCGTTTATTTATTTATTTATTGGCACATTGCAGTTATACATAATAGTGGGACTCATGGTTACATATTCCTACATGCACATAACATGATGTGTTCAGTTTCATTCCTGAGTTCCTCCTCTTTCCCTCCCCTTGTCCCTCCCTTTGGTCCCCTTCCTCTATTGGTATCCTTCCTGTTTTCATGAGAGTATCCTCTCATTTTCCCCGCCTTTCCCCCTCTTGCATTCATATAAGATAAAACATGCAACACTTGACCTTCTGAGTCGGCTTATTTCACTTAACATAATGTTCTCCAGTTTCATCTATTTTCCCACAAATGACATAAATTCATTTTTTTTTATGGCTGAGTAAAACTCCATGGTGTATATATGCCACATTTTCTTTATCTGTTCATCTGTTGACAGGTACCTAGCCTGATTCCATTTCTAGTCTTTTGAGGAAATTCCACACTGATTTCCATTGTGGTTGTGGTAATTTATAATACCAGCAAAATTGTATATAAGTGTTCTTCCCCCCCACGTCCTCACCAGCATTTGTTGTTGTTTGGATTCTTGATTTTTGCTATACTGACTGGAGTCAGATGGAATTTCAGTGTAGTTTTGATTTGCGTTTCCCTGATTGCTAAAGATGTTGAACTTCTTTCATACATTTGTTGACCGTTTGTATATCTCCATTTGAAAAGTGTCTGTTTAGTTCTTTGGCCTATTTATTAATTGGGTTTTTATTAATTTTTGGTGTTAAGCTTTTTGAATACTTTATATACTTAATCCTCATATTAGATTGTTTTTCTTGTTGATTTCATGCTCATTTGTGCGGTCACATGGTTGTTTTTGACAGCACAGGTTTAGCACCCAGGTTTTCCTGACTATCTACTGTATGTGGTTCTCAGCCTGACCCATGCCACCACCCACACTCTGCTCTCCATCTGAGCAAGCCTCTTTAAGGAGGAAATGTAATCGAGCATGAATTTGGAAGGGCAGCTACAAGATAAAAATGTGCAATTTATGTTATATGGCAGCAGACCAAAGATTTTTTAAACCACGTTTTAATGTATTTCCTTTCTTATGAAAACAATTCACTTGGAAAATAGAGGCACAAATTTAAAGTTATCTATAATCTCCCATCCAAACAGAACTATATTTAACATTTTGTTGTACAACATTTACTTGTTAGCAATTAGTAATAGGATAGGCACCCTATATTCAATTTTAATTTTGCCTTATGGTATTAAGACGCCATCAGAATTTATTTGTGTGGCCACTGCATTTTTGCGTAATGTTTCATTTTTTAGATTGACAAAGATGTTATGAAAGACATGAATAAGTTCTATGAAAAAAAAGGGGATTTCTACAGGGACACTGTGGGTGATCTGTTAAAGTTCATCCGGAATATGGGAGAACACATTAACGAGGAAAGAAACAAATGGTAAGTTTTGTTTTTATTCTTGTAAATCTTACGTGAAATGAGAGCAACTGCGAGGGGAGGGTCCCACAGCACTCGACGGTGCTGCTGGAGAGCAAGCAGTTCCCAATGGAGCTGACCAGGCTCTTCCAAAGTGTGGGTGGTCGGGCAGCGAGTACCCCCGCCTTGAAGCAGTGTGATGGTCAAACCGAACCCGCACCCAGGAAGGCTTCTGTGGAGGGTGTTGAGCCCTCAGACAACAAGTGTCTGTCAAGAGCAACAGACGGGAAAAAGAGGATCAGCACAGGGGCGAGCTCCAAAGATGTGAATAAGCTTCGGGTGGCTTATTCAAACCTGCTCAGAGCTCACATGGATTGGGCTGAGGACCAGAGACAGAGCAAGAGTAAGAAGAGCAAAGCGGCTGGGCGAAGGGCACTGAATTCCCTGTTTTTACCAAACCACCGAATTACTTATTTTTCCTTTTGCTTACAGTTTCCATAAATCTATGTTTCTGTTTCCATGTGATATTAGGGTCATTTTGGAGAGAAGAAAGGTTGCAGTGTTTACAAGGTAGTTGTGGTGAGAAACTAGTTTATTTCAGATCTGTGATGCATGGTTATATATTCCTAAATTATAGTTTAAAAAAGAGCAATGTATCATGAAACACCTGATTCTCAAAAAAAAAAAAAATCCAATTCTAAATTTATATGTGTATGGAAAGAAGGAAGTTTATTTTGATAAAAGAAATGCAATTCCTCTGCTGTATTTGGAAAAGGGAGATCACTGTGGTCTTTCATCTTCCTTTTAGTTTTTGTTGCACCCCACTGAACAGAAACTCGTGACTTCTTGTGTGACTAACACAGGAGATGGGACAGCTGGACAAAGTGAATGAAGAGTTATGAAGGCCTTGGTTAAATTGGCTTTTTTTTTTTTTTGCCAAAAACATTAGCTGCAAACTCATACACATACACAAAACCTTGCAGGTCAGGGCTCTTTCAGATTTGGGGATTGTCCATAAGGGATTGTGGAATTGTATCCTTTCCATTTGATGAATGCAAAAAATGAGGTTCAGAAAGATC
The DNA here is from genome assembly GCF_001458135.2 of Marmota marmota marmota. Classification (NCBI taxonomy): domain Eukaryota; kingdom Metazoa; phylum Chordata; class Mammalia; order Rodentia; family Sciuridae; genus Marmota; species Marmota marmota. Next base: position 11,537,051 of record NW_026000019.1, read on the forward strand.
AAGCAGCCAAAGGTTGCACAGTCACTAAGGAGTTAGGAGATGAGCCTGGCTCTGTCACTTTCCCAAGTCCTTCTCCATTAGGCTGTAGAAATAAAAGAGCAGAGCGTGTCCTGGGTCCTATGTTGTGAAGTGCTGGAGAAGATCTGGGGGCAAGCATGTCAAACCACTTGTGTTTCATTTCAGGATGAAGGAGAAAATTGGAGATCCTTCCTGTTATTTTCAGAAGACATTTCCAGATCTGGTCATCTACGTCTATAGGAAGTTACAGAACACGGAATACAGAAAACATTTCCCCCAAACCCACAACCCAACCAAACCTTCGTGTAACAGAGGTGGCCAGGGTGGGAGGCTGGCCAGCCCTGAGTACTGAGTCTTTCAAGTTCAAGGGGCCACTTACTACCTATGTAACTGGCAATCACAACTCTCGGAGCCTCTTAGCTACACCGTTGCTTGTGAGGGATGAGTTAGACAGCAGTGTGTCAGTTTCCAGCACACGCATTCCACACTTTGGTAACAAAGGCAGTGTATGTCCAGATTCCCTGGTCCTTGATAGTGGGCAAGGCTTATTGGCAGGGACTGGGAGAGCATCCTGCTAAGTTTCCTCTTGTCATTTGCAACAAAGGAGGGAATGCCAAGACCTCTCAGGCCACGTGTTTTACAATGATTATCTCATTTAATTCTCTCAATGACCTACATGATAATAACCAGAACTTATTATCCCCATGGAAGAACCTGAGGCTCAGAGAGTTTGAGCTACTTGCCTGAGATCATATAATCTGCACAGAGCAAGGTATAAACGGAAGTTACTGTGATTGTTACCTCTTACTTAGGTACTTTAAAAACTTAATTAGCGGCCCAGGGCTTTTTTGGATGAGACCCAAAAGGAATATGCCAAAAGAGTTCCAGGAAGCTCATTTATGCATTAATATTTGTAAGTCTACACACTAGTTGTATGAATTCCATTCCTATAAGCACTTGCACTGATTTTCCATGACCTTAAGAGAGTAGGTCTCAATTAGGGGCAATTTTGCTCCTCAAGGGGCATTTGTCTGTGTCTGAAGAAGTCTTCGGTGTCACAGCTCTGGGAAAGAATGACAATATTGGTGTTTGTTGGTAGAGGCCAGGGGTTCTGCCAAATACTCTTTGGTGCACAAAACAACCCCCAACACGCAACACCCAGATCAGAACATCAGCGGTACCGAGACAGATAAATCCTGTCTTAAGGGACTGAGACACTTTTGAACTGGCTGGAGGCCCAGGACTGTGGAGCGTGTGGACGACCCCAGAGAGGGGTGACCCGGATTTATTTTCTTGCTGCTGCATCTGTAATGGAGCACTTCCTTCTGCCATCGGCCACTCAGGAAGTTCCCCATCCACCCTCACTTCCCTGCTCCACTCCGGGGGCTCAATACGTGCTTCTCTACACCCTGTAGTTTTTGATTTCCCCACTGGGATTGAAGCCCCTTAAAGCAACGATTATCTGTTTTGGAATTTGTATCTTCACTGCTTAGCCAAATGTTTGTCCTGCCATAATGCTCAATGAGTAACCATTGAATAATTACTATTTATTATTATTCATGTACAAAGAAGAGGCCATCTTTGCACATGAAAAATAATACTACTTTACATTTTTATGGTGCCTTATAATTTATTCATACCTATATATTATCTCATTTCGTTTCCAAAATAATTTTGTCAGGTTGTCATTGAAATCCTTATTTTGCTGATGAGGACATTGAAGTTAGAAATAACTTCGATGTACTCTAGGACATAACCAGGGAGTTGTCACTGTTTTTGAATAGATTTTCTGACACTCAGTCTGGAGTTTTTGCACTTATCATCATGGTGGCTAAGTTAAGATGGAACCTTGGAATGGGAATGTAATATGAAAAGAAGGTGTCTGGTGCTGGATAAATGGTTGTACTGAATAGAGTTAAGACATACTGGAAGAAATAAACTGAAGGGCTTTTTTAAAATGAGGGATCTATTGAGGGGGGATAGTAGAGGATAGGAAAGGCAGCAGAACACAACAGACACTAGTATGGCAATATGTAAATCAATGGATGTGTAACTGATGTGATTCTGCAATCTGTATATGGGGTAAAAATGGGAGTTCATAACCCACTTGAATCAAAGTGTGAAATATGATATATCAAGAAATTTGTAATGTTTTGAACAACCAACAATAAAAAAAATTAAAAAAAAATGAGGGATCTATGAACAGCAAGATTGCTCTAGGTTTCAAAATTAAGTATTGGTTGTCTGATACATAGTGAGTACTTGGAATGTCAATCAGAATGCCCATGTGTGAACAGTACTCGATAAAATTTTGATTTGTCTTATTAAATTTGATTTTCTTTGAGTGACATTTCTACTTTAGAGACTACTAAATAAGCAATTCCAGAATGTTTTAAGGAAGGACATGTTGCTCTTTAAAGGAAAAGTATTAGATCTGCCACTTGCTGAGCACCTTCTCTTTTCTAGTATGAAACTCTTACATGTGATGTCCAGTGGCGTCCCTGATTGCGCTCTGAGATTATTTTCGTTCTATAGAAGACACAACGAATGCTCAGAAAGGCTCTTTAAGATGCTGGAGTAGTAAGTACAGAGGCAGGATGCTAACCCAGGTCCGTGAGTCCAGGGTGTGGTCTTTCTGGATGCCAAAGAGTGAGATGGGGCAGGTGGGAGCAGTCATGGTTCAGAAGTACAAGGGCTTTCATGCGTTCCTCTGCACTGATGTCCGAGAGGTCACATTACCAATGACGTTCACAGTGCCAAACCACTGGGTCACACCCCTGCCTTCAAGAACCTCCCAGCTGCGGCTGAGTCATCAACTATTCCATTTCCCTGGAAACTTCTACAGCAGCCTTAACCCTGCACTCTCTTGTCTTTCCTTCCACTTGGCTGGTCTGCACAGCATCCTCTGCCAGCTCCTTCTCTGTGCAACTGCTAGATATTGAGTGCTCCTTACCTAATCCTCAAGAACTTCACTTTTTGACCTTTGTCCCTAGATGATAAGTTTGAGCGCCATAGCTAACATCATCATAAACAGGCAGGGGAATTCCAGGTTTTGAAATTTCACCTCCCCCTCTTGATGTGACCACCAGTCACCCTTATATGTTCTGTGTCATTTGACTGACACTGAAAATCAGATCAGGTCCCTTCCCTGCTTAAAACCCTCCAACAGCTTCCTATTGTGGTTAGAAGAAAACCCGAACTGTTCACCAGCCAATTGGTAAACGTACTGGCAAAGTCTACAGCTCTGTGCTCCTCACCTGTCGGCTGCTTATCTTGAAGGCTTCACCGTATCTGAGGTGATCTTATCTCTGCTTCCTCTGAGTGCTGGGAGCATGGCCTCCACAGGGGCATTGGTTTGGGGGTTCCCTCTGCCTGTAACTTTTGACTGCCAGGCTCTGCCTGCTAGCTCCTATTTTCTGGGCCTCGACTACAATGTGACTTCCTTAGATAAGACTTCCTTATTCAAAGTTGCTCCCATCAACTTTTTATTTTTTTGATGACATTATAGCTCTAATCACTATCTAAAAATATTAAATTTACATGTTCATGTGTTCTTAAAAATACATCTGTCCCTCGTCAGGGTAAGAACATGAGTTCCATATGGCAGTGATAATGTCTTATCCATTGTCATATCCAACCCCCATTATCTGGTGCAACTTCCAGAACAAAAGAGATTCTGATTGATAAACATTTAGAGTGGGAAGATAAAGGTTTCTATAATTACATCATTGTGTGATAACTACCTAGTTAGAAACCTGTGTTTAAGATATATATTGAAGGTCATGTCATTTTCTCATTCTTTGTGTTTGGCATAATAAAATCCATTGGATGAGTTGACGCCCTATACCTAGGAGTCTCTGGCATATTAACCTGGTATTTTAATGAAAGAAGAGTTTTTTTAAAAATAGTTTTTAGTTGTAGTTGGACACAATACCTTTATTTTATCTGTTTATATGTGGTGCTAAGGATTGAATCCAGGGCCTCGCACATACTAGGTGAGCGCTCTACTGCTGAGCCATGACCCCAGCCCAATGAAGGAAGAGTTTTTAGACCTCAAGAAAAAATATTTGGAAGGTGGACCTCGAGGCATCATGGCGGGAGAAGGGAAGGATATTTGGGTGTTTTCTGGTGATCGTCCACATGATTTCATGGAGGCATCTGCCCATAAGAGCAGCGACTCTTAAGTCCTTTACTCCCCACCCCCTCCCCACCCTGGGGGGCTGTGGAGCCTCCAGGAAGTCCTGTCCAGGCTCCTGGTCTCAGGTTCTTTCCACCAGCCCACCTCCCTCGTACATTTCAGTTTGCAGATGACATTTCTTTCTTTGGATGCCATTGTGCTCTTGGTTTGAGGCAAAAGCTCTTCCTCATGTGCTGCGTTCAGTAGTGATTGGCATTTATACCCATCTCCACAACTGGCTGGGGTGGGCAGAGGTCGTATCCCAATGCCTTGCCAGGTACCTGGTGTGTTCTAAGTGCATAGTGGATGCTTCTTGAATTCCCTGGAATTGAGTAGTATCTTTAAAATTAGAGGTTTGGTGGGTCCTTGCTGGAGCTAGAGCCTAGGAGACAGGTAAGTCTTGGAACTAACTTTGAGGCCAACTCTCCACCCATCACCACTTTAGGAGACTATGGGGCTTCAAGACGTTTTGGGTAAAGTGCAGCAGAACCTCTCTCCAGAGGAGATCCTGGGAAATTCAGCTTTCCTTCTTTTTTTCAATATGGAAATTTTCTCTCAGGATTGTCTGTTAGAACAGTGCCTACTATATTCTAGATACCCAATTTTAGTTGTTGCTGCTCTTAATCACTGCAATGGAGCCAACTGTATCTCACGAAATTTATAGATTGAGGCCCTCACCCCATGGGATGTTATTAGGAGATGGGGCCTTGGAAAGGTTAGGTGTAGTCCTGGGGGTGGGCACCCGTGCTAATGACCTTTTAAAAAGAGGAAAGAGGGCTCTTTTCCGTCTCCCTGCCACATGAGCACATAGCAAAGAGGTAACTGTCCACAAAGAAAATCCTCCATTAGAAACCGAGTGACCAGCTCCTTGATCTTGGACTTACAGCTTTCCAAACTGACTACTAGAATCCACGTGGCTGCTCTCACCCAACAGAAGCCACCAAATCATTTGCTTGATTGCAGGGAGAAAAGGGAAACAGGAAACCAGTGAGGGGGGTCCCAAGGCAAAAGAAAGGGTTTAGGTTTTTATCAGGAGAGATAAGAAACCCCTAGTTGACTGTGGGCAAGGGCTGGCATGGTGTGATTTAAATTTTAAGAGACTCCCTCTGTCTTCTCTGTAAGTAGACTACAGAGGGCAAGAGAGAAAACAAGGGCATGAATTAGGAGATCACCAAACGGTTCATGCAACTGATTTGGTGGCTTCCGTTGGGACAGAGCAGCGAAGTGGATTCCAGGTAGTCAGTTTGCAAGGCTGAAAATCCAAAGTCCTGTTGTTATCGCAGCCCAAACTGACAAAACCAAACACGTGGCACACAATGGTCTTGCAGCAAATGTTTCTGACCTTCCTCTTCTCTTCTTTCCCATCACAGGAAACAGAAACAAACAAACAAACAAACAAACAAAACCACAAAACAACATCAACAACAAAAAAAACATTAAAGAAAAAAAATGGTGCACCTTCTCATCTCCCAGTATTTTTCATTTGCTTGATTTCCAAATTGCCTATGGCCTGTATGTTTAAGAAGAGATGATTCTAACAAGGGGAGGGGGAAAAGGAAAAAAAAGAAAATGGGGAAACTGAACTTTTGAGGCTCTAGGAAACCATTAACAGGATTAGATGAATATATTTACTTTTACATAACATAACATCATGATGTTCTTCACCAGTGTTGGCTGATAAAATCTAACACAAGAATCTTGAAGTGATTTGCTATCCACAGAAGAGGGGAACTCAAAGCCGTGAGCACCATACACACAGAATCTCACCTTTTTTTTTTTCTCCTGAAAATTCTGAGTATTATTAGGTAGGAGGCTTTGTATTTTAGGATTTCTTTTTAGTATATGTTTTGTAAAATTGAAGCAATTGGATGTCATTTTGTTTGTTGTTTTAACAGCAACCCAGTGGTGGTGACTCACTTAGGGCAGAAGGTCTATATTTCTCCTATGTCAAAGTCTCAGCAGCTCAGTGGTTCAGGAAGTAGGGTGTAATACCTGCAAGGCGTCTGGAGAGCAGTGTTTTCCTAACCCCAGTGTTTAAATACTAGAGACACCACCCGCAAACCAGGTCACAGTCCCCCTCCTTAAGAGGCCTGGCCTAGCAGGGGTAATGGAGATAGTGTAGAGATATACCAATAAAGACACAGTACACTAGGTGGGGGTAATATCCAGGGAGAGAGTTAAGCAGAGTAGGGGGTTGGGTAGTCAGCTAATGTGGGTGAATGTAAATATGGTGATCAGTTGGGCCTCATCAAGAAGGAAATAATCAAGCAAAAATTACAGGAAGCAAGAGAGTAAGAAAGCTTCAGAAATATTTGAGGGAATAAGCAGAGAGAACAGTAAGTTAAAGGCCTTGGAGCATGTTCACACCTGACCTGTTTGAGGAATGTAAAAATGTGTATGTCATATATAGAGGGAGCCAGAGAGTGGAGCTCAGAGCCGGGAGAGAGGGGCTTTCCTTTGTCTTGGCCAAGACAAAGGAAAGTGTTAGAATCCTTGAGTTTTAGCCATGTCCCGGGTCACCCAAGTAGAAATTTCATCCCAACCTCCTTTGCAGCTAGGTAGGGTCGTGTAATTAAGCTCTGGCCAGAAGAATGTAAGCAGGAGGGACAGAAGTAATTCCTTGCCTTTCTCTGCCTGTTCCTTCTTTTTCTTTTCTCCCTGCCTTCACTGTCTACATACTCATTTCTCAGCACAAAGCTTTTAACATCATCATTAGCTGATCAACAGATTTATCCCCAGCCAGCCTCTCCCTGGTTTCCTGATGCACATGCTAACCTCACATGATATCTCCATCTAAAGGTCTAATGGGAACATCACATCTAGCACGTCCAAAATGAAACTCCCAGTCTTCCCCCTAAACCTCCGAGAACGCTTCTGTCTTTGTTAGTGGCAGCCTTGTTCCTTCAGTTGCCCAGTTCAGAATGTTTGCCGCTGTCCTGGGTCCCCCCACCCCTTTGTCTCCCACCAGCCCTCCCTCTGTCAGCAAATCTTGTGGGCTCACCCATCAAAACACATCCACTGTCTGACCTGCAATCCACTTCGCTGCTCTCACTCAACAGAAGCCACCAAATCAGTTGCATGAACTGTTCGGTGATGATCTAATTCATGCTCTTGTTTTTACTCTTCCCCTCTGCAGTCTACTCACAGAGAAGACAGAGGGAGTCTCTTAAAATTTAAATCACACCATGCCACCCCTTGCCCACATAAACATTTCACTAAAGAAGATGTACAAACAGTCGACAGGCATGAATAAAAATGCTCACCATGATTATCCATTAAGGAAATGCAAACTAAAACTATAATCAAGTTTCACATCATATTCATAGAATGGGCATTACAAAGAAGACAGAAAATGACAAGTTGTGGTGAGGTTGTAAAAACATCATAACTCTTACACATTGCTGGTGGGAAGGTTAAATTGTACAGTTGCTCTGGAATTCTAGATATGGTGTAATTCAGCAATTCTACTCTTAGATATATATACAAGGAAGATGAAAACGTGCCTCTGTACAAAACTTGTAGATGAGTGTTCACACCATCATTATTCATGATAGTCAAGAAAGTGGGAAGAGTTCAAATGTCCATGAACTGATGAATCCTAGATGGAGTGGTATATCCACACCTGTGAGATACTCTTCAACAATAAAAAGGAATGAAATACTGTTACAACTTACAGAAATATTGTTAAGTAAAGCATTCTGTAAAAGAGAGAAGCCAGTCACAAAAGGTCCTATATCGTGTGATTCCAATTATGTGAAATGTCTAGCATGGGCAAACCTATAGGCCTAAAGTAGTTTAGTGGTTGCATAGAGCTGGGGAGAATAGTGGGAAGAAATAGAGAGCGAATGCCAGTAGGTATTTTTTTTTAAGGAGTAGGCAACAAAAATGTTCTATGTTATATTGTGTTTGTGATATACAACCCTGTGCATATACTATTAAAACATTGGCGATATATTCTAAATGGGTGAATTGTATAGTAGGTTAAATATACTTCAATTAAGTTTGTTAAAAATCTTTAAAAATATAAAAATGTGACATTGCTTACATACTTTAGGGAATACCTGCTACATCCTGTGTGCCCCCCACCCCCTCCTTCCTTCCTTCTTTTCTTTCACTTTTTAAAATAAAGATTGGGGAAAGGTAGGTGAAGTCATAGAAAAAAAATATTTAAATTTACCAGAGATCTTATAATATTCTCCAAGTAAAACGCCACAGAGATTGTGCTAAATGGAGAGACTATATAGGTGTGAGAAAAAGGCACAGACATATACATTGGGAGAAATAAATCACTATGCTTATTTTTAAGAAGTTGGTAAGGTACATTTGTACATTTTTTGTCATACACCTGGAGGGAACTATGGAGTTATGTAATGACTAGGAGGATCGAGGCAAACCGTCACTGTTCTCAATACCATAGAAATGTTGAGTGCATATCAGGAAAGCAACTTTTTACTTTAGTAGCAAAATCTAAAGCTGTCTACTTCCCTCATTCCTGACATAAGCACACAGAGCACTGCGAAGGGCAGAGCCGGGAGCACAACCACCATCATATGGACATTTCTTTTATAGGGACCCAAAGAACTGGAGCCAGCCAGAGAAGGCCGACTAGAGTGACTAGAGGCAAATAAATTTGTGTTTGTCCTCTCCTTCTTCAGCAATAAAATGTATATTACACACCTCAGTGGTTCTCCATCCTGGCTGCACACTAGAAACCCTTGGGTCCCACCCCAGGCCAGGCCAATTAAATCAGAACCTGTGTGGGCCCCAGCTGGCATCATTTAAAAAAACCTTCCAAGGACTTCTGATTTCTGATCCAGCATATAAGGAGCTTAGAAGTGATCACTGCCTCATAATAACAAATAAAGAGTTGAACAAATTGAAAAATCAACAACTCTTCTTAGATCCTGCGTAGGAGTGAGGTTAAATGTCTGCCCCCAAACTAGAGAGAGAGACAGGCAGATACAGAGAACCACAAGTTACAGAAGAAACCCACCTCCGTGGGAACAAGTTCCGGGTGGGAAAAACTAAACTGCAATTGACAAATTGCTAGAGGATCAATGTGGGCAATTCTGAAAGAGAATGATTTCAAGGGGACCCAGTTGTGGGGGAGCCCCCCAATGCTTTGTAAGATTTACCTCCAGGAGCTCTATGGTTCTTACAGTGAAAATCAGAGAAAAAACATCCCATCAGGTTCCTAACATGAGATGGAGACAAGTAACCATTTTGAAATATGCCAGTGCATTCTGCTCTTCTTAAAAAGGGCAGCCCTCAAGAGAATAAACTATCTTTTCAGAATCTAACATGCTAGGGTCTTATCAAAGTTTAATCAACCTGGTCTCCTCAACTGTGGTCTCCTCTAACAATCCTATAAACCTAAGAGGGTGGAAAAGGAAAAACCAAGAAGCACGTGTGAGGTTCACAGAGGCACAGACTTCCTGAAAGCCTAGGACCTAATCTTAGGACACTGGAATGCTTCCTTCCTCCCACACCTATGGCTACATTACTGAAGGCTTATTTACCACATTTTCTTTTATCCAGTAGATCATGTTTAGCTTTCAACAAAAAGTGACAAGGCACAATGAAAGGCAGGGAACACAGTTTAAAGAGACATAAGAAGCATTAGAACCAGACACAGATATGACAGGGATGCTGGAATAATCAGACTGAATTTAAAACTATAACTAAGATGTTGAAGGGTTGAATGGAAAAAGCGGACAATATATGAGAATAAATGGCTAATGGAAGTAGAGAGAAATGTTAGAGATCAAATACTAAAATAAAAATGAAGAATTTCTTGGATGGACCCTATTGGACATAGTGAGGAAAGCCTCTTTGAGTTTGAGGATTTGTCAATAGAAACCTTCAAAACTGAAAAGCGAAGAGGAAAGAGACGGGGGTTGGGTTGGGTGGGTGGGTGGGGAAGAACAGAAAATCCAAAAGGCATAACACACAAATAATGGTAACAACAAATGGAAAAGAAGGAAGGAAGGGGCAAAAGAATGTTTAAAACCATAACAACTGGGAACTTCTCCAAAAATGATATCGAACTGCAAATCCAGAAAGCTCAGAGAATTATCAGACAGAATAAAGGACAAAGATTTTACAGTTATTCACATCTGAATAAAACTGAAGAAAATTAAAGATAAAAAAATCTTGAAGGAAAAATAAATTCTTACTTCAGAGTATCAAAGATAACAAATACATCTGATTTCTCCTGAGAAACCTGGCAAGCAAGAAGAGAGTTAAATACAATGAAGTATTTAAGGCCTCAAGAGAAAAAAACCTCACCCAATAGAGTTCTGTAGCCTGTGACGCTATCCTTCAAAAAGAAGGATAAGTAATTTCTTAGACACACGAAAATTGAGGCAATTGGTTGCCAAGAAATGTTGAAAGAAGTTCTTCAGAGAGAAGGAAAATAATATAGGTCAGAAACTTGGAATTATATAGAAAAGGAGGAGCATCAAAAATGACCAAGTGAAGATAAAAAAATATTTATTTTATCTTATTTTTAATTGCTCTAACAGAAAATATTGTGTTCCAAATATTAGCAACAATGTATTTGATGCATGTAGGTTACGTTTAAGTGAAATGAATGACACCAGTTATATACAAAATGTGAGGGAAATGCTGCGAATATTTTATCACTGTAAGGTATGCTAACACTACCCAGGAAGTGGTACAGTCTTGATCGAAGTATCTTGAGTTAACTGTAAATGTACATTGCAAATGCTAAGTTACTGAAAGAGTAAAAAGAGAAGTAGAATTGCTATGCTAAGAAAGGTGAGAAAATACAACAATATAAAATGCTCAATTAAAACCCACAAAGGCAAAAAAAAGAGTGGAAGACAAAAATGGGACCAAAAAACAAGAAAATGAAGAAAAATCAACAAGACACATGGTAGATATTAATCCAAATATACCAATAATCATATATACTAATGGTCTCAAGATACCAATTGAGAGATTGTCAGAATAGATTAAAAAACAAAAACAGAAACAAGACCCAACTATATTTTGTCTACAAGAAACCCTCTTCAAATACAAAGACATATGTAGTTTAAAGGTAAGATGATGGAGATAGACTCCTAATGCCAATCAAAAGAAAGTGGAGAAGCCCTATTAATTTTAGATAGAGCAGATTTCAGGGAAAATTGATCAGAAATAAAGAGGGGCATTACTTTGTGATACCGAGGTCAGTTCTCCAGGACTTAACTGTTCCTAATGTGTGTGTACCCAGCAGAGTGTTAAAATATGAGGCAAAGTCAAAACTACCTGCAGGGAGATGGAGATGCGTTCACTATTGTAGTGGAGGCCTCAACACCCCTCTATCAGAAATAGATCAAGCAGGCAGAAAATCAGTAAGAACATAGTTGAAATCGACACCACCATAAATCAACTGAATACTCTGACATCGATAGGCCACTGCATGTAACAGTAGTAGAATACACATTCTTTCCAATCACTGAGGTAGACTACATTCTGGGCACATTTTATCAAAATTTGAAGAATAAAAAAAAAATCATATATGGTATGTTTTCAAGAAATTACACTAGAAATAAAAAAGAAAGAGAGCAGGAAAAGCCCCAATGTTTCAAGAATAAGAAACACATTATCTCAAGTTATTCCTCAAATAACCCTAGGAGGTACCTGTTGTCAGCTCCATTTCACACACAAGGGTGACGGGTCTTGATGGGGGTTTAGTAATTCTGAGATCACAGAGTTACTGGGAAGCACAGAGATTTAATTTAAACCCAGCTTGCCTTGAGGAAAACCTTGAGCTCTGAAGGAATGGCAGCAGAGCCTCCTGGCCCCAATGGGGGTCAGGGGACAGTCCAGGTGTCAAAGCCACTGGAGGAAACTGGCCAACCGTGTTCTTGGTCCAGGATGGGAAGTGTAAAGTCCACTAATCTCTTAATTGGAAATGATCCTGGGAGCCCCCTGGGAAGCAACGTATTGTCTTCCCTGACACCTTTTTTCTTAAGAAGAGGATGGCAGGCCCACAGCGTTGAGTGTGGATGTGCTTTATTTTGGCTAGTGACCCACAGTCCTGCTGGAGGTGTAGGGGTGAGGACTGGCACTCTGAAGCACTATAGACATGGGCCACCCCCTCCTCAGGGGTGACACTTGGAACAGTTGGAGGCACTCAAAATGAGGGGCAGATGTTTTGTCTACAGCTGTAGAAAAGGGGGAGATTTCATGTCACTCTGACACAAGTATCTGAAAAGGCTCGTGTGAAGGTGGAGGCAGATCTCTCCATTTCTCTTGTTCTTTCTTCTTTCCTCTCCCTCTTTCTGTCACTCTTTGGTGTGAATGGATTGTTTGTGCTTCCTAAAAAATAAAACAGTTCTTAAGGCATCAAGAATTATTGGAACATTAAAAAGTTTCATTAAGTAAATAGCATCTGATGTTTCTTCTTTCTGGTGCTATCACAATTGTAATTGACTATTGATTTGATTTTCTGGTAATAGCTCTGTCTAAGGTCACCAAAGGCATAAACTTCATATTCTGTTTCTTCTTCTACATTCCCAGCAACTAGTGCAATTCATTTACTTATGCATGCAATATATTTTGAGGGGGAAACGATTACATGCATGTTAAGTACTGTGTTAAGTACTGGAGGTACAAAGAAAAATAGGTCAGTCTCTGCCCTCAAAAGTATATGATCCAAGTCTATAAGGGTGTAAAGATCTAGATCACTATATATCCCCTGCTAATAAAAACTGGATTATTAGCATAAATCACACTTTCTACTCTTTGTTCCCTCCAAATTAAACCAATATTTTATTATTTTCTCCTTTATCATATGTTTCTTATGTAGATAGTCTCAGGCTGAAGAATTAATGCTCAAGGTCTGCATCATGTGATTTAGAAAAAAATCTTATTCTCACTATTCAAGTGATCCTTTATTTCCTTAGTCAAACAATGACATAGATCAATTTTTCTTTTTTCAACTCAAAACTACTTCATGGGTTTGCTTAATTCTACAATGTGGTTTTCCCACTGGAATTAATTTTCATATTGCTAAATACTGACTGATGGCTGATGTCACCAGGATAATGGAAGGGTATTTTAGATACTCTTATTGCTGGAAAGTGGAATGAATGAGAGAGAGAGAGAGAGAGAGAGAGAGAGAGAGAGAGAGAGGTGAGGTGTGGGTGGGGGTGAGACACAGGAAGATATAAACCTGGAAGCTTGTATTAGAGTCACATTATCTATGGCCTGGTGTTTTCTGATAAGGAATGGAAGCTCTGTTCATTCGGGCAAAGAAGGGGGATACATAGTCTTCCACATGGAACAGATCAGAGTTGGTCTTGATGTGTGGGGTGAAGTAGAATGTGTCGGATGTGTGTAGAGGGAGGAGTGAGGAGGCTAAGATTAGGAGGTGACTTCCCAGTGCTGCTGACACAGGATGGGGGCTGACCTAGGCTGTGCCAGTAGGCAGAGGGCAGGACTGGATGGAGAGATGCTTCCAAGACCAAGTCCCGAGGACTTCCTGCTCCCCCAGCTGAAGTGCAGGAGGGGAGGGACGGCTGGAGGAGATGCTTCTGTTTTCTGTCTGGGGTTGAGAAAGGGAGTGAAGGAGCCAAGGCTAGTTTGGGATATATTAAATTTGCAGTGTCCCATTATGTAATTGGAAATTTGGATTCTAAGCTTGGAGGAGAAACTGGGAGCAGGGCATTGCAGTGCATTGCAAGAAGATAAGCTAGAGAGTAGAGCTGTGGGAGCCTGATATTCAAGGAAGAAGCAGGGGAGGAGTCAGGGCGACTGAGAAAGGATAATCAGAAAGACATGGCAAGAAGACAATGGTGCGCCCAAGGTCTAGGAGGCAGGGATGGCCTCGGAGGCCTGGTTCTGAGTTTCCACATTCTTTTCTAGGAAGGTTACTCTCAGGACTGTAGGAGGCAGTCTTTGTTGTGGCCACACCTGATCCCTGGAACCTGTGAAGACGCTATTGTACATGGAGAAAGGAATTTGGGATATGAAATCAAGGTTAGAGAACCTAAAAACAGAGATTATCCTGGATTATCCCGGGGGGCTCTGACAAGGGGATTTGGCAGGCGGAGGAGGGGACTGGAGAGGCGTGATGGTGGGAGAGGCAGAGAAACTCAAAGCATGAGAGGAGCTTGTTTCACCATCGCTAACCCTAACGATGGGGGCGGGGGAAGGAGGCCATGAGCTAAGAAATGCAGGTGGCTTCTGAGAGGCTGAGAATGGCTTCAGCTGCTGCCAGCAAGGGGATCTCATGGCTGCTACTGCAAGGACAGGGTCTTGCCAGCAACCTGAATCAGCAAGGGAGAAGGTTCCACCCTGGGACCTCCAGGAAGGAACACGGCCCTACTGACACCTTGACGTTAGCCCAGGGAGTCCCAGGTTAGGCTTCTCTTTCTTTTTTTCCTTAGTAGAAGGTAGGCTGGTTGGCTGGCCAGAGCTGGCCGTCATGGTCCCCTTAGAGACGTGCTCTCAAGTTTACCACAGTCTCTACCACTCCCTGTTGTCTCTCATGGGCTACTTTACTAATTTACGAAAACCAGCCTGCACTCTCTAGGGGATTGCCTTTGTGACAGCGGCTGAAACTGGCATTAGAACATGTTAGAACTAGAATCTCTCAAGTGAGGGCATGAGAAACCTGAAGGAGCAATCAACACGACTCGATGAAAGAGCAGATTCTTCTCCTATCTGAGTTGGTCCTCGCAAGTGTCACCAGCCCTTTTAAATAACATGCTTGTGTGTTCTTCCATACCTGCATCTGAGTATGCCCAGGATGAATGTGGAGAGGGAGGAAATTAAGAAATGGAAAGACTCGGTTTCATGTGGGCCAGCTAAACTCTTTTTTTCTATCTTAAGTTTAATCTGCCTCCTGTCAACATTGGGTTCAGCCATGCCTGAGCCCCATACCTGAAGGCCTTTAGGCATGTGACGCTGGGTCAGCATTTTACTAGATCAGTCACCTTGTGGCACTAGCCTTACATTCTCTCTGGTCCAATGAGCAGGGCTCTTGACTTGTTCCTTATTTTTTAGCGGGGGTGGGGTGGGGCTGGGGTCCTGGGGGATTGAACTCAGGGGGTGCTTTACCTACCAAGCCCCATCCTCAGCATTTATTTATTTATTTTTTTGAGACACGGTCTCTTTAAGTTGCTGAGGTCTCACTAAATTGCAGAGGCCAGCTTATAGGTTGGCTTTGAACCTGCAACCCTCCTGCCTCAGCTTTTGGAACCTCTGGGATTACAGGTGTATAACACTATGTCTGGTTGACTTATTCCTTTTTGATTGAGCTCTTTCCTGGTACCTCAGTTCCATAACTAGACTCTTCTCCTTTTCTTTCCTAGTTCCTTGTCTAAGTTTTGGCCTGATTTTTAGGTATTCTGTTTCATAACCACTTTTCCTTTGATTAATTGAAGTCCTGCTTTGGAGATCTAACCTCATCACAGAGGAGGGTGAAGAATCTCATTTGCTGCTTCCGGAACTTCCTTCTGGATGCTTGCCGGGCTGGGCCTTCTTCCTGGGCCTGCAAGGCACCCGACAACTTGCTCGCCTACCTCACACCTCTCCTCAGTAGTCATGTCTGCCCACAGTTTTTCTGAACCTCCTGAAATCACAGCCCCACTGGATGATCTCAGTCCTTTTTGGACATCACAATATTTTCCATCCTTTGGAAAAGTCTAGGAAATAAAGGTCATACGCATAGCAGGGCACTTTGGCTGGAAAATTGAAAGGAGTCTCCAAAAAGCTTTCTAGTTCTGCTGAATCCTGCAACCCATAGAGACGTCAAGCCAACCTCTCCTCAGTCATCCCCAGTTCAGAGACTGTTCGGGGAACCCTGTCATTTTACATGTCACTCTTTTTAAAGGACAGAAAATGAGCCTAGTTACTCTAAAATTAAGACTAGTGTTTGAGTCTTTAGGTCAATAACTTTATGAAGAATCTGTTAGTCAGCAAATGAATGGAATTCCAGGGCAGAGCTATTCCTTTTGTGCATGAGAATTTGCATGGATGGCTACCACAGAACAAGAACAGGACAGGGTGTGCAGACTGCCATTTATCACCTAGTGATCTTGGAAAGTCACTCGCCTTCTCCATGCATGTTTGTTCTTCATCTCTGAAAATAAATGATTTCTGACCTGGCTACTCAGAGAGTTGTTGGGATGATTTTCTGAGACAATAGATGCCTCATTGTGAAAATGGGAGATTCTAGCATTAAAAGACCCTGCTGTATTACCTCAGAGAATAACAGTACCTTGCTTCCCACAGTG
The DNA here is from genome assembly GCF_001458135.2 of Marmota marmota marmota. NCBI lineage: Eukaryota > Metazoa > Chordata > Mammalia > Rodentia > Sciuridae > Marmota > Marmota marmota. Next base: position 11,553,497 of record NW_026000019.1, read on the forward strand.
TTCAATGACACTTCCATCCATATGTCACGGGATTCTTCAACAACCCTGAACCAGAGTTTGCACAGGGCCATGCAGCTACAGAGTGAGCCTCGGAGCCCAGGGACCCAGCTCACTGTGGGAAGACCATCTCCAACAGGACTCCCAGGCTCAGGGAGGCCAGGAACATTCTCTTATGCTCTCTGCCCACATCTTACCCACTACGGTCTTCTCCTGCCATGTCTGAGCTGTTGTCCTAGTCCCTTTTTGATTTTTCTAGGGGCAGATGGCATCAGGGCATTTCATTTCTGACCAGAAAAGGTTCTGACAGCATTGGGAGGCGTCTGAGAGATGATTTGTCTCAGTGGAGCCTGACTTGATTACTTCTTCTTTTTGGGTTGGAGCAATTTTTGTCTAAAAGGAGAGAAAAGAATAGCCTGTTATCACCAGGGCAACAAGGCAACTGGAATTGCTCTGTTTTCTAGTTCACTGTTGTCATTTATTTATTTTATTATTTATTTTTAAGAAATAGCCACGGCCAGACCTAGAACTCCTTGCCTAGGGGACAGGGCTTCCCGAATGCTCATTCTCACCTTCCCACAGTTTTTAACCTCTGAAGCCATATGCATCTCTTTCCCAGTGTAAAGAGATTCAAAGTTACCCGGATGATTCCCAGGCACCACCACTGGCCAATGACACTCAGGAAGCTCCAAGTCCTTACTGGAGCTTAGAAGCTGGTCAGACAAGGTGGAATGGCTGGCAAGAAAACAGGCCTGCCATCCTCGGAGGCTGCTGTCTATAACCTTGAACTTCAAGCAACTCTTTGGCACTCTTCTTTGATTTTGATCGGCTCAAATCCTTTCTGTTCTTATTGCTGATGTCCTGTCAAGAGCACATCTCTGCTTTCTTTCCTACCTTACACATCATACCCTAAAGAGCTAGACCAAGTGGAAAGCTGGTAATGAGGGATCATCTGGAACACTCTTTGTCTCCAACCATAGTGTGTTCTGTTGAAAAGTGAGGCAGGGACTCCATATTCCTAAAAGTGCCTGTCCTAGTTCAAGATGAGCAAGGATCCCTCACAGAGAAATCCCTGCCTAGCTGCCCCTGCCCCAGGTGCCCTCACCCCAGAAAGAAGGGTCAGCCTGGTTCTACATGCTGAACTGTCAGAATGTGGAGCTAGGTCTCTCCCATTGTAATCTTGGACAGAGCCCCTCAGAACTGAGGATTTCCAGCTCATGCCTACCCCAGGAAAGGACCCAGCTGCAAGGAAGATGGTTCAGCTCTCGGTTGGGAAAGGTTTCCAGATGATGCTAGACAAACACAAAGAAAAACTTGATCAGAACTCATGTCTCAAACTCTATCACTTAGGGAATTGTAGTCTGGGGAGGAGGATCCAGGAGAGCTTCCAGGAAACCCTCTGGGGAAGGTGTTGGGAAAGTTCCAGAGATGTTTGAGAGACCTGGTTTGCATGCCGTGTTATTTTCTGTCCCTGCTACATAGACCCAGGGAGGTGAAATAAGGAGGTTAAGCCAGATCAACTCTAGACTCACCAGATCTTAGGGCTGCTTGGACTCAGGGATCATGGCAGTGTTCCACAGTGGCCTCCCCCATTCAGCTACAACAGAACACACATAATGCAGCTCATTCCAGCTGGCATTTCATGACCATGAGAAGCAGAAAATCAGTATCCCCACCTTCTTCTCCGATTAAAAGCTGATACTTGGTATAGGAAGGAAAGGTTTATTGGGAGAGGCCATATGGAAAATAAGTAGGTCTACTGCTTCAGAGTGGGGTTGACTCCTTGTCAGTAAAGCTGGGGGAAAAACATATAATATGCCCCCCCCCAACACAGAAGGCAAGGACCCTGGGGTTTGCTATAGGGATGAGAAGTCAGTAGCAAGAGCCTCCGATAAGAGGACATATAGGATGTAGGCACTGCCCAAGCCAGCAGGAGGTCTCGGTGTGAAGGGGAAGTAGCTGTGGGTGGTCTCTTAAGGCTTGCCTTTCACACCTGAATTGGGCAGAAGAGTTAGCAGAGACAGAGAAAAGCTCAAGGCAGCTGCTTCAAGGGGCTAAAGAAGAATCAAGGCGACACAATTATTCAGGTAATAGCTGTGTATGGAGCCCTCAAAGTAGGCCAGGAAGAATTACTTTTCACCCCATCTCTGCCACTCACAAGCTGTGTGACCTTGAGCAAGTCACTTCCTATTGTGGGGTCTCAGTCTCCTCCTAGTCAGTAAGTGGGCAGGCCAAGCTGCCTTAACCAACCTCTAATTGAGTAGTAGTGGACTCTTGAGAATAGTGGATTTCCAACTCACAATTTTGGATTGAACTTGCATCCCCCCGCTGTTGAGGCCCAAACCACTCCACACCTCTGAGCATGGTGAATCTTAGGACGCCCTCGTCTCCTGGAGAAGGAGGAAAGCAGTGTGTTAAAAACCCTACGACACCTAAGAAGATGAATCTTCCGAAGCAAGCAAAAAGCCCTTCTCTAACATTTCTCACATTGCAGGTGTTAATAAGTGCAGACTTTTGTTATCTTAAATCTGGCAGTGGGTGGAAAGAATGCTCAAGGTCCTTCAGCCCATGTGAGGGCTCTCTGGGGGTCCTTCAGCCCATGTGAGGGCTCTCTGGGCCTGGACCCTGATCCCTTCATTCTGGGCATTCCACTGCCCTCTCCTCTCTTTTAATACCAGAGAAGATTTAGGGATTTACTTCCCTGGAGCTCAGCTACAGGAAATATGCCAGAGGCTGGGACTCTTCGGCTTCCACTATAGAGCACTTCTTCTTCTCGGCCCAGGTATGGATTACTTGCCCCGCCTATCTGCGTCTCTCTCCCTTTTTCCTCCTTTCTATTTCCTTCCTTGTCCTCCATCCACACTCCTGTTACCGCCTAGGGGTGCTGGGTTCTTTGTCTCCATTCAGCAAAGAATTGAAGAACAGGACACAGAGATACAGGCAAGCAGCAGGTTTATTGCAAAAGTGACAGAGACAGATTTCTCCAAAGAGAAGGGGCCCCAGAGCCGGGAATCTGGTGGAGGAGTTTTGGCTTGTTCTTTTTATGGTCTCTGGAATTTCTTCCTTCCCTTATCTCCTCCCCTGTCCATTCTCTCCTCAATGTATTGATAGGTGCCCATCCATCCACACACCTGTTTCAGTTTTTCTATTGGATCCCCACTTAGAGCACAAGAAATGTCTGTCTGATTGAGTCCCCTGCTTGTGTCTGTGAGCTCTTTTTTTTTTTTCTTGGTACTGGGGATTGAATTCAGGGGCTCTCAACCACTAAGCCACATCCCCAGCCCTATTTTATTTAGAGACAGGGTCCCACTGAGTTGCTTAGCACCTTGCTTTTGCTGAGATTGGCTTTGAACTCGAAATCCTCCTGCCTTAGCCTCCTGAGTCGCTGGGATTACAGGCCTGCCCAGCCTGTGAGCACTTTTGTCAACAGGATGTTGACCTCATTAGAAGACTCTTTCCATGCTCCTTTGTTCTGGCTCTGTCCCTAACTTCCTCACTCACCATCTTGCCCTTGCTGCCTAAGTCCTTCTACATCTCCTTACCCCCATCCTAAATAAGCCCTCTTGTCCATAAGGACACTTTGCCCCAAGTACTGGAGAGGTTCCTGATTTCCGGCTGCTGACCTAACATTTTGCAAGGCACAAGGCTGTTGAGTTAATGGTCATCATGCAGCTTCAGCTAGGGAGGTAGGTGATGTACTTCCTAGGGGTGAGATTGAAGGATAATGAAATTGATAAATCCCCAACACAGAGTGTGACCTGGGAGGAGGGAGGGAGAGAGAAGCCAAAGCTTTGATCTTTTCCATAAATCACTTCTCAGTGATATGACAGTGAAACTACACATTGAACTTGTTCCCATGGCAATACAATGACCCCTGGAGGTCAGATGAGCACTGGACTCTGAACCCAGAACCCTCTATCCCTGTCCTGTAAAAATACTGCTTAATTAAAAACTGTGCCCAGAAGGAAACAAGTTCCAGATATTTGCAACCTTTTGTCCATGTCCTGTCACAGTCTTCGAGAATTGAGACACCCCCCAACGTAACCTATATAGACCCATACCTCCCCCGTAATCAGTACCATTTTCCACCCAGAAAGTGAGCCCTCCGCTGCCTGACTTCACTGCTGAATAAAGGCTTTGCTGGATTCATGAGGTGGGCACCCGTCTGGGTCACTTCTGTGCTTACAGAGATTCCTATCAGAGGAGCAGGAGTCAGGCCCTGCAGTGGGCCCAGGGTCGCTTCCCCAGCTGTTCCCAAGGGTCTTTGCTGGCACGCTAAGAAGCGGGTGTTATGTATGACATGAAAGCTGGCATGGGGACAGGGCTGGGTGTCTGGGAAAATGGATGTGAGAATAAGGCAGGTTTCAGCCAGATCAAGAGAATGTTCTGCTCCACCATAGTGCCATGAGTTGCTGTTTTTAATATTCCTCTCCTATCTCTGCTTTTGTTCTGATGCTGGTCTTGTCCTTAAATTCACAGACTCTGATTTCCAGAACTTTCTACTGAGAGTAGACTGACCTGTCCCATGCTCCTCCCTTCATTAAAATTCTCTTGCACTAAAGTACTAATCTTAGTTGTATTTCCATATTAGGAAAGGGACTGGGTTTAATGGCTTTGTGCCAAGAAAATGTGTGTGTGTGTATACACACAATTAAATACATATACAAATTATATATAATATATTTAATATAAATAAGTACACATGTATAAAAAAGGTATAGATATATACTTATTTATTTAAATAATAAATATCTTTTAAATATATACTTAAATAAATATATATACTTAAGTTATGCTTAAGTATAAATAAGCATATGTACTTTAAGTAAAAGTACATATGCTTATTTATATTTTAAATAAACATATTAATAATATATTTTAAATAATGTAATATATTATAATAAATATTAAATGTTATATATCATTTTAAATAGGCATATTAATACACGATTATATGATATATGTAGATTAATAACTATATTAATCCCTCACAATCACACCTCCCAAAGATAACTCAATTGACACTTTTATCTTTATTTCTAAGGTTTTTTCCTATGCTTTTATACAATTATATGTATCTGTAACAAGATACACACACACACACACATATGTATCACATTAAAACTATGCCATTAATCCAATTTTAATTTTTTTTCTCACTTAACTTTTTAAATTAAATGCTTTTCAAGTAGTAGGGTTTAATGGATAGTTGGGGCAGGGAGCCTCTTAAACAGCAGTGAGGCAAGTTACTGCCTCCAGGTGACACCAGGTGGACCGTGGCGCCAGGCCCCGAAGTCTCATGGGAGCCAGTGCTGGGGAGCAGTAATGGAGGAGGTATCCTTTCGATAATGCTGGAAGCCACTGATAAGATGTACTTTATCCTGAGGCCTCCCATTTCTCCAAAGACCAAGTTAAGGAGCTATCTACTGTTCTAGCAAACACCCCCCTGTGCCCTGTGAGTCTGACAGTTGGCCCTCGGGCCCTTGCTCTCTCTTCTCAAGTCTCAGTTGCTGCAGGATGAGGATGAGTGCTTACCTCCACTTGAAGGAGGGTATTTGTATGCAGGTTTAGAAGCACATTTTCTGTCTTTCATCCCCTTTCCCATGTGTTGCAGGTAAGAGCGGGCTGCCTTCCAAGTACAAAACCTGTGGGAAGAAGGGCCTTCAGTCACAGGGAGAAAACCCCCTGTGGAGGGGGCTAGAATAAAGAGGCCAGGGGAAACCGGAGAGGACCAGTCCTCAGAGAGCATGGGTGTCCAACGGAGAAGAGAAGAGCAACATGGCCTCCAGTGTTGCTCTCAGAGGCCCTTCTTCTGAGGTCTCTTTTTTGTCCAGAACTGGCTTCAGCAAGGGCCTGGTCTGGGCAGTACGATGGGACTTTCTTCTGGAGCCACTAGTGAATGGAGCTGGTGAAGAATCTGCTATGCCTGGTCCTGGAGCAGGGATAACTCTTGGGATACTTGCTTTATTTAACCCCAGCTGATGCAGCTGGAATGTCCGCCCGGGTTTCCCTCTGCCCCTTCCTGAGGTCCTGGATCTCCTACCTTCTTCTCAGCAGGCCTTTCTCTGGAATAGCCAGTGGCTCCCAGGCTCCTGAATCACTGTGACCTGAGAACTGTTGCTCCCTAGGGCCCCCCAGCACTCACCGTGGTATCCTCCCTGGCCCCCTAGCTCCTCGCTACCCTCTGCCAGTCCTGGGGTTGGACCCCTTGTTCCGTCTTGGCTAAGACTTTATTTATTCTCTATGCTCCCCTGGCTCTGGTGGTCTTGCCTGCTGCTGTCCTCTCCACTCCCCGAGGGGCAGCTCTTCTATCACCGTTGCTTTGTCCCATCCCACCTGCTGCACAGTGTCCCTCCCCTGACTTTCCAGTATGCCACAGGTGCATTACTTATGCTGGAAAGAGACCAAGAGAACTGGTTTCTAATCCTGGTTTTACCACTTACCAAGTGGCCTTAGGCAAGTCCCTTAACTACTCTGTGCCTCAGTTTCCTCATCTATAAAGCAGGGGTAATAATGCTTTGCACACCCACCTCATAGTGTTGTTGAGGGATTCTTTGAGATAATACACATGAACACAATTTGCACAACATAAATCTCTTTGCAAGTGTATAGGAAATCAAGTAAAGAACCAACTGCATGTGGATTAAGGATCAAAAACCCCCTGAAGCAACTGTAATCTTTCTTAAGACAGACTGGGAAGCAGAGCACTGAGTTGCACCAGGAGAAGCATATTTTTCAGAAGTTTCCCTTAAAAGGTCCCAGGATGAGTTTTCTATTTAGTCCTGGTTAGGAATTCTAAAATTAGTGCCATCAGATAGCAATTGATATTTAAAAGGTTAACTGCTTACAAATTAAGATTTTTGTATTTATGTAAACCTGTTTTAAATAATTTATTATCTTAGGGATTTTAAAATAAAGGTTGGTAAGCAGATTTTATAATTTTATTTTATTAAAGTCACATTTTGGAAGGAAAGAAGGGAAACTGAGGAGACAGAGTCAAATCATGATCCCCGTTAGTCTTGTCTAGGGAAATACCACAGTTGTCCTCTGGTCGCTGCCACATACTATGTGGAAGACATGAAGTAGGACTGTGGCAGAACACAGGGGAACTGGGAGAATGGAGGCCAGTCGGCCAGCCCACTCCTTGGGGCAGGTTAGGAACCAGTGGGCACAGGTTGCCTTTGGTCTGTGGATATTTTGTTCCTTTTCACGTTTTGGCCTTCACAGGCTCCTCACCACATTTTCATTTTGAATTAGTTGCCACATTTGCCACTTTAACCTTGGAAGACGTGTCATAAAGTTCTGAATTTCTACTTCCTCTTGAAAATTGAAATATTTAGCAAATTATCACAGTGGCAATAATTTGGACGCAGCAGTAAAATGCTTCTCTGTGACTCTTTCCACGAGGCTCCCAAGCACAAGCAACTGTGTTAGTCAGCCTCGACACAAGTTCTCCCCAAGGAGCTATATCCACTTCACCCTTAGGTGAGAAAGGCCCAAGAAAACCTCACGCTGTCACTCCAGGCAAACCAGGGAGGGCGGAGCCGAGGAGCCCCTTGTTCTGCCTCCCTGTCTCACTCCTCCTCCATCCTCTGATTCAGCGTTCAGTGTGAGGGACAGAGTGCATCAAGTAGGACAAGAACCGCCATCATATTCCCCACGACAATGGAAATTAGGAACGAGAGGCCCCGAGGAAGGCAGCAGTCTGTCCGGAAAGCTAAATGTGTTTTCCTGGCTTGGCAGTTGCTGGGTAAAGGGAGAGGGTTACCTTTTCCAGAAGTACATAATGACGGGGAAGATGGACATGACAGCCCCGTGGAAGGTGGTCCGATCCAGGTGGCCCTCTGAAACTGCAGCAAGGATAGCCTCCTTCTGGGACTCAGAGATATTCACCTACCCACAGAGTGGAGCCTGTTACCGGCAGAGCTTCCAGGAAAGGCGGGCCATCTCTCCTAGCCCCCGGGACCCTCAAGACCACCCCATTCCAGAAGGCAGAGCTTTCTGTGGGCTTGCTGCTATGTAGGACATTGAGTTGGTCCAAGACTCAGGACATGCCTGGCAATTAGCTTTCAGGGTTTTTATGGGAGAATTACTTCTTGGTGAACGCCAAAGCGGAGTGGGAGTCCTCCTTACCCTCAGCTTTGGAGGGATGTCAGAATTCAGGAAGAGCCTTAGGATAATGTTAATTTTGGCCTGCAGCAGCAGTAGGTCATTCTCAGTGTATGTCCTGTTGACCTGCAGCATTTGAGCTGAACTCACCAAATCATTAAATCTGAAGAAGAGACATGATGCAAGAAATCACAAGGAGAAGATGAGAACAGTGAGTGTAGGGCACCAGACTTATTTCTGGCTTGAAAAAGGCAGGGCCAGCTCTGGGCCAGGTTGTGACTTCATTCAACCATAATTCACTCATTGACAAGTATTAATTGAGCACAGATCACCTGCCAGATGATATGCTAAGTGCTCTTTCAATTGCATTTATTTTTAGGAGATTTTAGAGGAGATTTCTTTTTTTTTTTTTACTGCTTGGTGGGGCTGAATCACTATACTTCTTACACCAAGCCAATCTATGCCGGGAGGTTTTAAGGATGGAAAGTCAGGAGAGGAAGGAAAGGAAGGAGAGATGGGGAACTTACCTCTCAATTTCAGATAAGAAATATAAATCATTAATTGCAAAGTTGACAATGATGACCCTGTGACCATATATACGGCGCTTTAGAAGGGTCATCTCTCCATTCTCTGGGTCTGCACTCCGGATGTTGGTGGACAATGGGATTGGACGTACTGATAAACTGGATGACCCGGGGAAATCTGGGGGAGAGAGGAAGTAATTATAATCTGGTGTGACGAAGTCACTCTTCAGTCTGAAGCTTTCAGCCTGGGCATAACTACAATGAAGAAAGGAGACATGGACCCACCCTCTGAGCCTATTGACATGGTCATTCTCTACCATTAGGCAAACAGCCCCTTAGACTTGAAGGGCTGCTGAAAAATCCATCTGCTCAGATTGTGTGACAAGGCACATACAAAAAAACAAAAACTCAGTTGAGCACCAAAGGATATTTTCATGGTCCTTGTTGGACAGAGAGATAATCACAGTGTAGTTATGCTAAATCCGAAGGTTTCTGCAGAGACTGTGAAAACTGAACCAGCCAACTTGACTTTCTGTTTATCAAGGAAGCAATTTGGAGTAAATGGGGGAAAACAACATAAAGGAAAAGACAAAACAAAGGTTTACTAAAGAAACCGAGGGTAGAGAGCCACAGTAGTAAAGAGGTAAGAATAAATAAAGGGGCGCATAGAAGCTTCTAGAAGATTTGGTTTCTTTCAGAAAGTTTCTAGACTAGAATAAATCCAAAGAGATCCATGCACAGGGATTCATGTCTGAGAAGAGAACAGTTTGAGGCTGGATCTGACAAGCAGATCCTGGTTAGTTACTCGGCTGGGATTAAGAAAATTGTCTATTCCATCTCTAGAGTTCACGCTTCTTTCTGTAAATACTTTATTCTGAGGTCCTTCAGGAGTGACTGATGGGGGTGTGATACAAGCAGGATTCCTTTTGGAATATGTAGGACAGGAGGGTGACTGCAACACCCAGCACTTGTTCTGTCCCAGGTAATGTGCTGGGTCCAAGGGTTACTGCTGCACTGGCTAAGACACCTGTTCCCTGACTTACTATTTTATAATCTCTCTTTATTAGACTTGACTTTAAAGAAAAAGAAAGTCTGGATAACAGTGGGAACTGAGTGAGGATCAGGGGTAGGAGGAAAAGAAGGCACTAATTCCACCCAGGAAACCTAAAAACTGTGTTATGCTTGTAAACTGGCTCTGGTGGTAGAAGGGAGAACTGATTTATGTTATCTGCTGATTTCTATAGCAAATATTACCCCTGTAATTAATTTCAAGCTACTGATGGCATATCAGTTGGCTCAAAAATTCACGAATATTTAATAATTATCTCTCACCCACCGATGTCAGCAGTTCCAACTTGCTGTTACCTGGGAGTCATAGTTGACTGCCTCCTCTTTCCACATCCAATACTCAGTTTACTCTGTTGCTTTCTAAACATATTTCAAATGTACCCACAATTTGTCTTTGTTGCAACTGCATTTTTCCAGCCATCGTCGTTTCGTTATCTTTCAGTTATTGTGAAAACCACTTAACTGAGTTTTCTTAGGGTCCAGACTAGGTAAGGAGACTGAGGTACCCAGAACACAGAACTGAAGGACACACCTTCACTTAATGTGGTACAAGTGTAGAGTCGGCCTTGTGTGACCCTGAGAGTCACAGTCTTCTTAACTTTTATGCCTTATATGGCCACTGGCCTCACCCTAGTCCTAGCCCTGACTGTTCTTCTTCTACTTTGCTTCCTTGTGGTACATTCTTTACATTATAGTCAGGGCAATCATTCTGAAAGACAAATTGTTAAACAGCCTGGAATTTTCTTATAAAGTTAACATACAGTTAACACATGACCCAGCAATTCTGCCCCTAGGTATTCACGTAAGAGAAATGACATATCCACACAAAGACTTCAACTTGAATATTTATAGCAGCTTTATTCATAGCAACCCAAGAGTGGACACAAGCCAAATGTCTATCCATTAGTGAACGGATAAGCAAATTATGGTGCAATGGAATACTACTCAGAGATAAAAAGGAATGGACTACTGAGATACACAGTAGCACAGATGAATCTCAAAAGCCTTATGCTATGTGAAAGAAGCTAGCCTCATTCCATTTATAGCATATTCTAGAAAAGGCTAAACATAGTGAGAGAAAGCAGATCGATGGTTGCCGGACCAGACTGTGGTAGTAGACGGGGGAGGATGCTGACAAAAAGGGGACATGAGGCAATTTTTTGTGATGATGGAAATACTCAATAACATGATGGCAGGAGTAGCTGCATTCGCTAAAGCTCATCCCCATTCACAACTGGTGAATTTTGCTATATGCAAATTGTAGTTTTAAAAAGTGACTTTTTAAAGTAGTCTAAAAATGAATGGGAAGAAAAGAAAAAATAAGTGCAGCCCAAATGCATAATTCTTGAGAGTTTTTCTTCAAAAGGGAAACAGACAAATGTGCTAGATAGCTGGAATGGAATATAGACCAGGGAGAAATTATTATTAATTTTTAGTTGAGAAGTACTATGCCATATTTGGTGCTGAGTAATTCAGAAACAACAACAAAGCAAAGCAAAACCAAAAAACCAAAAACCCCTAAACTTATGCAAGAGAACAAACAAAACTGGCTCAATTAGTGGCCTTGGGAAGACGTGAGTGGGCTCACTGAAGAGGAAGCAAGGCACTTCCTCCCGGTGACAAGAGCATTGAGTGCAGGGGGTGCTGAGCAGGCAATGTGGTGAAAGAAAGCTCCGGAAGTTCTCTTCTGGTTGCTTCTGTTTTCTCGGGCAAAACAAAAAGCACAGAATGACCCAAGACAATCAGTAACAGGAATGGAGTGGAGGTTCCAAAGGGAATCAGAGACTTGTTTTAGTCAATACAGGGAGGGTATGGAAACACATACATTTTAAAAGACAATAATCAAACACTTATGTTCAAGAAAGAGGTTCCGTCTGTGGTGAGTGAAGGCAAGCCCAGAGTGTCATCTGATTTACCCATTTTTCTATTTCTTGGATTGAACAGGAGATATTCAGTTGTTTCTACTGTCACTTGTATGTATCTGTACTTGAAAATAAATGATGTGAACCAGTGGCAGATTGACTACCACCAGGCTCGGCTCTGAGTCTGAGGGGAAGTGGGGCCAGGTAGGCCTCCCGTGGAGTGGAATAGGCACTCTTGTTCCTAGGCCCTCAGACAACGCTGGGAGGTGGGCATGAGGCCTTGAGCTGATTTTCATTTAAAAGAGGAAACAGAAGAGTTAGACTTATTCTTGAATCCTATTTTTTTCTTTTGGTGGTACTAGAGATTGAACTCAGGGCCTTGTGCATGGCAGGCAAGCACTCTACCAACTGAGCTATATCCCCAGCCCCTTGAGTCCCAAACATTTGGTTGTAAAGCAGTTAGTGAAAGATACACACAAAAGTTTTTGCAAATTAAAAAAATAATATTAAAATTTCTATAGGAAAAAAAAGACAAAGAACACATACAAAAAAGTCCAAAAAAGAATACAAATGGTTAATAAATAAAAAGGCTTAACTACTAAAGAAATATAAATAAAAATGGTACATTTATTTTTCATTTACAAGTTGGCAGTTTTCAAAAAAATTTAATATTCCGTACTGGTGAGAATTTGAGGAGTCAAGACACTAGATGATGCTGTTGATGAGAGTATACATTAGTGGTTTTGGAGGGCCAAAATTTAACTGTTTAACCCTGTACCCAGTACTAACATTTTAAGGAATTTATTTCAGAAAAATTCTCTCTCTCTCTCTCTGTGCCTCTCTCTCTTTGGTAATTTTAGGTGCATGTTATAACAACTCAAAAGTCCTTAAGAAACATATAATTTGTCACTGTTGAAACTCTTGAGTCTCATCTCGGGGACTTTCCCCATTGCATTGATCTGGTTCAGCTGGTCTGATTGCAGTTCCTGATTTGCCACCCTCTTTGCACACCTAGCAACCATTGCTTCCATTGTTCCCTCCTACCCAACCTGTCTAGCTTGATCATTCCTGAAAACTCAGCTTTCTGCTGTTTTCTGGGAGAAGTCTTCCCTGAGCACTCCCCCACTCTTCATCAGGGTCTCCCTGTAACTATCACTGGGATCACTCATCAAAATTATGTAATAATAGCAATATTTTGGTTAACCCTTTTAGAGTTCAATGCTATTGCCAATAGTTCTAAGATGCTTTAAATGTATTACCTCGCTTCATTGTCACAACAACCGTATAGGATAGGAATAATTATTCTATCCGATGGATTCTATCCCTCCCATGTATTGAGAAACTGAGGCACAAAGTCACTATCCCAAGTCTTTGCAATAGAAAGTGGTAGATTTAAACCCAGGCAATCCAGCTCCAACATCTCTGGCTCAATTTTTTCTATTTGAAAACTACAGGTGCCTCAAGAGAAGATTCGCTTGGTGCATGTTCACCCATGTGTCCCCAGCACCTGGAGTGTGTGCCAGAGTAAAGTCTCAAAAAGTATGAAAGAATGGATGAATGAAGCAGTTGGATAAATTCATACAAGGGACACTTTATGGCAGTTGAAAACAAGGCAGAGAGATGTATACTGACATCAAATAACATCTAAGATATGATGTTAAGCAAAACAAGCAAGTTATAAAATAGAGAGCACATGGCATTTTGTTGGAAAAATATGTTAAGAGATACATAAAAAATAATCAGGAGGTAGATTTGCGAAGCTTTAACAATGTTACCTCTTGAAGGATTTTAACTTCTATGCTATATATTCCTATAATTTTTTAATTACCTCTTTATTAATATTATGTTAATTTTACAAGCAGAAAAATTTAAAAAAGATTTTTGAAAGATCAAATTAAACAACACCAGGAAATCATCTTATAAACTTTGAGACCTTGTTAGCCATCCTTCATATTCACTGGCTCCCTGAGCAGAGGCTGCTGTCCAAGGAGGCCTGGGTGAGTCTCAGCACTCAGGACCTGGGGCTCTTGCTAGACTCCAGGCTGACATAGTCATGACACAAAGCAATAAGCTCTGTGCTTCTTATCAGGGCTAATTCTAGTGGCTGAAATATGTCCAGGGGGTAAACAGAGAAGTAACTTACTGTCTTTGCTATTGCACATTTCCAAGTGAAGATAGTCTATAAATTCCTGGCGCTTACTGGGATTTGAAATAAATTTGCGGTACTTGCAAAAGCTCTTGATAAAGCTGGTCATTTTCAGCCACCCTTTTTTCTGGGAAAAGAAAGAGAGGATGTTGCATTCATTGGCGTAGCTGTTCACTGAGAGTCTACTGTGTGCCAGAAACTCAACATTCATTATATCTAATCCAACATTTCTTAGGAATAATTTTTAGCACTAACTTACATGTAAGGAAACTCAAGTCAAAGAGCTTGTTTAACCTGTCTCAAATCAAGCAGCTGGTGGGTGGAAGAGTCCAGTTTCCACTAGGTATAGCTGGGGCCATTGCCCATTCTCTTTTTACCAGTCTTTCAACAATGACTCGAGGTGCCACTGGAGAGGGAGCATGAATGCTCAAACAGGAACAAACACGGGACATAGGTAAGAGCAGCTTACAAGAAAGGAATGATGGTTCAGGCAGATTTTGAAATGTTGAAGGAACAAGGAAATGAGCAAAACCATTGCCAAACATTTAAAAGTGAAAACTAAAATTGTATGCACCCACTAATATCTACCCATCACACCCATAAAACTGTACCCATAAATTTTATGTTTCTTCCTCTCTCTCTCCCTCCCTCTCTCTGGTGGCCCATATGGGGAGTGAATCTTCATCTCTTTTTAATAGGTACCTAGTGACCATTATCCAGTTCATTAACTCCTAGGTAAATGGATATTTATAGCCATAAAGAATCTCGCTGATTAACAACTAGCTCAATTGTCTCATTCTACCGAGAGGGGACCTCAGCATAAGCCTGGTTTTAGACAGTCATAGCGAGGTCTGAAAAACACTGGTTTTGGCATTAGAAGCATTGAGTCTGGAGCCTCGCTTCTCCCTAATTATGTAATTTCGTTCAATTCCCTTGACCTGTACCCAACCGTCTCCATATGTAAGACAGAAACAATAGCCTTCAGTGTAGTGATGACGTGATGAAGTAGTTGTGTAGTGATGAAGCTTAGTGGTTATACAGGGAAACCCTAACACAGGGCTTAGAACATGCTGGTTTCCTCTAATCTTAACTAAGAGCAACTGGAAGATCTGAAATGAAAACAAGTGTCCTGGTTCTGAGTACAGAATTCTTTTAAACATCATATGTGATTGTTCACGATGCCCTGACATAAAGGCAATCCAGTTATAGAGAAAATACAAAGGAGAAAGGAGAGATCAACACTTTTTCACCTGTGGAGTTGTGGATCAATGGGCTTTGGCACTATTTCCAGAGATACCTTATTAGCGTGATCTTTGGCATTATACAGTTGGGCTCAAATTTTTATGGTTCTAACCAACGGTGAAACACATTGAGCAAGTAATTATTGAAGGGTTCTATGTCTTTTCTCAAACTGTATGAAGAGATTTTTCTGAGTAGCACTCTATCTAGTCTCTTCTTCCTTTTTTCCTTCCTGCTGTGAGAGATAAATAAGCTAGACAACATGTGTGAGAGAAGGAAATGGGTGC
The DNA here is from genome assembly GCF_001458135.2 of Marmota marmota marmota. Lineage (NCBI taxonomy): Eukaryota > Metazoa > Chordata > Mammalia > Rodentia > Sciuridae > Marmota > Marmota marmota. Next base: position 11,568,729 of record NW_026000019.1, read on the forward strand.
ACTGCACTCAGCCCTTGGCATGTGTCTCTGGAAGTTGCTCATCTATTGATCACTTGTGTCAGCCCCACCCCTTGTTATACAGTTTGGGGCTCACCCTGTTAAGTGGAGGCTTAAGTTGTCCTGTTACGCCAGTGACTAAATGTGGAAGTTGGTCTAATGGGGGTTCAGAGAAGATTATAAAACCTCTTGGCTTCAGTTCCTCTAAAACAGCCTTCAGCAGTGAGAAAATGTCCGTTTGGTCCTGTGTGCCCAACTCCTGGGTGCATCAATCAGCTGGTCTTAATCATAGGTGGAGAAGGGAGGGACTTTAGGTTGCCAGTGTAACCATTTCTCTGAGCCTCAGATTCCTCCTTTATAAAGTGGGCCTTTAAGAACCTAGCCCCAGGGGTCATTCTTTTGGTGATTAAATGGGTGAGTGGTGGTAATCATGTGCAGCTGATGATGCCTACACAGTGGCTTTCTTGTGTCCAGTGTCTGCTTTTCACTCTCTTCTCACTGACCTGGGATTCCTGCAGGTACATTGTTATCTTTGAGGGCTTCTTAGGCAGAGCTGGTGCTTCAGACTCCACCTCCGGAGAAGGAGGAGGAAACGGGAATATATCTTGGTAATCCTTAAACCTGCCAGAAGGGAGACCAAGAATATCCAAAAAGGCAAAACCTGGTACATGAAAAATAAACAATTGAGGCAAACCTAGCTCAGCTTTTGGAGGGAGCTGCAGTGGGAGATGGACGGTGAATCACTCAAAAATACCCATCTCGCCAGCATTTCAATCCTTTATGGGTATCAGTCTACCTTTACTGATCAACATTGTTCCTCTTTAAGGCAACAGAGCAGAAACGGTGTGTGTGTGTGTGTGTGTGTGTGTCTGTGTGTGTGTGTGCGCGCGTGCACGCAGGTAGACAGAGGGTTCAAGATAAGCTTGGCTTTTCTTTGCTTGGGAGTCTGGAGCAATGAGTTGTGAGAAGGGATTGTGAGACCCTTGATTAATATGGCTTTGGAAAGCCCACGAATCTTTGCCTTCATACTCACCACTTTTCATCCAGAGATTTCATGACGTGGCTCTGGACCATTAGCAATGTGGTTGTACTGACTTGACTCATTTCAGTGACTTCTTTGATGAGAGGGGCATCGCACTGCAGCATTTCTTCTAAAAAAATGCAAGAAAGAAAAAAAAAATGGCTGTCATCCTCATCTCCCAGTTCTGAGGTAAGGTGTGTTTTCACCTTAGGGACTCACAGTCCCCGATCAATCTGGTTTAACTCTGAGCCTTCTACAATTTGAACATCTTTAAAGCATATTTGGAATGGTACGTGCAAGTGTATTTGTGGATAAAATAGCAGTCCTGCTTTAGTTCCATTCTAATTCAAAGATGAGTGCTTAAGGGAAAATGAATTTTTTTATTTAAATTTTTTTCCCCATATTTTTGGAAAATAAAAATTTAAAGGATTCATTTCTGCAGCTGGTGGGAAGTTTTCAATTTAAGGAGAGCACATACAAGTGAAGGACTAAAGTCTGGCAGGGCAGATGGGGAATCCAGGATTACCAATAGGTAGGTAATGTCAATTGGTGCTCCAGGGATGGGAGACTGTGGTGCTGGTTAATGAGGCTCCAAGATGGATCAAGGACAGGATCTGAGTACTCCTCTTTCCTCTTCTGGTTCATTCAAAGCCATGTATAGAACTCAATATTCTGAGGCTCCACAAATAAGTATTTCTTACAAATAAAGACTTTTACCTCTTTTTCTATTTTTCTGTTTATGCCCTCCTCTTGGTTAACTGAAAACAAAACCTCCCCTAGACCCACTTCTGTTCATCTGTGCTTAAACAGGAAGCTCTGCCTTCATGATTTTTCTATAGATTTGATCACCTCCAGGATAGGAATGTGCTCACCCCCCGAGTCAATATTTTACTTGCAGCCTTTGCTTCTGGCCAAGGTAAATTTACATGGGCCAGGTTTACCCTCCCTGGTACAGCTGGAACAACTGTCTTCCCAATTCCCACGGGTGGGTCCAGGTGGCCCCGGAGGGTAACACTCCAGTGTGGCATACACAGCTTGCCTTGCCTTTGCATCTAACTCCAGCCTAGTTGACTTGATGATCAGATGACTTGATTCTGAACTCAAGTTCTACCTAAACTGGGTTTTCAAACTGGTTTTCATCTTCATGTAGAAAATGCAGCAGATTATCCCTACCTCAGAGGGGTTAAAGGAAAGTCTGCTTTTAGGATTAAATAGAATCAAATGAGAGGATGTATGTGAAAGTATTTTACACTTGACTTCCTTCACTAGTATTACAACTTTGGATTTATTAATTCTTCTCTGCTTTCACTGCCTGTCTTGGTCTTTGTCTCAATTCTGTCCCCCTGTGGCCACTGCTCTGTGGGGCTCTCTCCGGGTTAGGTGAGACAGGCTATTTCTTTGGACATTAAAGGGAGAAGGAAACAGGACGCTGGAGAAAAAGATGCATACCAGGAGGGATTTTGCCATGGAAGAAAGTCTGGATTATGTTTTCCAATGAAGACATGTAAGTCTTCTCATTGGCTTTCGAATTCATCCTCTGTACAGCTATCAGGAATAGTAATGGGTTTTCCGCGTTATGTTCTCTGAGGAACTCCCTGAAGAGCTCCAGGTATTGTGAATTTAGGAGGACTTCTGTCAAGTTCCTGGAAGACAAGAGGAAGGAGCATGGCTTATGGACAAAGGATGATGACCCTGGGTTCTGCTCTAATTAGGGAGGGGGAGGGCATCTCGGGCTGCAGAGCCTCTAGCCATGTGTGAAGAGCATGGCTGACAAATTGGTTAGCGCTGTTTCCTTGGAGGTTAACTTGAATTTTCATCTGCCCTTCTTAAACCTGGTCCAGTTGACAACAGGTTGAAGAGGAGGGGAGGAATTTTGAAGGAAGGTAATTTTGTTTTCCCAAGGGAACTCTGTTTTCACATCATGGATTTAAAGCAACTCCCCACTGGAACAGTCATTTCTGTGAGACAGAGCATGACTGATCAGCAGTTATTGATCCATTATTTCAAAATTCCCTTTACTGATTCCTTCTTTCACTGCTCTTCAAATACAAGTGGCTTTAGTGTTTCATTTGCAGCCCTCTTTCTTTTTGACTTGTAGTTTTTTCTTTTTGTCTTGTAGGGTTTTTTTTTTTCCTTAATAAGACTCCTGTAGCGCAAGAATTAAAATAAAGAATCAATAAATGGGATGGATTCAAACTAAAAAGCTTCTTCTCAGAAAAAAACAACCAGTGAGATGAATAGAGAGCCTACAGAATGAGGCTCACAGCACATCAGATAGAGCATTAATCTCGAGAATATATAAAGCACTCAAAAACCTTAACACCAAAAAAACCAAATAACCCAGTTAATAAATGAGCCAAGGACCTGAACAGACACTTCTCAGAAGAGGATATACCATCAATCAACAAATATATGAAAAAAATGTTCAATATCTCTAGCAATTAGAGAAATGCATATCAAAACTACTCTAAGATTTCATTTCATTCCAGTCGGAATGGCAGCTATCAAGAATACAAACAACGATAAGTGTTGGCGAGGATGTGGGGAAAAAGGTACACTCATATATTGTTGCAAATTGGTGCAGCCAATCTGGAAAGCAATATGGAGATTCCTTGGAAAATTGGGAATGGAACCACCATTTGGCCAGCTATCCCTATCCTTGGTCTATACCCAAAGGACTTAAAAACAGCAAACTATAGGGACACAACCACATCAATGTTTATAGCAGCATAATTCACAATAGCTAAACTGTGAAACCAATCTAGATGCCCTTCAGTAGATGAATGGACAAAGAAAATGTGGCACATATACACAATGGAATATTACTCAGCAATAAAAGGGAATAAAATCATGGCATTTGCAGGTAAATGGATGGAGTTGGAGAATATAATGCTAACTGAAGTTAATCAATCTCAAAAAAACAAATGCCAAATGTTTTCTCTGACATAAGGAGGCTGATTCATAGTGGGGTTGGGAGGAAGAAAGTCTTAGCAGCCTTGGCACTTGGAGAAATTTTATGCATAGGTATCACTTGCTGTAAGAGGAATGAAAGGTGGGTGGGAAGCTCTTAAAGAAAAGACCACAGAATCTTTGCCTAGCAGAAGCTCACTCTCCTATTGATTAGAAAGCGGAAGACATGAAGTAGGGAACCAGTTAGGAAGTTACAACAGTAGTACATAATTCAGAAAAAAAAAATGGGTAAGGATACATGTACAAAGAATGCTTAAAATGGTACTATTTATAGCAATGAAAAATTAAAAACAGTGGAAATGTCTATGTTATGGTTTAGATCTGAAATGTCTCCAGAAAAACTTATGTGTTAGGCATTGCAGCAATGTTCAGAGGCTAAAAGACTGGGTTAGAGCTGGAACCACATCAGTGGATTAATCCATTTGATAGATTAGTAATTTGAATGGACTGGGTGGTAACTACACACAGATGAGGTGTGGCTGGAGGAAGTGGATCACTGGGAGCTTGTGCTTGGATTCTTGGAGACTATATCCTATCCCTGGCTCCCTCCACCCCCACTTCCCAGATGCCATAAGCCAAGCAGCTTTCTGCTGTCACAAACTTCCATCATGATATTCTGCCTTGGAGCTGGGCAACCATGGATTGAACCTCTGAAACCACAAGCCAAAATCAATCTTTCCTCCTCTAAGTGGTTCTGGTGAGGTATTTTTATCATAGTGGTAAAAAAAGCTAACAACAGTCCATAAAAAGAGAATAGTTAAATAAATCACAAAACATCCATAATATGGAAGGATGTAGATCTATACATAGTCACTTAAAAGGATGTCCATGATAGTTTTAAGATAAAAAAAATTAGTGCATGATATATATTGCATGGTGTCATTTTTAGAAAATAAAAATAATAATTTGAAATGCAAAGTGTATTTGTTCATACATGTAAGATACACGGGAAAGGGTCTGGAAACTTACATACAAAGGAAAAGTGGTGCTTGGATATATTACTATAGCCAGATCCTACATCTTACCTGGGTCTCACTGAGGGCTTCCTAGTACCAGATTTTTTGGAGAAGGATATTTTCCTTTGTGGGGCTGTAATTACCTTTGGTTCCTTGACAATTTGCACTTTAAAATCTAAGAAAAATCACAAAGTTGAGTAAAATCGCATTATAAGGAATGAAATAGACTCCTTCTGAAATTAAGGGAATCCCTCTGAAATTAAGGAGAACTTCCTTAGACTGACAATGAAATCTCCAAACTGTTTTTAATTTCTGACTTCCTCACACAGAGAATAGGGAGGCTACCCAAGAGACATTTGCCAAAAGCATTTAAAGGCACAAGCACTGCCCACAGTAATGTGGGTCTAGGAACAGCAGTTGGAACAGAATTAGATCAAAAGTTGAAGCCAAAAAAAGATGAGGGTCAAAGTTGAATCAAAAAGATGAGGTTAGGAAAGAAGATGAACAAGGTAATAAGGGTTGTTAAAACCCCTGCACATACCAGAGACTCAAGAAGCCCATGAACATGTCCAGATTTGGGTGTATGCCAGGAAAAGGCATTCAAAGGCACAACATTTCTGGAAATGCTTTGGAATAATCATAATACAAACTGCTGCGGATGATTGAGAAAGTAATATGATCCAGACATTGTTAAAAACTCCCTCTGTGAGATCTCCTGGAAGCATCACAGAAGGCTAAGAGGGGACTATTACTGAGCTCATAGGAAGAGGAAGCAGGTAGAAATGTTCCATTTATAATCAGTGACTTACCTAGAGAAATCTGTCATCCTCAAAACTTGAGTTTTTTTGGGTCCAAACTAGTGCTTTCCAATAGAAATATAATGTGAGCTACATATATGATTTAAATTTTCCAGTAGTCACATTAAAAAAAAAAAGCTTAAAGGAAAAGAGTGCAATTAATTTTAATACCATATTTTATTCAACACATTTATTTCAGTCACATTTCAAAAACTCAATGACCACATGGGGTAGTGGATCCTGTATATATGGTGTCAGGCTAGAGACTCTGGTTCCCTGCGAGGAAATGTTTCTAGAGGACAGAGCAGGTGTCCGTTCACTTTAAACTCTTCATGTCAAGAGGCCAGCAGGCAACAAAGGAGTCATTATATTGATAGGATATATCCCTAATTATTGAGATCATGAGAATTCACTTATCACCCATGTTACTCTCTAGCTCAATTCTGATAATAAATTGATGAAGGAAGCAGCCACCGCCCAAGAAGTCATGATGACCGGGGGCTCAGAGACATCAGAGATGAGAGCCACCCCCCGCCCCATCCCAAGACTAGTAGAGATACTGGTTGAGCAAAAGGAGAATATAGGATGGGAAGGAGAAGAGAAGTATTAGTATTAGAAACAGTGTAGTAGTATAGGCCATCCTTTCTAGAATAAATTCCCAAGGAAAAGAAACCCACCCAATCCCTGGAGAAGCTGTTCTGGGATGAGGTGAAATTACTATACAAAGAAAGTGGGCAGCAGTAGGAGCTGCTGAGTGCTATCTATATCCTCTCTTTAGGACCAAAGCATTCATTCCTAGCTGCCTGGAGAGCCGGTTGCTGATGGCTCCCAGATGGGGCTGCTTCTGGGAGTTGCCCAGCCAAAGGAAATTGCCTGACCCAAAGTGTGCCCTCCCATCTGGGTCCACGTGGAATTTCAAAGGCCCAGGTCTGTTGCTCCAGTGAGGGACAACTCTGGAGGGTCATCCTAGCTTTGGAGTTTCCTGTGCTATTGCTAAGGCCTGTTGGGACTGCCTCATAGTTGGGCAGTCCACCTTGACCTCTGCCCAGTGCTGTTCTCCTCATTCCTTTAGAGGTGTCCTTCCCAAGAACACCCCTAACAAACATCCTTCCACAATCTCTGACTCCAGGAAGCTTGGCAGAAGATGGATACAAATTGTGTGAAACTCCTACTAGACAGGAAATCAGGAATGAACAATCTTAATGATCTCTATGTTTGATAATTTATAATTACATCTCATTTTCCTAATACTCTTCTATGGCTCTGTAGAAGGCAAAACAACAACAACAACAAAAAAAAACAGACAATCAATTACCTTCTGACTACATCTCCATGACAAACAAGGTATGGTTCCTCTTTGGATTTTTGTCGCCTGAGTTTGGAAATTTTCTCTCAGATTTGAGAAAACCTAATTGCTTTAAATCTACCCCTGAATTTAACACTTGCCCGTGAGAGGTGCTTTCTCACAGTATAACTTGTAGTCTTCACTGATCTTCTTTATGGCCACCTTTGGATACTTAAAGCAGAGTTCCTCAAAAGTCAGGTTGTTTATGTCTGTGAAGTAAAGGAAAACAGAGAGTCTAGTTATCCACTCTAGGTTCAAATATTCACTGACTTTTCTTGGGCATATGGTTTAAAGGGCCACTTAAATAGGACAATAGTGTTTTGGTGGAATGCTTACATAAAGAACATAAGTTTTCTAAGCCAAATTAGAAAGAAAGAAACATAGCCTTTCCTCCCCTCTAGAATGGGAGGATTCTGTCCTCTGGAAGGCTTGACCCATTGAGATTTTCTGCCTGAGGGAGGCTAGTGTACAGATGTATGATGCAGACAGAGCTACTTACTGTTAATGCACATACAAGAAATATCTCTTTCAGAGCCAGACGTGGTGGTGCACGCCTGTAATCCCAGTGGCTCATGAGTCTAAAACAGGAGGATCATGAGTTCAAAGCCAGCCTCAGCAAAAGTGAGGTGCTAAGCAATTCATTGAGACCCCGTCTTTAAATAAAACACAAAATAGGGCTGGAGATATGGCTCAGTGGCAGAGTGTCCTTGACTTCAATCCCCAGTACCCAAAAAATAAAACCCAAATCAACAACAACAAAAAAAGAAGAAATATCTCATTCAAATGACTGGTGATCCATTCAAAGTAATCATCTTTTCTAAGGTGGGGTTAGGAATAAATCTCAGATATTTTGCTATAGCTTCAAAAATGATGAATTTAAGGAAAGTACATGGCAAATAATGTTAGGACCTTTATTGTTCTTGGCTTTGACTTCTGGAATTAATTTCAGAATTGACAGTTCATATATCCAAATAGCATCAATAATGGCAAATCATTGTTCATTGGGGTGGATTTTTTTTTTCCCTAGAAGCAACCACACATGGTTTCTGGTAATGCATGGTGAATTGAGAGGTAGCATCTTCGTATCAAAAATATTGTGGGACAATAAGGCTGAGCTACAAGGGAAATTTTAGAATGTTCTGGGCTATAGAAAACAGAAAAGCAGCACTTTGTCTTCTACCAAGAGGAAAACACTCCTTTGTGTTGATTTGTGGTGTTCACAGTTCATCCAGTTGCACAGAGTTCTTCTGGACCACTCCGTTCAGGCTAGTACTTAATGCCACTGTCCTCCTGTGAGCATCATTGCTGTTATCCTCACCCTCACCACCATCATCTGTCAGTCAGGACCATCCAGTGGTGGGAGCAGCACGTTGTTTCTCAGTGAATCCAGGTTTCTAGGCCTGAGTCAACCCCTCCCTCACCAAGCAACCTTGGAAAAGTCTTTCCGCCTTCCTGGGACCCGGTGTGTCCACATAAAAGGTGAGAGTATTCTAGCTCGGGTGCTCTGTGAGTTTACAGTGCAGTTTATCAGGCCAGACTCGTGCTCCCAAAAGCAGTGGGAAAGGACCTGATGAAGCGCCTGCCGAGGAAGGAGAAGGAAGGAGCTGGGTCTCACTCTTCCTGCCACACCTGGCTCTCCAGGGTCACCCAAGGAATGCCCAGCACCTAGCATGTTCACCAGCCATCCTTTTGTCCACTTTTGTCATTATTTCTGGGGGAAATTTTGGAAAGTTCTGGTTTTAGAGGGAAGGTGGAACCTCTAAGGTAAAAGGAGAGGGCAAGATTTAAATAACCATGCCCAAGCATGGCTCCAAGGGGCAATCATCCAGGGCATCTGTTTTATACAGAGTGTCTGTTGAAGTTTTTAAAGAGTATTACTTTTTTTTTTTTGGTACTGGGGATTGAACTCAGGGGTGCTTAACCACTGAGCCACATCCCCATCCCTTTTTTTATATTTTATTTTGAGACAGGGTCTCACTTAGTTGCTTAGGGCCTCACTAAGTTTCTGAGGCTGGCTTTGAACTCGAAATCCTCCTGCCTCAGCCTTGCGAGTTGCTGGGATTACAGGTGATTGCCACCGTGCCCAACTGAGCACCTGCTTTCTTTTATTACCACTAATATTCTCAATGATCACTAAACCACAGGACTTTATCCCACTTTATAACTGCATAAATGAGGTTCAGAAAGCTGTAGTAACTTGCCCAAGCTCACCTAGTGAGTGGCATTTACAAAAGCCTAAGGGTTCAATGGAATAACAGTGGTGATGCTTGAAGGGGCAGGAGCCTGCCCCACCTTGAGCGCTTTGGCTTCCTCAGATCCACTAGGGGGCGCAGCAGTCTGTCAGAATTCAAATCTGACCTCTGTCAGGGAGGTTGTGACCTTGGGGAGATCATCCTCTCTGGGCCTCAGTTACTTAGTAATTAACTGCCTACGTTATTTTAAAGATCAAATGTGGTAATTTTTGTATCCCACAGTGCTGACCCACAGGAAATAATCACTAAATGTTAAATAATTATAATTTTCCAGTTTCCTAGAAGGGTTAAAAACAAAAACAAAAACAAACACAAACAAACAAACAACAACAACAACAACAAGCCCCAGTGACATATCTTACCTTCCAGAAACACTGGAGACCGCAGTTCTACCTGGAGAGACCCAGCTTGGCGTAGGTTCTCAGTCGCTACGTTTGGCCACTGCATCGAATCCATTTTCTCCATGTTAGCCAAGGCCTGGGTTAACTCCAGAGATTTCTGAATCCTCTTATAAAGAAGAATGTTCTCTTCTTTGCTTATAGATTTTCTTTTATGGCACCGGTTTTTGATGAACCGTGTCTGAGTCTAAGAGAGGGAGCAGAGGGTGGGGAGCAGGCAGCATTTTACACAGGAATTAGACCAGAAGCAGGCGTTTTGTAATAACTCAGTCCTCCTTATCTCCCTGTTACATAGCCTTATGCTGATAGTCTTCAATACATTAAGAGCCAGTGCTCTTTTACACACTAACCCCCACCCTCTTTTAATCAAACCCATTTTTTCCATAGGGAAAAATTTCCAAATGAATGTGACTTCTTCAAAGTCAGCTTTGCACTGAATCTTTTTCCTTGAGTGGCTTATCTTTAGAATATCAGGGACTAAGTCAATCTCCAGTTGCCTCCAGGAATAAATCATAATTTCATTTACTTTAACAAACAAGCCTTCTAAAACCACCTTCTCCTGTTCCTTAACCAAATAAGCCTCCTCTTTCCTCAATCCCACAATTCCTCCCCAACCCAAAGTCCCTCCTACTGTAAAAACAAGAAACCAGTAGTCCTCTTCATTCAGGAACTCATTATAGCAGGGGCTGAGTATCTGAAATCCAAACACAACACAAGTTTTTCTCTGAACATAGCAGCTCTAATTTTAAGTCTCAAAGGATAGCAATAAATATACACTTAAAAAGTGATATAATCATGTAACAGATCTGAGTTCTTGGGGAACTAAAGTATATTCCTGAGCAAACACAGCTCACTTATTAAATCCTGGCAACATATAATGTAATATAATGCCACCGACTAATGAATAAGCTCTAAATATATATTGAATATGAATGGTGAAAGAGCATTGTGAAATGAATACTCTATTAATGATCCTTCCATTTTACAAGATTTCTGAGTATAATAACTAATGACTAAATCATCAAATTGGTTTAAGAAGTTATACTTAATAGAGAATTTTTCATTGAAAAGATAATTATATATCCAGCAAAATAACAGCAATGGTTAATAAATATAATAAATAATAAACACTATTTAAAACCTTATCATTGTTTTTTTTTCTTTCTTTTTTTTTTTTTATGGTACTGGGGATTGAACTCAGGAGCACTTGACCACTGAACCACATCCCTAGCCCTATTTTTTTTATCTTAGAGATAAGTTCTCACTGAATTGCTTAGTGCCTCATTTTTTGCTGAGGCTGGCTTTGAACTCGCCATCCTCCTGTCTCAGCCTCCTGAGGTGCAGGGATTACAGGCGTGTGCCACTGCGCCCAGCTTTATGATTGTTTTTGTTATGATGTATTATAGTTTCTTTCAGATTGAGCTTGTTCATCACTTGATAAACTTTCCTGGCCCCTCCTCAGAGCACTGTGTGATGTGTCAGACCAAGAAGCACTTTTTGTTTCAGGTGTTGTGGGCTCTCTGGTCTCTGTTGGAAGTACTCAGCTCTGCAGTTGTAGCATGTGACAACATGTAAACAAATGGGCATAGTTGTGTTGCCATAAAACTTTATTTGTGGACGCTGAAATATGGTTGTTATATAATATCTGTCTGTCATGTTACATTTCTCTTTCGATATGTTTCAACCATTTAAAATATGTACAACCAATCTTGTAGTTTGCTGGCCATGCAAGTGCAGATGGTAAACTGAACTTGGCTTCTGGGTTACAGTTTGTTAACCTTGCAATAGACTGAGCAGGAGTTTGATCACTGGCCCAGCACTGTCAGTACTTCACAGAGAGGCCTTTGGTCTTGGTCTACTGTCTGTGTATAGTGAAAAGGAGGATGTGAGAACCTCACAAGGCCCTGTCTTGGTCTAAGTTCCTATGGGTCTGAAAAGGGGTTGGAAAAGAATAAATATTTGTGTCCATACTACTTGCTGGACATTGTACACATAGTGTCTTTATTAAAGGGAGTCATATGACCCCTGATGTACTGATGAGGAAATCAAGGATCAGAAGTACACAGCAACCTTCTACCTAAGACCAAATTTCGAAAGTGAAAATGTTACAATTGAAACCTCTGTCTGCCCCTTCTCATTAAGTCTTAGTGTTCTTTGTATCTTTAGGTCTTGATTTCTTTAAAGCTTTTTAAATCATGGTAAAATATACATAACACAAAATTTGCCATATTAACTATTTGAAGTGTATGATTCAGTTACATTAATTATATGTACAATATATGTACAATCATTTCTTTTTCCAAAAATTTTTCATCACCCCTAACAGAAACTCTGTAACCTCTAAGAAGGTACTCCCCATTTTCCTCCTCGAATCTCTTAGTAACCTCTAAATCTTTCTGTTAGATTCTTTTTAAATTTTTTTTAGTTGTAGATGGACACAATACCTTTATTTTGTTTATTACTTTTTTTATGTGGTGCTGAGGATCAAACCCAGTGCCTCACACATGCTAGGCGAGTGCTCTACCACTGAGCCACAACCCCAGCCCAGATTCTCTCTTTATCTAATTAAGAAACTTTTTGTTTAATTACTTGTCATCCTAATTGACTTCTCACATATCTCTGCCAGTGTCTAAGGAACGCCTTACTCTGTTGCTGAGAATGAGAGTTGTTCTAACAAGGGGAGGGAGGAGTGGTGGACTTCTGGATAGATTTTTTTTAAGGCTGAGATAACAGGATTCACCAATCTGTTAGGCTTGGGTGTGAAAGGAGGAAATGGATCAAGGATGATATCAAGATTTTTAGTCTGAGAAACTCTGATAGTTCAACTTACCTATTTACCAATACCTTCAAAATTTTGCAGGTAAGGGGCTTTACAGTGAAAGTCTGCTAATCCAGGAAATGTAGTCCTAAGCTGATCCTCTGACCCTACTCCACAAAAGACAGGGAGGCTTCTAGTGTTTCCTTAACCAAGAACTGGGCTTAGGAAAGCTACAGTTGTGGATCTACTGGACTGCTCTGGCCTGATACTACCTGGCTGTCCATCCCAGGTATATCAGGAAATCAAGAAGGACATAAACACTAAGAACATCTGAGTTCTGATCCTGATTCATCTATCAGCCAGTCATGTACTCATTAGGCTAATTTACTTACGTACTAATAGGCTAATTACTCAGCCTTTCTGAGTCTCAGCTTCCTCATCTGTAGAACAAAGACAACAATACAATGCTGTCTGCCCTTGGAGTTGCTAAGACTCAGAAGGAGACAAGGTACGTGCATGTGACTTATAAGGCAAATGCAGTATAAGCACTAAATAATCACATGTTTATATCCATTTTTGCTTCTCCAGATCTACTTGCTACCCTTTATCCTGCTGTACCTTAGCAGATTAACCTGTATGGATACCAGCAGGCTCTCTTATCCTCTGATTGGGTTCACCTCATGAGGTGTCCTGGCAGGAAATGGGAAAGCAGAAGATTCCCTCTGCGGATCAGTGTGGACGGGCCATGTCCCTTAAGGGATCACTACCTTAAAGGAGACACTGCTGTGTCTCACTCCACACAGTTGTGTCTCAACTCCATCCTGATTCTAGTAACTGCTCCCTCTCCTCAGTTCTTCAGGCCTAGGAATAATAAAGGTGCCCCATCCTTAACAACTCTGTGGAAGGTATTGTGCTGTCTCTGTGGTCTCCCCACCCCATCCACTGCTCTGTAAGCAGACCCTTTTATTTGGCTCTCATCTGTTATCCAACTTGACTTTTCCAATTTGTTTTTTGCCAAGCATCTGATGACACAATAATCATGGGCCTCACTTTTTTTATTCAGGATATTCCTTTGCTTTTTTTTTTTTTTTTTTTTTTTTGGTACTGGGGATTGAACTCAGGGGCACTCAACCACATCTGCAGCCCTTTTTTGTATTTTATTTAGAGATGGGGTCTCACTGAATTGCTTAGTGCCTCGCTTTTGCTGAGGCTGGCTTTGAATTTGCAGTCCTCCTGTCTCAGACTCCTGGGCTTCTGGGATTACAGGTGTGTGCCACCACATCTGGCTATTCCTTTGCTTTTATGTAATGTTTTGGTAATAAGTCATTCCTCCCAATTGGTTATCTCCTTGGTAGCTAGTTTAGGAAAGGAGGATCCCACTTTTAAATATATAATGTGCATAAGAGAGTTAGTAAAACTTATCTTTAAAATATCCTGATTTTCATGGTTTTGGAAGACTGAAAATAAGGAATTGAAGGTGGATACTGACTACTCCCCCTCCCTGTTCCATTCTACTTGAGAGTTTTTTCTGGTTCATGGAAACTTGCAAAACTTGTGCCTTAAGAGGTTAAGCAGCTTTTCAATATATGCAGATTTATGTGGGTAGATATAATTAACTTAGCAAGTATAGATGACCAGGTAGGGAGTTTGGTCAGTCTTGACTTGATCTGCAGAAATCAACTCATTTCTTTGAGGCAAGGCTTACCTTGCAAATTTCCCTCTGGGCTTTGGGAATCCAGGGGGTCACATCCCCGGAAGACAGCAGCTTTTTCAGGCCTTGAATGGTTTGAGATTTGAGTGGTAAGCATGGACCAATCTGCTCATTCAAGTAGAGCTCACAGATCCTGTGACCCAGCATGTGACGAAAGATGGCATTTCCATTATTCCTGTTATTCATCAGAACACGCAGGAAATGGTGTAGGTCCTGCCAAAGGTCCAGGAGTTGTCTCTCCACTTTCAATTTCATCTTCTTTAGGTAGTGCCGGAAGGGACTCCCTGCATGGATGTCAGCACACAGGGCCCAATATGTGTACCCCAAGGGGAAGCTTTTCCTCATGGCCTTATGGATTGTCATCTGTGAAGAATAATTAATGATAGGGGTGGAAGTCCTCATTTGGGTGGAAAACTTTGTCTCAAAGAGGCCCTCCATGAGGAGGTGGCCCTTGGATTTCTTCATAGTGAACTTCTTAGCACAGGGATCATCATTTTCTAAGGAACTGATTATTGACTCCTTTGAAGAAGCCACTGTCAGGGAAGACATCTGTGTCACCATCTTCTGAGAACTCATCTCCTGTGTAGGCATAGTCCTGCTATCCGGCTTGGGACTGGTTTCCAGAAAGCGAGAGTCCGTTTCTGCCATGTGCCATATCCTCCTCCTGGCCTTCTTGCTTGAGTACTGTTTTTGGCAATGGAAACTCTTCCTGATGCTCATGTTCAGAGGGAGTTCCCCCGCGTGGGTGTAGCAAACGCTGTACAGGCGAGTCTCATACTCCTGCATCAGGCCCTGGCATGCCTCCTCACTGGCCATTGCCACCTTGGCGTGGGTGTAGAAGCTGGGGAGCCAGTAGCTCTGGACTTTGAACAGAGCCACTTTCTGCATGTGGCTCAGGGTCTCCCTTCTGGTGGTTGACTGGTTGGGATGCCAGATGGAGAGGTTCAGGAGGGAGTCTGGAAAGAACACAGAGAGAAGAAGGTGAAAATGATGTGGTGGTGATGAGGGAGGTCTTTGTATTTAGCATTACATTAGTTCCTCACAGAATTCTGAAAGCTGGATAGGGAAGACATAGAGTGGACCCATTTTTAGGTTTTTCTCAGTACACAGTGACCTTTTTCTCCGATTATCTTTCTTCTCTCCCATAGAAATGAGGCATACTATGAGATTTCTTGAATAATGTTTAGACTACTGAATGTTACTGTTAAAGAAAAGCAAAAAGTACAAGAAACGATCATTAAGAACAATGATACATATTATCTGAACGTCATTCTTCAGGATCCGAGAGGACCAATGGAAAGGGTTTGGATTGAATAATTTGAAAGAATCAAATCTTTCAAATAATAGCCTTCACTAGCCTGGACATTTTAATGTTATCATTTTTTCAATTATCTAGATGAATAGAAAGAAGTATGGCTAATCCCAAGCAGCAGATCTTCTAGAACACATTGATATTTCAATTTGAAATGCTTTCTTATTTAGCAAACAAATAAACATGGATGGATCTGATGTTCTAAAGAGAAGGTTGACAAACTTTTTATGTAGAGGGCCAGATAGTAAATGTCTTGGGCTTTGTGAACCACATACAGTTTTGGTTGCATAATTGTCTTCTACTTTTTCAAAATCCTTTGAAAATTAAAAACATTCTTTGCCTATTGGCACATATACTTCTCTTTGGCCCATGGGCTGTAATTTGTTCTAGAGAATCCAAGGGAGAGCTGTGCAGGCTCAGAAGATATAGGGACTTTTCAATTATCCTGCTCCAATCCATCTTCACTCCTTCCACCCACCCTGCACTGGCGGGTAATATCTCAGGAAGAGGCAAGCACCAGCCTACCCAAGGACAGCTAGTCTCTTTCAATCTTTCCCCAGTTAAGGGTTGGGGTTCCCACCGCCATTCCTGATACCAAAGCAGATAGAGAGGGTGGTAGTCTGAAAAGCAAAAGACTAGGGGCTCCTAGATACTGGATTGGTTTTTTGTTTCCATCCTCCAAGAATTTCACTTCAAATATGCTTTATAATTCTTACTGATGTTCACGTTGCAGAGCTTTACTACCCTGGACCCCGGCTGCAGATGGTAGGCCTTCAGCATGAGAAGGAGGGACAGGTAGTAGTCTTTCATTTTCAGGTCCATCTCATCTATGCTCAGGATCTTCTCAGCAAGGATCCAGAAATCCACCAGCTCTTCACCTACAGATCAGACAGGATGGGCCTGGAGCTGCCTAATCTTGACCCTTTGGTAGTTGCTTCTGGGTGAAGCCACTTGTACCCCTGGCCCCCCATCAGCCTGTTCGGCTGCATCATTAGTAATTCCTCAGGGTAAGACATCATCTCCAGAAAAGTCCTAGTGTGGGGGAGGATGGGAGCATAGGGAGAAGGGACTTAATGGGTAGTGGTCCTTTGTGACTTCTTGACTTTCTCTTACTAGAAAAACTGTCACTTCGGGGAAACTATGAGACTCTGAGTATGAATCATGAGATAGTTTTGCCCAAAAAAATGAAGATCAGAGGAAAAAGAGCATTTCCTAGATCCTGGACACCGTGAACAGCCTGCAGAAAGATGCTGGGGTCAAAAGTCACCAAAGACCCACATTCCCTATTTTACAACTTTGCAAGAGCCAAACTGATTGGCAAACGGAAAGATATAGCCTGTCTTACTTCTTCTTTACCTGGAGACCCAGGGTTTCACCCTGAAAACTAGGACCTGTTCCTAGTTTAACTTAGCCCTGATGAACTAGAGTGTCTGCCCGAGCAGACATTTCCAGCTTCCCAGCTCCCAGAAATCACCAGACCCCCCAGAAGAGAATGCAGAGGTTTCCCACACATTCACCTTTTGTTCCCCATTTCCCCACCACAGTCACAGTTTTATAAAGCCCCCTGCAGGGCTTGTGTTCATCTTTAAATCCCAATCTACCAGTCCACAGGCTGCCACAAAACAATGCCCAATAAATGAATGAACGCAAGGGACCCTGACTGCTTTTACCTCTACTATGGATCCAAATTGTACTGGATTTTTACCCAAACTGTATTATTAAACACTTTTTATATTTACCATAGACACTCATAGCTGTCAATGGGAGATCCAGGACAACCAGAGAACTATTAAGAATGATCCAAGACAACCCACCTGCGCTGCCCTTGAGGTAGGAGCAGAAGCGCCACATCCCTCTGACTCCGCCAATGCATTTCTCCAGTAGCCACTGGTCTGCCGTCTTCCATTTCATCATCTTGGCTGCCGGAAAAAGTCCATGGTAAGAGGGAGAATGAGCTCTTCCCCTGCCTCTCTCTCTCAGTCTTGCACACAGCAGACGCCCATTTGCTCAGTGTGAGTAAAGAAAAATGGTGGCCAGTTAGGGAGTGGGGTCCTGACAATGGAGTGCTTTTGAAGTTAGGCACCATGCCATCTAGTGACATGGGTCAAGTGACATGTGGTTCCCACAGACAAGCGCACATTCCACCCTCCACCCAAGGCACCTCCCCGTACAGTCTCCACCTGACCATGATCTTGCCCTCAGGGCACATTTTCATCCACCTTTACAAATGTCTATATATAATGAAAGGGTGGTTGAGTAGAGAGGGGGATTTGTTATAATGTTTTCCTCCATGGATGCTGCTGGACCTTAACTTTGTCGTGGTAGCACATCATTAATTTCCTTTGGTTAGTGAGTCAAAATTTACCAGTGTAACCCCAGATGGAAATTTTGTTCATTCATTCCTTCCACAAATATTCATTACAGGCCTGCTAAGTGCCAGATACCATTCTAGGTGATTTAGATACAATAGCACAGAACAAAGATCCCAGGAGCTTATATTCTTGTGAAAGAGACAATAAGCAATAAGCATGATGAGTAAATGCATTCTCTACTGAGATTAAAGGTTACAAGCACCACAGGAAAAAAAGGAAGAGGAGAGCGAGGTAGAGGAGATTGGGAGTTCTGGGGGCGCAGTTGGGATGATGGGAACGAGGTAGTATTACACACGATCTATTGTCAGAGTAGCTTTTATTGAGGGGATAGGATTTGCATGGGCACATGAGGAGGTGACAGGGAGCCATGTGGACATCTGGAGGAGCATCCAGGTAGAGGGAACAGCCAGTGGAAAGGCTTGAAGTGTAATGTGTCCTGCATGTTGGATAAACTGCAAGGAAGTCAATATGGCTGGAATGGAGTGAATGGGGGTGGTGAGAATAGGAGGAGATGCGGTCAGAGAGGAAACGGAGCCAAGCCTCACACCCGGAAGGTCACTGAGACAGGAGCCACTGGTGGTATGTGTGGAGGAAAGTGCAGGCAGAGTGGAGGAGAAACATAATTTGAATTACATTCCCTCCTCCCAATTTTTTATTATAGTAAAATACATCTAACATAAAATTTACCATTTTCACTCTTTTTAAATGTATGGTTCAGTGTTATTAAGTGGATTCATAAAGTTGTGCAACCATCACCACCTCCCATCTACAAAACACTCTTCTTCTTGTAAAACTGAAACTCTGCATCCATTAAACAATAACTCCTCATTTCCTCCTCCTCCCAGCACCTGACAATCATCCTCCTCCTTCCTGTGTCTGATTTTGACTATTGTACGTACTTCATGTAATGGAATCAAACAGTATTTGTCTTTTTGTGATTGGCTTATTTCTCAGCACAATGTCCTCAAATTTCATCCATATTGTAGCATGTGTCAGAATTTTCTTTTTAAGGCAGCACAATATTCCATGCATGTAGCATTTTTGCTTATCTATCTGTTGATGGACACAAAGTTGTTTCCACATTTTTTGCTATGTAGAGAATGCTGCTATGAACATGGGTTTACAAATATCTCTGAGTTGGGCATAGTGGTGCATGCCTATAATCTCAGAGGCTCAGAAGACTGAGGCAGAAGGAAGATTCCCTGGTTCAAAGCCAGCCTCAGCAATTTAATGAGGCCCTAAGCAACTTAGTAAGACCCTGTCTCAAAATCAAAAATAGAAAGGGCTGGGGATGTGGCTCAGTGGTTAAGTGCCCCTGGGTTAATTCACTGGTACCTCACACACAAAAAAAATCTTTGAAACCCTACTTTCAATTCTTTTGAGTTTATACCCAGGAGTTAAATTGCTCAATCATTTGGTTCACTTTTGAAGGACAGTTTTGCCAGACATAGAATTATTGACTACTTGTATTTTTCTTTTGGAAATTTAATATACAAGCTCACTTGCCTTTGGGGCTCCAAAGTTTCTGGATTATAAATCCACTAATAATCATATGAAATCCCCTTATAAATGACAAGTTATTCCTTCCTTGCTGCCTTTAAGATTCTTTGTTTTTGCATTTCAAAATTTTATTATTATGTGTCTAGGTGTGAGTATCTTAGAGTTCATCTTTCTAAAAGTTAACTGAGCTTCTTGATGTTATATTCATGTTTTTCATCAAGTTGGGAAGTTTTCAGCCATTATTCTTTAAATATTATCTCTTCCTTCTTTTCTTGTCTAGAACACCTTAAATGCATATTCTGGTGTGCTAGATTGTGTCCCACAGGTCCCTGGGAGACTGTTCACTTTCTTTAGTATCTTTTCATTTGTTCCTCTGATTTAATAATTTCCTCTGACCTATCTTCAGGTTTACTGATTTTTTCTTAAATCTGTTCTAGTCCATTCTATTCACTGATTCCCTCTACTGAATTTTTCATTTCTGTTTTTCTCTTTGGTTTCATTTTGGCTTTTCTATCTTTTCATTGAAATTTCTGTTTTGTTTACATGTCATTTTCTGAACTTTTTTCTATATTGTTCTTTAGTTCTTGGAGTAGCTTAAAGGCAATTGTTTTAAAGTCTTTGTCTAGTATATCTTTCATTAGATCTTTTTGCAGAACAGTTTCTTTTGTCTTCTTTTTCCATGAAATGGATCATACTTTCCTGTTTCATTGTACGCCTTGTGACTTTTTGTTAAAATTTTGATATTTTAATCTAATAATGTGCAACTCTGGAAATCAGAATCTGCCCCCTGCCTTGCCCAGAGTTTTCTGGTTTTGTTATTTATTTTATTTATTTGAGGAAAAAAAATTAATTGCTGCAAGATATTTCTGTGTCAAGATAAGTTTGAGGTATAAACTTAGGTCTTTGCACATCTTTTTTGAACTAGTGCCTTTCCCTAGGTATCAATTAGTTTCTTTTGAATGTTCTAGTTCTTGATCTCTGATTCCAAAAAGGGGAAAAAATGAAAAATAAAAGAGGGACTAGACCCTCCAAGGCTGAAATTACATCAGTAAATGGCAAAGGGCTTATAGCAAAGGGGAAGTAAAACAGAAATGGCTGCCGGTGTCTGTGGATCTCTGTGATCAGAAGAAGCAAATAGCACACAGATCCTGTCTATTTGGAGGTCTTCTCTGATTTTGCGACCCTCACAACCTGTGTCCAAGCCTCTCTGTGGGCTGAGACTGTGACAGCTGTCAGCCATGGAGCTGGTGCTTGAAGATAGGCAGCTGCTACCATGCTAAGAGCTGTACAATTTACTATCTGAGCCTTCCCCTGAAAGTTGCAAGCCTCAACGGACTCCAGAATAGGAACATCATATAGATTCTGTCAGTGTAATTCTTACCCAGGTATGGGAAGAGATTACCAGTGCTTCCTAATTAGCCATCATCCTACAATCCTCTCACTCTCTTCCCCAAAATTATTCTTTTAAGAGGCTTTCTCTGGTTGCTGTGAGCAGGAGAGCAAGAGTAAAGTTAAGGATATTGAGATGATTTCAGTACCAGTTAAGAAATAATAATGGTGATTTAGAACAAATGATAATAATGAAGGTGGTAAGATGTGTTTGATTCTGTACATATGTTAGGCAATTTTTTCATACTTTATGACCATTGTGTAGTTTCTGGCTACAGTGAGATAAATAGACTATCTCACATGACTCCTGATTATTGCTCCAGGCACAATTTTTCAGCCCAAGATTTCACCTATTGCTACAACATAGGTTGGACCACTCACATATCTACAAGATGTACAAAATGCAGCTGGTATTTTTATCTTACTGATAGGCATAGGATCATTATATAGTATGGTTTTCCATATTTCTACACAATACACATACACACACACACACACACACACACACATTCTGTTTACCTCCTTCTTCAGACTTAATGAAACTGATTAATTCCTGACAGAGAATGTAATTGAAACACAAGTTTGTTTTGCAGAAGAAAGGTAACCGATATTTTTCCAACCAGGTCAATAGTCCTTTGTATTTGGCAATCTAGAGAAAAATCAAAATAGCAACAGAAAGATAAATGAAATTTAACAGTTAAGAAATGCTGCTTAGCAAGTGGTGATAAATAACCTCACACTTGGCAGTATCTGACTGGAAGTAGGGGTGTGTTGATTAAAAATCCTAAGTTCAGTGGAAACACAAGATGAAGCTCCTAAAGAAGTGTATGGACCCGTATGGATTAACAAGTTTGGTCTTTCTTCAAAAATTCTTCCGTATTTCTGGGTGAATTTCTTCCAGAAAAGATCTAAGTCTTGATTTACAGAAAAGAAACAGAAAAGGTCTCAGTTTATGGTGTCAGGTCATAAACTCTAGTTAACTACTCTATTTAACTTGTTTTGTAAACACACATTATTTCTTACAAGCCTCCACTCTTATCAATTGTACAACATGTACAAAAACACATGCAGACCATTTAGAGTACAGAAGGGATCCCTGAGACGTGGAACCGCTGGAGGAGGAAGGACAAATTTTAACAATTTAAGCTTCATAGTTATTTTAGGGAAACCAAATGTAAGAATTGGAGTAGGGTATCTTCTCTTAGTAACTCAGAGGAAAACAAGGCTTATTATGAGCAGGGCTTAGAGTGACTTTTCTGATCCACAAACCACTGGTAATGCACATGGAAGCCACTGGCTGATTTAAGTCTTGGGAAGAAGAAAGGGGAAACAAGGAGAAGAGAAAGACAATCTAGAAGGAAAAGGAAAAGAAATATATGAAAAGAAAAAGGATGAAGAGGAAAAACTTGCCTCTGGAAAAAAACTGCAGATTGGCACCTTACCTTGATCTGTAGCTGATAATGTGTATCTGATCATACCTGTGTGGACTAGAGATGGCCACTTCGTATCCCACCCATGGCAGCCGTTGCCAATCAATTCCTGGGCTCTTTTTGCTTAAATGTGGCTCAAGGTTTTTCTCAGCATAGTATTCCAAACATCTACTACCCCCAAATCACAGTAGACATGAGAGATGAATTCCAATTGCTAATAATGGACTAGAATATAAAGTAAAGAATTCACCAGAAATTGCTTGCCTGAGGTGAGAGTGTAAAATGTTTACCTGGTTTGATGCTGTTTTTTCTACTCACCTGCTTTCTGGTTTCTTACAGTCGTTCTCTAATCTCCTTCTTCCCTTCTCTCTCCCAATCCATGCTTCAAATACAACTCTCTTTTCCTCGGCCCCAAACCCTCTGCCATCCTAGGCTCCTACTCACCAAGTCAGGAGGTATTTCTGGCCACAAGTTCCACTGAGATTTTTCAACAAGATAAAATGGGGTCTGACCAAAGACCTGTAAAAGAAAGCTAGGAAACAGCCAAAGAGCAAGAGCTTCTCTTCCTATTCATGACATGCTCCTGCGGCCACAGAGGAAGAGAGGCTCTGCTGTCTTCCTGTTTGAAGGGACATTAATTCTTAAATTTGCTACACCGGATCAACGTACCCTGCACAAAAAGACTTCGAATAGAGAGAATTGCAATATTCATTCATCTTTTGACTGCATCCTGCCTTGGGCCTAGGGGCTATTGCTTATGTGCAAAGCCAAAAGCCCTTGATATGAGAACACGTTGCATTGTGGGTTGCATCATCCCCTTCCCTCATGAACTTAGAGAGCTCAAGCCAAGTTCTAAAACCTTTTCCTAATGAGAAGTAGCTTTGGATTTACCTAAACTCTTGAACTGGAGAAAGTAGAGAGGACTGAAGATATGAGGAGGACTAGGGGTAAAAATTACATGCTGAGGCTTTGAGAGCATCCCAATTCTAAGCTACTATTCTCTGTTGTCGAGCATGGGGGGGGGATTATCATCTGGGAACTGATGGGAAAAGGCTTCTATGCTTATATCACAGGGAAACTATGGGAATTAAACGGTAGACATGTTGACAGGAGTGTTTGACACGAAACACGACTGTCTCTCCGTACACCACAGCTGCCTAAATGGCCAGGACTTCATCTTACACTCTTGGCTGGAATGCCACCTTCCCACATCATTCTGTTTCTAGAAACTTGTCTTCATAAATTGGGTGATTAATGTGTCTTAAGATTACTTGGTCCCAGCAGCTCCAGAGCCTGGGGCAGGAGGATGGCAAGTTCAAGGCCGGCCTCAGTAACTTAGGCCCTAAGCAACTTAATGAGACCCTGTCTCAAAATAAAAAATAAAAAGGGCTGGGATGTGGCCCAGTGGTTAAGTGCCCCTGGGTTAAAAAAAAAAATTACTCAGGAAAGCTTTAATTAAGACAGTGGCAAAGGCATTAGCGTGTTTGAGGATCACCTGAAAGTCCCACTCATGGAGATCCCTCTTCCTCCTCCCTCCTTTTCAAATCATGTTGGCCGCTGCCATCTTACTTTCTCTCCTCTGTCTGCCTGTGAGGCCTTTTCTTGCTACTCAACCCCCTAGTCTTTCCCCCCACTTCTTTATCCATCCCTCCTGCTCCACCTTCTGCCCCTGGTCAGTTCTCCGATATCCACTCCTAAGATTTGGCTTGGTCAGCTTCTCCTGACTCTTCAGGAAGAATGGCCTCCCTGCTCCATGTACTGCTCTCCCGCTGCCTCCTAAAAGTCTCCATTATGTCACTCGTAACTTAAATACTAGTCTCTCACTTTAGACTGGGAGCTCCTTGAGGACAGGGATGGTGCATTAATATGTACATCCCCCAAACTAATCCCAGTGGCTGGTACAGAGTAACCACTCAGTAACTGAGATAATACAGTGGTTTCTCCGCTTGTCTGAAATTTCACCTTTTAACAGATGACATCCAGTGGGAAAGGGTGTGCAATAAGATGAACCACAATTTATAAGATGCCAGCATTAAAATGTCATCAAAAATTTAATCCAAAAAAGATGTAGGATGAGCCCAGGTTTGGGTTTTGTTGGATTTTGAGGTTTGTCTAAGTTACATAGCCTGAGGATATACACAGTTTGGTTTTAGTCCACAACTTAAAGGCTGCATGCTAAACACCTGGTAAGGGAAGTAGAACAGAATGAATAATCCTTAGTCCTTGTCCTGAGGGAATTCACAATCTCACACTCCAGTGGGACACAGACATGTGTACACATGCAACACAAGACAGCTGCAGATTGCCAAGGGGAACAGAGGCAGGAGAAGTTCCACCAGGAGGTCCCAGCTCTGAGGGCCTAGGAATTCCCTAAGAACAGAATTTAAGCGGAGATTGGAAGAGAGGTTTGGAGGTTGGGGGGATGGCGGGTGCACTCAGCCAGTGTAAAATGGTGGTCACTAGAGCACTGGGTATCAGCAGCTGATGTGAGGGGAGGTGACTCTGGACAGTTAAGAGGCAGTTAAGGAGGCTGAGCCTTGAAAACTTGGTTGTATTAATATTAGGGAGCTCCCGGAGATTGTAGAGGGGGTCCTGGTTCATATTTATTGGCTCAAATTGGAAAAGTTTGCATTTGATAAGGAACTTAGTAAAAAACAAAATAACAAAAGGGCACTTAGCTCAGTGAGGTTTATTATTCAGCTGTCAATAAAACATTTGAACTTAAGTCTGACAATGCTTACCGGGAGAGAAAGAAATGTATTGAAAAAATCAGCAAAGATTTCATCCTCCAGCAGAATTATAAGATTTGTAGAACGGAGTATCTCTATATGGGGGGAGAGAGAAAACAAAACAAAACAAAACCATGACCAGGACTGCATTCAGGTTGGGAAAACGAAGATAATTTCCCATGGCTGAATCTCAGCACGATGACCTCCATTAGGGTCATCCACTCGGCTCCTCCTTCTCCAGGACTCGCCCATGTCACCTGCTTACATACTCCCAGCTGAGGGAGCACACGGCCTCACAGGGCTGCCCATTCCATTTGTGAAGAGAGAAAACATTAGGAAGATTTTCCTTCAGTGAACTGCCTTCTAAATTTTGGGAAATTCTACAATTCATCTAAGTCCTCTTACATGACAGCACTTCCAATATTTATAAAGATACCACAGCCTCAGGCTTACCTTCAGCCTCTCTGCCTGGTCACTAAGTTCTTCAGCCCGTTCCTCCTTATGTGGCCTCCTTTCCATCAGGCTCCTCTCTCACGGGTGGGAATGGCACCCACAACCCAAGCCCTGAAGATGCTTCCCAGGGCAGAGGAGAAGTGAACTATTGCCCATGTGGCATGTTGCATTAGTGTGGCCTGAAACGGAGCCAGCTTGGGAGCTCTCACACTGCACCATTAGCTCCACCATACTTTATTTAATAGAATCACTGTCAGAAACCAGAGGCAGGAGTTTACTTGTGCTGCAGTCAAATTTCAGCTGGTTAGTTTGGGACCAGCGTTACAAGCTGGTAAGAGCTTTCCTGAATCTTGGTTTGGTGGTGCAATGTATTTATTAAATTCTCAGGTTTGATTATTATTTTGTCTAAGTTAGTCAGAGGATATATTGAATGTCAAGAAAAACTAAACATGGAGACCCTAAGTGGACTAGGGACCTAAGTGTATTCCAATTCATTGTCTACACTCTTTAGAGCCCAATGTTCAACTAGTGAGTAATAAGATAATTGTCATCTAAAGGGCCATATCCATCATACCCAAAGTTCATAATAAAAGACTATAAAACCAACAATCGAAATCTGGTACAGTAGACTATCAGTCTAGTTAAGCGTTTGGTGAGGTGAGTGCCACCCCCCACCATCACTACCGTGCAGTTTTGATAACGTGAGAAGACCATTTACCTCCATCACCTTTCCTGATAACACCAAGTGATCAAGGCCTTTGAATAATAGAAATAGAAACCCAGACAATCAAACGCTACTATGAGCAGGGAGCTGGGGCCACTCTTGCTTTCTGTTCTACAGATAGTCTCCCCGCCCCCTTCAGTGCTGTCCACATGTCTGCCTTCCCCATTTCTTCATTCTGTGTTTCCATTTTCTTCTGTTCTGTATTTCACATGAACTTTCTCAGGTCTCTCTCACCAGCTCTCTGCTCTTCTTTTTATGAGCATTCTCTGGCTGATTTATCCTATGACACATAAATTATTCCAAAATTTGAGTTCTTGCCCCAGACTTCTCTTTGGCTCTAGTTGTAAATATCCAATGAGCTGTGGGGACTTCTCTACATACACATCCATAGCAACTCCAAAATGTTCAAAATGTCCAGGTTCCCAACATGCCCCCTTTCCTATATTCCCAGTCTCAGTTACTGTAATCATCACTAATTCAATTATCTACATCCAGAAAACCGAGATTCATCTTTTCTCCTCTCTCTTTCTCTCTTGCTCCATCTCTCTTCTCATTACACCACCACATCCAATGGTGATCTGTTCCATGGTTTCTCCCCTGAATTTATTTCTGGAATCTGGTTCCATAGGGTCATTCTCTTATTTCAGATGTCTATCATCTCTCTCTCAGACTACTGCATCAGTCTTCTAAGTGGTTTCCCTGGTTCCAGTCTCTTCCTTCCTCATCCATGCACTACCACCATAATATGTTGATGTTACCATTTTTAAAACTCTTCAAAGACCCTTCGATGTCTTAAGGTAAAGTCTAAGCGCTGGAGCTTCGCCCTGTCTGGCTGTTGCCTCCTAGGCTCATCTCCCACCACTGCACACCATGCCGCCTCTCTTTTCCAAGCCAAAACCAAGACATCATTATTTCCTGAATATGGTAGGTACTCAAATTTCAAACTCCATGTCTTTGTTCCCGCCTTCCCATTGCCTAAAATGTTCTTTCAACTCCAGCCAGCTTCACAAATGACTAGATACCATCAAGAACTGATTTACATATTATCTTGGTGACCAAGAATGGTAGAATCTACCACAGTGGTGGAACACGATGACAATTGACAAGCCATGTTGTTTCATCCATTGACGTATCTTCTTCCTTTGAGTCTCTGAGAGGAGCGACTTCGTCTTCTCATCCTGCCCTAGGCACTTAAAATGTTCGCACATTATCCAAGTCTGTAAATGCTGAATGAATCATTCTTTCAAGAGCTGATCTTTAATCTTCTGGGATTTGTTTGTTTCTCTGTCATTTATAAAGCCTAATTTGCATTTCCTGAATAAGTAGGTTATTGAGACTGTCTGCAAGCAGAACAGTGGGGTTTGGCAGAAATTTCTCAATGGATGGTTTTCCTTATCTACACACACTCTGGATTCCACGGAGGCTTTGATGGTAGGGCTCACCACTCACAAAGTAGTCTTAACGAGGTAAGGGAACAAGGCTGCCCACATTTGCCTTCCCATTTTCTTCATTCCTTTTTTGCCATTTTCTTCTGTTCTGGATTCAGACTTCCTAATAATTGGAGAAGGGCTTTTGTGCTCATTCCAAATCATAATATTGACTTGGCACGAGAAATCATTGGATGATCCCAAACCCCATGCAATCTGTCTCCCTGGAGGAGGTAAGGCACATGGAGGGCCAAGCTATACTTGACTCTCTCCTCTAGGCTTAGTTGTCTCATGAACAAGGCCCTGTCCTATCCTTAACATCTAGTAGCAGAAGTAGGAAGGGGCAGGAGAGAAAGAGGAGGAAAACAAAGATGCACTCCAATGAACTGGAAAGGCAAGTGGTTTGCCTCGAGGGCTTACAGTCTTGGAGACATCTCTCTCAGACACTCACCAGTGTTGCTCATGTTGCCTTGCTTTTCCTGCCACTGTGATTTGTTAGAAACAGAATTAGCCTGTAGTCAACAGCAACCCACCCCTTGTGAACACACAGTGACACTTTTGAGTTCCAGATTCCATTGGTGGGGGCCTACTTATATCTGATGGAGACCACCATCTGAAGGCAAGTTTTTTTCTTACTTGATTTTCCGGATTCCTTTGAATGTACCAGAGTCATCCTGGACTTGGTCCATGCTCTTTTGTGTGCATTGACAGGTTCTTTCTAAGTGTGTCCAAGCCCTCTTCAGTACTCCATCCTTTCCTACCTTATGGTGATATTTTTGCATGACTCACTTCAGTTCCCACGGACCTATAAACTGTTATACTAGAGGTAATTGTAATAAGGAATGTCTCCTGGATGTTCTGCACCCTTAAGACAACTTTCAAAGGACTTGACCTTCCTTGTCTCTAAAAGGTTTTGAGGCAGATGCTTGATCTTTTCATCCACTCTTTGTTTCTCTGGTCCTCTTCTGATAAAAGTGAAAGACCATCAGCCCTATAAACCCTAATAATTTAGGCAGAAACTTTTTTTTTCTCCCAAACTTTAGAGAATGGAGTTGTTCAATGCTATACTTATGAGAGGACTTAAAGAACTCTAAAGTTCTAGAATTGTTGGGAAGCTTATATAATGTTTAAATCCTTGTTCCATGGGGTGGGGGGAGGGTTGAATAAGATTTTGGAAGTTGAAAGGAATGTTAATAATGAATTGCCAATAAAACATTACTTACATTTGAAAAGTTATTATATTTTCTTTAGTATATATAAAGACCAGATACTGTTAAGTTATTTCAAAAATGAGAAGAGATTCTTCTTGATGTTTTACTTGTTGCAGATGGGCTCATAGTCTACTGTATTTCTTCAATCTATTATCACCTTATCCATTAGTCATTGTAACACAAAGATCTTGAGGGAGTTCAGAGTAAAGCTCTGGTGGTTCTTAATATCAGCTTATTTCTTGGAATATCATCTCCTCTTGGAAAAGGCTCTCACAACCTCAGCAAAAGAAATAAGAGTTGTGGTCTCTTCCAAAATTAATGGCGCACACACAGTAGCGATATGTACTCGTATTCTGTGAGGTGTTGTGCTCTCAGGCTGGTCTTCAATTAAGCTGTGTGAAGCTACTCTCTAGCCCTAAGTGCTGCCCACCACCTTCCCTACAGCTCAAAAAGGCTGACTGTTGGAGACATTAACAACCAAATGATGGTCACACCAACAATGGTAAGGATGAGAAGAGGCTTGAAGTACATAATGATTGCATGTCCCCGTGACCTTTTTAGGACCTTCTAGTTCCCAAAAGAAGAGTACCAGAAGTCTCCCAAATTTGTGTGATAATAAGAATTATGGGGGCACTTGTTAAAAACATAAATTACCAGGTCCTTCCCCTGGAAATTCTGTTGGAAGGACTAGGGTTGAGCTCAGGCGTCTGTCTATGTGTTTCACAAGTACCCCAGATAATTATTGTTATCAGGAAAACATGGGAAACAATGTTTTTAAAATTAGATAGACCTGACTTCACATCTCAGCTGTGAGATTTACTGGGTGTATCAGATTCAGGTTGAAATGATTTCCCAAAATGCTGAGGGTCTTCTTACTCCAGGAGTTACTTTGAAAATGGTAGCAGATCTCTTTGGCAAATATTAGGAGACTAACAATAACACAAAAATATGACTTTTCTTCCTCATGGTAAACATGCTTTCTTTTTGAGGGCTTCTAGGGTCTTGACTCACAACTGCAAAATAGATACTGGACCTGATTCACTGTCACAATGGCTTCTTTCAGTTTCCTATTTGTTAATTAATTCTCTATTTATTGAGCACTTCCCTGTATGACAGAAAATTTTCTAGATGTTTTGGATGTGTCCGTGAGTAAACCAGTCAAAAATACTTACCTTTATAGAGTTACTAAGCGTCCCATTTTCCTCCTCAAGATGAAAAGTTCTGCGTGGAGGGTCTGGTTGCTGGCCCTTACTACCAGGGCCAGGAGGGGGACTATCATACTCCCTGTGGCATCCACAGTAGGAGACAGTTCTTCTTGAAAGTCACACAGTGATTTTTAAAATATCAAATAGAAAGGGTAGTCAGAGAGTGAGTGACCCAGAGGTTTTCACACACACACACACACACACACACACACACACTTCTATCTCATAGATTAAATTCTGTGCTTATTCATGTCTACACATTTGAGCTTAATAGGAAACAGATGCAGGTGATGTTTACTGATTGCTTATGTGCTTTTCCTGCTTTCCTCCCCATCCCTCCATCACTTCCCTTAAATTGATATAATTCAATACCAAATGGAGACAAGTGCCCCTTCCAGTCTCATGTGGAAATAACTCCCTCTGGTGGATGGTGGGAAAGACTACATCTTTCTCTCCAAAAACTACTCTAATTTGGAGACTTTGATTTTTGTTTTTCCCCAAGTTAATCTTCAGCTGGTTTTTCTTTCTCAAGTGTATAGGAATAATTTCCAAGTGCTCATACCTAATTAACACAAAGCACACAGAAAAACCCTTATCGTAAGAACAGTAGGCCCACCTATTCTGCCACTGTATCAGATGTTGGCTATGGTTCTTTGTGGCTTTGAGACCCCTGCTGATACTGCTAATATTTAGCATTTTTCCCTGAAGGTATGTGATTTGAGACATAATAATATTTGGGGGCATCAATTTTCTACAAGCGATGAATTCATCAGTTATTTAAAAGAACTTCAAAAGCACTAAAAATGGGACAGTTCTGCAGCTTCTGTATCCCTTCAACTGTCATCCTTGCAGGGAGATAAAATCTTGAAATACTAACATTATGTCCTTGCTTCTCATCCCTTGTACGTGGCTTTTCTCCTGTTTAGTCAGAGATTTCACTTCATGAAGAGGTTGGGTTGTAATAGCAAGAGTCAATTTTTTAAAGTTTAAAAAATTCCAAAATATGCTCTTAAGATGAGAGAGAGAGGGGGGTGGGGGGAGGGAGGGGGAGGGAGAGACCCCTGAGTGGAGAAGAAAATAGTTTTTGTCATTTCAGTAAGAAAGAAAGAATAGAGGACAAGCAGATCTCCTGTCACCCCAGTTTCAAGGCACCAGAGGAGGATCAAGCAGGCCAGAGAAAGGGAGCTATGAGGCTGGGCCAAGGCCTCGGAGGATGTCCAAGGTGCGGGGGAACAAGGTATGGGAACCAGAGGTGACAACCAGGAAGAGGGCAGAGCCCCATTGGTTCCTAGGATGAGGGGGAAGCATAGAAGCTAACTTATGTTCT
This sequence comes from Marmota marmota marmota, assembly GCF_001458135.2. Taxonomy (NCBI): domain Eukaryota; kingdom Metazoa; phylum Chordata; class Mammalia; order Rodentia; family Sciuridae; genus Marmota; species Marmota marmota. Next base: position 11,600,013 of record NW_026000019.1, read on the forward strand.
ATTTCCACACCTGGGTCCTCTGTTAGTCTCCACTGGACAGGAATGTGGTTGCCGGATGATCCCACTGATGCAGGTATGAACCATCCACGGAGCTGGTCACACGCCACATGTCCAGCACATGCTAAGACCTGGCTGAGTCTTATCTAAAGATCCCAGATTCCTTCCCCCTCCACAATTACAGGCTGTTCACAGCCTCCGAAACCACAGGGTGAAGGTCCTTCCCAACAACTCACTCCTTTTGCACCCTGATTTTTGAACAAGAAAATTAACAAGGAAGTGTAGGACCAGAACAAAAGGACACATCTAATTCTCCCAGGAACCAGAACAACAAAGGAAATGGGAAGGATGGTGAATGCTCTGGAATCCCTGACCCAGCCCCACTTTGTCCTGACCAGATGATTTAGACTTAACCACGAGTGAGGAAAACTTGATAAAGTCTTGATAGCCTATGGTTCCCAATAATTTTGGCTCTACCCTTCACAATTCCAGCCTCCCTGACACCCAGCAATGGCATTGTGTGACACAGAAAAATGTCTAGCCTCCTTAAGCTACTTTCTTAACCCTTTTGAGTTTTAGATAATATTCACCTACAAACTTCACTGACAGGAGAGTTGTGAGGATAAAAAAAAAAGCATCAAGAATAAATAAGCCATTGGATTTTATTACATAGGAGAATCACAAAAGAGTGGGTCCTGGCAAATCTACTACTTGGAACTTGATTCCCAAGTGTGCAGAGCAGTGGGTGACATGCCTGGAGGGAGAGTCTGACAGTATTAGAGGAGGCAGTGGGGGGGAGAACCCCTGGAGGCAGTCGAGCCCTTGGAGCCCTCTCTGTGAGTAGGGTGCTGCTCTGTTCTTCTACATCTCACTGAGCAAGAAGCTGCAAAAGGGTCTGACTTTCTGCTTGATAAATCACAAAGTAATCAAAATAAAGAACTCAAAAAGAGTTCTGAATTCTATTTAGTCAAAACATGATTTCATAGTATCATCATGAAAGAGATCCAGAACCAGAAAGAATGGACGTGGTTATTATGTTGGGTAAATTATTATTATGTACTAAATTTGACTGTGGTGGATATTCCATGTGGTGGAGTGAGGGATATTTGTAAAAAGTTTCACAAGCAGGATATAGAAAATTTCTTTAATGTTCTCATGGGAGGGGAGTGGGCGATACAGAGAGGTGCAGGGCAAGCAGGTACCGTAGCTGGAGCTGAGGAGGGAAACGCTTGGGGAGTTGAGAGAGGAGGTCTTAGTGGCAGGACTCTTATTGTGTTCACCTTTCCTCCATGCACTGTTCAAATAAGGCTGAGGGAAGCCAGAAGGGAGAGGGTGCATGTCCATTCCAGCAGAGTCTGCAGTTTCAAGGTAGGACCCCCATGAAGGAAGGACACCAGATTCTGCTTTCCTGGCCGCCCACCTCTCACAACTTCTCATCCAGACATCTTGGAGTGTGAAGGCCACAGGGCACCACCAGGGGGCGCATCCAGGTTCTGTCTTTAATAAAAATGTAGCAATACCACAAAAAAGAGAAGCCATAGATCCAGATCATCAAACTGGCATTGAAGACCACATGCCAGCAGAAGAAAGTGGTGGCAAACATTATGTCATTTTTGTCATCATCCATCCATTTATAGCCAGAGACTGGCTTGAACAACATAAAGCCTATCTGTACCAACCAAGAGCCTGTGATCATGTACAAAAAGGCCTTCATTGTCCATATCAGCATGGCATTGGGAGCCCAGAGCTCTGCAGTCACTACCACCGTTAGCAGGAACATGGCCTGGGTGAGCAGGATGTGAAACTGCAGTTCTACTCCTTCTGTGTCCTGCATGTGAGACACCATCAGGGGCAGAAACAGAAATATGCCCAGGGCTTGGGTGCTTTGCTCCAGAGCCACACACCTCTGGGGCATCAGGTTCTGGCTCACCATATCTGCACACCCCGTCAGGAAGAAGGTCAAATAGAGAGTGAGATGCTGCCACTGTTTGCGGTACATAAAGTCTCTCTGGTGATACATCTTGCTGATAAGAACCAGCTGTCCATGAACGCTGTTCAACTCTTGGGCTACTAAAATGAAGGCACTTAGGATCTTCATCGGGCCAATGTAATATATCTGCCGTAGCTTTGCCCATCTTCCTTTGTCCCAAGGACGACATGGTGGATATTGGACACGGGAGTTGCAGATCAAGGCCCTAGAGACGAGCTGCGCCTGGTAAAGTCCATAGAGGAACAGAGACAGCCCTGGGTACAGATGACCCTCAAAGCCTCCCATGGAACTGAAGGCGGGTGAGCCCAGAGGCAGAAGCCAAATGTTCAGGGATGGCCTTTCTCTCAGGGCCCTGGAGTGTGGAGGGAGCTGGGTGAAGCTTATATTGCCCACCCAGCCCACCACATCCACACACAGAAGGGAAGTGGTTGTGGAGGAGGGCCTAACTGTTGGGGTGGGTGTCTTGGTTTCCGTCCTGGCCTTCTGCTGTGGTTCACTGATAGCCATCTAACCGTTGACAATGAAATGAGCATGTCCTCCAGCACAAAGCCTGGGCCTCTGCATGGTCAAATCCTCTGCAGAAGGGCCCTCCTTCCTCTCCACCCGCTGTCCTTGATCCCAGGGCCACCTTCCTTACTCCTCTCCTCTTAAGTCTGTTCAGGCTACAAAATAATAAATACTATCAATGATACCAGTATCAAAATACCACAAACCGTGTCGCTTATAAACAACAGAAGTTTATTTCTCACATTTCTGGAGGCTGGAAGTCCAAGATCAAGATGCCAGCAGATTTGGTGTCTGGTGAGGACCTGCTCCCCCACGGATGGCTCTTTCTTGCTGTGTCCTCACACTGTAGGAGAGACAAGCTGTTCACTGGGCTCTTTTATGAGGGCACTAATACCATTCAAGGGGGTTCTGCCCTCGTGACCTAATAACCCCCTAAAGGTCCTACTTCCCAATACCATATCTGGGGGTAAGGATTTCAATAAATGAATTTTGGGGAACACAAAATTCTGATCACAGCACCTCCAAATTCACAGGACATAAGGAAGAAACCCAAAGAAGGCATAGCAAACAGAAAATGTAGGGCACAGTCCTTAAGATTCCTTACATATTGTTGTTAGATTATGTATTCTGTGCACGTATGAATGGGTAACAGAAAATCCCAGCAGTATCTACAACTATAATGCACCAATAAAAAAACTGTGGGAAGAATAAAAGATTCTTTACCATATAACCTTGTACAAACATGATGTCCACATGCAGTCCTCTAGATATAGACCTTTGTAAGAGCCACACATGAACCTATGGAGTGCCCAATTATCCTGATGTAATCTCAAAATTGCCAGAAAAATGTTCATTCCTAAGAATGTCTCTTTGCTGATCTCCAGAGAGAACTTGGATGCTACCATCTGAGATTCCTTCCTTTGGATTAAAGCAATGTTTTTCCAAGTTAAAATGCAGGTGGATGGGTTCTACTCAGAACTCTTACTCAGAATTTCTGAGGGTGGTGTTCTGCAATGAGCATTTCAGTAAGCACCTGAAAGTGATTCTTCTGGAGACAACGTGTCCTACACGTCAGACACCACTGGGGACATCTAAATTTTCAGATGCACAGAACAAAATGTTAAGCATTGGTGAGAAAGAAAGCTCATTAAGCTAGTAACTTATTGTGAATTCGTTTTCAAATATTTCTCTTTTGAAATTTGCATTTATTTAGAATGTAATGGTCATATTCTGTTTCATGACAGCCAACCAAGTATAGGGGATATCTCAAATTTTGTTTCACATAGATCTTACATATTTCCATTTTTGTTGGTAAACTATGTTTTTATTTTTGCTGCTGTAGATAGATCTATTTTATTTTATAATTATTATTGATATAAGAACCTATAATTTTGTATTGATCTTCATATTAATCATTTTGTCAGGTTGTCATATTGTTCTAATTTTCAAATAACTTTATATAGTCACATCATCTGCCAAGAAAAACATTATCTCCTTTTAGATATGCTTTTGCCTTTCTTTTGTATTTTCTGTATGATCCTATATATAAAGTTCAAAAACACGCAAAACTAAATAACAAAAAGGGTGGAACTCTAATCAAAATTCAGGAGAATGGTTACTTCTGAGAGGGGAAGAATAAGAAAGACTTGAGAGGGACACAAAAAACATTGAAAATAATGAGAATGTTTTTCTGGTCTTGGAGTTAGTGGTGTACATAGGAGTATTGTGTCACAACTTATATGTGTCCTATAAATGCTATTACACACTCAATATTAAAATTTTAAATAAAGAAATAAGAGAACTACTAAGTAGCACTATGTGGGTGAGTGAGACTCAATATCTAACAAATCTACTTTAAGGTGAAGAGTTTGGAAGATAACTGTAGAGGGGCTTCCTCAAATGCTAAAGTGATTTTTATTTTTATTTTTCTGTACCAGAGATTGAACTCACAGATACTTAACCGTTGAGCCACATCCCCAGCCCTTTTGAATGTTTTATTTAGAGACAGGGTCTCGCTGAGTTGTTTAGGGCCTCACTGAGTTGCTGAGGCTGGCTTTGAACTCACCATCCTCCTGCCTCGGCCTCCAGAGCCAGGGGGATTACAGGCATGCACCACCTTGCCCAGCTAAAATTTTATCTAGATCATCAACTCCTATTATATGTACTATTCTATGACAAGCTTTTCTTTTTTCTCTGTCAGTCATATAATGTGTTGGAGAAAGAATTATTTTGTTACATAGAGGTGTTTTTTATTTAAATTTTTTTCTTTATCCAGATCCTTATTGATAGACATATTAGTCTTTTTCTTCTTAAGGAACATTGGTGCGTGAATTTTCTTCTTAGGGTAGACAGCCATAAGTGACATTTCCAGGTCATGGACTGTGTTAGCTCTCATCACTATAACAAATACCGGAGTCCCACCAACTCCCAATAGTGCCACAGGCTGGGGACTAAGCCTTTAACACAGAGGCCTTGGGGGACACTCCAGATCCAAACTGCAGCATAAACTATTCTGTTTTTGTTTGTTTGAATAGATAGTGACAAATCTCCCCTCACAGTGGGATACTGATTTTTCACTTGCCCTCGTGACCTTTAAATCAATAAGTTCTCTGGATTCTCCTTCCCCAGCAGATCTTCCAGGGGTTCCCTCCACTCCTACCCACTTTCCTTGCTCAGGCATCAGCAATTCGGCCCTACTGAAAGGTCTCACATCCTCCTCTATTCCCACCCTACTGCAGCCAGGTGAGCTTTGGGACAAGGGAGCTAATCATTCCATTGGCTAATTTCAATTCTCCAGTGGAATCCCACTGCCTCAGAGGCAAGATTCGTGCCCTTAGTTTTGTGCTTAGGCCTGGTCTCATTCCAGCCCCTCTCTACATGTAGCAGAAGCTCTAGTTCAGCCTGGAATGGTCTTCCTGTTCCCCATCCATTCTCTACCTGGAAAACTTACTCTTCCTCATTTTTCCTTTGAGCCTCGGTTAAAGATGGCCTCCTCTCCGCTGGGCAGGGTACTTTTCTGTACAAAATAAACACATCTCAGTCATTATATTTTCCAAGCCATGGTTTGTTTGCTAGAAATGTTTAAAGCCAGAGACTATATCTTACTATTTTTTTTTTAAATTTAATCTATCCCTGTGCCTGGCAGTGCTCAATGCCTGTCTGATAGATGCGTGAGTAAATTAGTGCACTATCAGGTGAACACAAGGTCTCTACCATAAAAGACTTTCTAATCTAGTTATGAAGACAAAACAGACACATACAAAAGATGTCAGGTCACTAATGCTAAGTGCTAAGTGACAAACGAGTGGAACAAATGACTAGAGCCATGGGATTAAAAGAGAGATCTCATCCTAACTGTACAAGTCAGGGCAAATATGACCATTCACAGTTAATGGCTGGAGAAACTCTAACATGTAAATTCAGATCTTATCTTTGGCCCCATTGTCCATGGGCACAGAGAGGCAGAATGAAAGGGTGTGGTTGACCTGGCATAATTTTAACTTCTCAGCAGAAATACAGACATTCTTGCATAAACCAATGTTTCTCAACACTTTTTTCGGTTTTTTTTAATTGTTGCATAATAATTGTACAGAATAGTGGATTCCACTGTGGCTTATTCATACACTTATATAACATAACTTGATTAATTGCACTCCTCAATACCTCCCCTTGCCTTCCCCTCCTCCTTTTCCTAGACCCCTTCCTCTACCTAATAGTCACCCTTTTGCTTTTATGATGTCCTTCTGTTACTTGTCCGAGTGTCACTTATTTTGCATAACATGATAATCTCCAGATCCATCCATTTTCCTGCAAATGGTACAATTTTGTTCTTCTTTATGAAGGAATTCAACTCCATTGCATATTTGTGCCACATTTTCTTTATCCAGTCACTTGTAGATGGACACATGGGATAATTCTATAACTTGGAAATGGTGAATTTTGCCATAATAAACATAGACATTTGTATTTATTACTATATGCTGACTTTAATTCTTTTGGATAAATACTGAGGAGTGGTGGAGCTGGGTCATGTGGTAGTTTGATTTTTGGTTTTTTGAAGAAATTCCTTATTGATTTCTGTGGGGCTGTACTAATTTGCATTCACCTCAACAGTGAATGAGTCATCCCCCCATATCCTTGCTAGCATTTGTTATTTGGGGTCTTAATGATTGCTGTTCTGACTAGAGTTAGATGGAATCTCATTGTAGTTGTGATTTCCATTTCCCTGATGCCAAAAGATGAGCACTTTTCCATAAATTGAATTCCATTTGTACTTTTTAAAAGAAGTATCTGCTTAGTTCATTTGCCTATTTATTAAATAGATTATTTGTTTTTCTGATGTTGAATCTGAGTTCTTTTTACATTCAAATATTATTCCTCTGTTGGAAGAGTAGCTGGCAAAGATTTTCTCCCATTCTGAGGGCTGTTTCTTCACAATGTTAATGATTTCCTTTGCTGTGCAGAAGCATTGTAATTTGATGCCATCCTATTTGTTGATTCTTGCTATTTATTTCCTGAGCTATGGGAGTCCTATTCAGAAAGCCAACACTTTTTACTTTTGTCTACTCTAAGGAGCTCTTCCACATGTTTTTCCTTATTAACTTCTCCCTATGAAAACTTAATATCACTCTGCTAATTAGAAGCAAGGAGTTCTACTGATGGAGCCAGATGTATCACTGACATGTAAGATGAGTAAGCGCCAAACTGACTAAGTGATGTTTGGTGACCTACATGTATGCTGCCACCTGAGACAACCTTGCAGGTACCCTTGTGGACACTTACCACTCTCTGGATCACCACAGGGACAGGCCCTGGTGGGCACAGTATTACCTTGTTGAAGATTCTTTGAAAATAGGTTACAAGTCTCACCCAATCCTAGTGAAAATAGTCTCTGGGTTGGGGCCCATGCATCTGCACTGGAATCAAACCTTTCTTCCACAGTGGTGCCTTGATCCAAAACAGGTCATTCTTCACCCTATGCTTGGGAAAGAATGCTCTAGACTATAAACTACCACCCAGTTATCAAGGCACCCCTTCTTCCTGTCATCATCAATCCACAGATTCACCCCAGCAGAGTGGGGCAATGTGTTAGTCAGCTTTTCATTGCTGAAATAAAATACCTGAGACAATCAAGGGGAGGAGAGATTTAATTTGGCTCATGGGTTCAGAGGTTTCAGTCCACGGTTGGCCCAGTCACTTCTGGGTCTGTGGTGAGGCAGTAATATCATGGCCGTGGAAGCATGCAGCGGAGGAGCTGCTCACCTCATGGTTGCCAGGAGGCAAAGGGAGGAAGAGGAAAGGGCCAGGGTCCCCAGGGTACACAAACTAGGGCATGTCCACAATGACCTACTTCCCTCAACTAGGCCACACTCTCCCAACAGCACTATCCTCTGGGGACCAGGCACTCAACACATGAGCTTTGGGGGCCCATTTAGGATCTAGACCACATCTTCATAAAAGCAGATCCCAGCCACGAGAGAGGCTGAGAGAGGCTGGCCCTTGGGTAAGGGGAACTGAGGAGGCAGGAGGCTCAGAGGAGGATGAATAGGGGATGGAGAGAAGGAGAGAGGGAGAAGGCAAGAAAACATGGAAAACTCAGAAAGAACAAAAGAGGGCGAAACAGCTCTGAGAGGAGAGGCAAGGAAGGGGAAGCCAGGGGCTGTGCTCTCCCTTTCAAAGACGGAGGTAAAAGTCCTCTGACTCAGACCGGGGAGACATTACCACTTAGCAATTAAAGAAAAGTTTGATCTGTGTCTGAGGCCTCATTCAATCATTTGCTGAGTGGATGTTTTAAGACAATCTTTATCTTCTTTAAGATGGAATCGCCTTAAAAAAAGACTCAATCTCCTTATATGTAAATGTAGAATTATGGGGATGTCATGGAGCATTGTATTTTAAACCGGGTTATAAATACAAATACTGTTATATCAAATTGTATATTATATTAAATATATTAAACAAACATTACATGATTCTCTGAAGCTCATTTCTTTCAAATCTCCTTCTCTTTTTACAGAAGAAGAAACCGAAGCCCAGAAAAAGTGGCTCACGGGATACCACAGGATTATTGGGCTAGTGACAAAGTACACTCTGCGAGTCTCACAAGCCAATGGTGAACGGGAAGTATAGGGACATCCCAGCTCAGCACCAGGCAAGAATGAAAGCGGACCACAATTGTCCTTGTAGTGCACAAGAGCTGTCCTCCCCAGTGAGTGCTGTGGGCTCTGGTGCCCCAAATTTACAGGACAGCCCAGCCCATAGAATGGCCTGGACCTGGATATCTGTATCTTCAATATCTTCAATCTCACACTGTCCCAATCCTGGCCTCCTCTGATCCTAGAGGACAGGAGAGTCAGCTTTGGAGGAGAGCAGCCATCTCTGCAAAAGTGCCCCACACTGAGACACCAATGCTACACGCCTGCCATTAAGAGGCCCCCTTCAGTGTATCCTCCAGCCTAGAACATAACTGGAAAAAGCTACAGACGGATCAGTTGTTTGGAAGGCAGAAAGGGAGGAGCCGGTCAGTACAGAGTCCAGAAACACAGACGTGAAAGCAAGAATTTACCTGACTTTCCCCAGTGCTACCCAAGGAGAAAGACTTCATTTAAGAGACAGTAAGTACTCTATTCCAGAAGTGAAATCATCTAGAAGAATATATTTAAGGATGTTTTTAAGAATAAAAATATCTCAGCATGTACTTTGTTACCTGCCAGCCAATAACCATGTGATAGCCTGTGAACCACTTTTGTTTTTACTTCAATTTCTTCATCTGTAAAAATGAAGGATTTGAAAGAAATGAGCATCATAGTCTCATACAGCATAAAGATTAATAACTTAAAATATTGATTTATTTAACGTTCTTAAAATATATTTGAGCTTTTCCCTACCTGCTGTATTTTCCCCACAAGTTCATCCAGTTAATCTGAGTTCTCTGTCAGTGTTCAGTGGGAGTATCAATTAAGTCATCCCTAGAGACAGAAGAGAAAATTACAACAAAATCAAAGATGTGAATGGACTTTTATTTGTGGTTTTAGAATCAGGTAGCATCTCACTCTACAAAACTGCTCTGATGAGCTGAGCCGAGGACACTGGCTTTATAGAAAGAAGAGGGCTGAAGACAGCAGAAGCAGAAATCAAAAAGTGGATCTCCTGTCAAAGTTACTTTCCTGGTAAAGAGCAGCAGGGGCCACCCTATCATGTGACAAAAACTGGCCTTCAGAGGGATGTGGCAGTTCTGATTTCTTGGAAGGTCAGATAACAACCTTGTTTCAACTTAGTGGCGGGGAACTTTGGTGTGAGTGAATGTTTCTGTTTGACCTGTTGGGTCTAGTGCAGTAGCTCAGATCAAACCAATGGCCTCCTATAAATTTAACAGTAGCAGCCCTGCAAAGGAGAGAAAAATGTGGCTAGGCATGTGTGGGTGGGTAAGTGCATGGGGTGGGGGTGTCTTCTAAGCAGGCATATATTTCAGCCACCACCATATCCTTTAACGCTAATGAATAAACTAGGCTTCTGTTAACATTTATTTCAGTGTCTCTCAGTCCTTTGGAATCTAAATAGTCAGGTATAATTGAGTTTTTGGATCAGTAAGCTGCTGCCTTGGTTCTTCTCAGGATTCATCCTTGCCTCTGTGAGTCCCCCACACTCCCTCACCCCACTTTCTGCCATCTCAGCTACAAGAATATTCTCATATTGACCAAATCATATATTTGCATTTAATCTTTGACCCACTCCATTTTGATTTATCAAATATATATCAACCATCTATAATCAACCAAATACTGTGCTAAAATCTGGTATTACAAAGATAAATAAGACATGTCGCCTGTCCTTAAGGAACAACACAAAAAGCAATACTTTATCACTTTATCTACCGGCCACCAGTGTTGGCATCACTTGGGAGCTTGAGAGGAACTGTGGAATCTCAGGCCTACTGAATGGGGATCTATATTTTACCAAGATCCCCAGCTGATTTGTGTACATAATACGTTTGAAAAGCACTGGCCTAGTAGGAAATACTCAACTAAGCCACCTTGAGTTGAATTTTATGATAGCATTATAAAGGAAGTCGGTGGGACTGTGGAGAAGAGTGGGGTTACTTCTGATAGGGGAGGGGTCAAGGTAATCCTTACAAAGCAGTGGACATTTACACTGAAATTTTAGTTGAAAGGTTGGACAACATGGAGGGTAGGGAGAAGACGAGGGTGGGAACATTCTGTTGGGGTGGGAAGGAGGCCACCTTGGAAACTAGACTAGGACAGACTACAACAAAGGTCTTTTAAGAGCTCCCAACTCTCACCTGGAATGGCTGGTGCCACCCAGGCAGTAGGTGCCATGTTCTCCTTGGCACTGACCCAGATGACAAGTCCTTCACCACCTGACCTCCACCCTGGGAGCTGATGTGTGTGTGAACAGGGAGAGGCCTCTTCCCAGCTCCTTGCCCTCAGTGACCCCTCAGGGATGAGGGGCTGATGTTTGCAGTTAGCAAAGGATGCCGAATCTCAGATCTCATGCCAGGCCATCTGGCCCCTGGCAGCAACTCTGCAGAGCGACCTTGGTAAGAAGTGGATGCACGAATTCACACAGATTCCTGGCAGCCCAAACCGCCTCTGAGGAGAGCGTTTCCCCCCTTTTGGACTATAAGGGAAGTTGATTCTGGAGAAAGTAGAAAAATAGTGAAAAATAATGGAAAGGGATTGGGGCAGGAGTCCTGTACTGGCCCCTTGCTGTGTGTCATCTCCAGCCCTGATAGAGCCTGTGATTCTGGCACCTTTTAGATAGTTTTAGAAAAGTCCAACACTCCCCCCCTTTTCAAAAATAACCAGGTTCTCTTGGAATTCACTTCCCAGTGTCAAAATAAAGCACTCTTAACCGGGACATGATCTTTACCCAAATCTCAAGAGTGGTGTCTGTTGGGTTGTCCATCAGGGTAACATTTACGGAAAAAACATACTAAGTAATAATGAAATAGTTATTAAACATCTACTGTGCTTTGGAGGGAGGGGGCAGCTGAGTAGGGCACTAAAGAAGCAGAATCTTGAGTTCTGGTCAAAAAGGTTCTCGGACATATATTTAGAGAAACATGACATATTTGTACAGAAGAAAGCAGTATATAATTCCATAATAAAGTGATCCATTAATGATAATTGTTAACAGCTGACAGTGCTAAACACTTTATAGGAATTATTTCATTTATTCCACACAAATCTATGAAGCAGTCATTCAGAAAATTTTGGCAATAAATAATAGAAAACCCTGATGTCATTGGCTTAAACAACAACAAAAAAATATTCTTTCATTTAATGACAATGTTAGAGGAAGTGCAGTGCCTGAGCTGGTTAACTTGGTGGCTAAATGAAGCCATCAAGATCCAGTAATTTCTAGTTTTTCTCTCTGCCATCCTCATTGACCTCATCCTCATGTTAGCAACCAACAGGGTTTCAAGACACCATATCCTCACATGTGCAGACACAGAAAGGAGCTTTATTTTATATGTTTATAGCATATCTATAGGGACCCATAGTACATTTTTTCCTATTGTTCATATTTATGACAGGGGAGGGACTCACCCAGAGATTCTCCTGGAAGCTACCCTTGAGTCTCCCTGACTGAGCCTGGATTTCATACCTGCACCTCAACCCATCACCAGCAAGGGAGCCACAAGGCTGGCTGAGCCCAACCTGCTTCAGTCCTTGCAGCCACAGCTGGTGCTCATGCCCCCGCTCTCTGACGCACCTGAGAGGACGGAGGGTAGATACCAAAATAATAACAAAATAGCTAATTAAAAATGGGGTCTATAAGAATAAAAGGCAGATGGCTATTACGGCCAAATATTCCATTTTAGAGTTTAAGAAACAGATTTGGAGAGTGCAAGTAGTTCAAGGTTACACAACACATAAACAGCATTAAAAGAAAAAATTCTTTCAACCAACAAAATTTAGTAGTTTATTTGAGCAAAGAAAAACAAAGACAAAACAAAATATAAACAAGTCATGAATACTGCAGCCCCTGGAATCAAAACAGGCTCTGACAACTCTGACTAACAATCTGACAGCAGCATTTATAGATTGTGGGAGGGACACACAGAGGCAATTCATGATAGCTTACTTGGTTAACTGGTCACAGAGCCTCCTGTAGTGAGCGAAAGCTCAGTGACTGTGATTAAGCTCTATTTTGGTTTGGTCAGCTGGGCCCAGTGGAGGAGCCTAGACCACATTGATGGCCTCCTACAAATTTTATTTACTATCAGTAGAGTTGGAATTTAAAGCATATCATATTCCCTGGCACACCCCAAATCAGGACCAATGTTGTGTTTCCCGGCAGGCTTCCCTGCCTTCCTGGTCCCTGTCTCCCCACTGTTGCCCACTCTGGGGTCATAGCCTCCCCTGCACCTCGATTCTATAGTGCACATCTTTTATTTGCTCCCCCAGTCTCCTCTAGGGAGGAGTGTCATTCATTGTTCTGTTTCCCTCCCTACACCCTACACTGTGCTTATTTACTTTTTAAATCAATCTCCATTTACCATTCTCACTGGGCTGGATTTTCCTCCTCAGGTCAAAGCATGTCTCCTTTCCTTTGCATCTTCCTCAGCCTTACTAGAACACAGCCCTAACACCCAGGAAATATTCAGAATCAATAAGGGCTCAAACTTTAGGTTCTGACAGGCCAAGGTTTCAGTTCTGCCTTTGCCACATATTAGCCATGCGACTTTAAGCAAATGGCTTATCTAAGCCATAATCTCCTTATATTCAAAACAAGGATATAAATACACAAGAATTGAATGAAATAATGTGGTTGTAGCATAAATGGGAATTATTATTTTTGATTAAAATAAAATGAAAAGTAATGTTAGCGCAGTGCATCAGTTTAAAGCCAAGAGCTTGTCTGAACATTTTCTAGTCTGATCCTCACAACATTAGGTGAAGGACATACCTTCCCTGTGACAGTTGAGGAAGTGAGCAGAGTGAGCTGAGCGCCTTGGCTTTGTCATATTGTTCTATTACATTCTCAGAGAGCTAGTCTCCCCCCTTGTATGTGCCGCCATCGGACCCTCCTAGGGTGTTGTCTCTATTATGGGTTGAATTTACACCCGAAAATTCATGTTAAAGCCTCCAGGACCTCAGAATAAAATCCCATTTGGGAAAAGGGTCACTGCAGATATAATTTCTAAGTTAGGATGAGGTCATACTGGAGCAGGCTGGGCCCCCATCTCAAGTATCTGGTATCCTTATATTAAGAGAGAAAATTTGGTTGCAGACACAAGAAAATCATGATATAAAATGAAGGCAAAGATCTGGGTGATGCCTCTGTACGTCAAAAAATATCAAAGGTCGGCAGCAAACCAATCTAGGACAGAAGCTAGGACAGAGGCATGGACCAGATTCCCCACCCCTCACAGTCCCCAGAGGGAGTCAACCCTGCTGGCACCTTGATCTCAGAATCTGCCTCTAGAACCATGAACAATACATTTCTGCTGTTTAAGCCACTCAGTTTGTGGTACTTTGTCACAGCAGCCCTAGAAAACTAATAACAGTCTCCTTAGGCAAAGGCTATGAATTTGACCATGAACCCACTTCAGTTGGGCTTGCTTTTTCCTTTGGGAGATTCCTTTGCTTCTTCTGGGCGCCCCAAGAGTTTCACTAATCCTGCGATAGATTTTACATTAATATCTTGGTTGGGATTCCTGCATCCCCTGAACCTGAGCAGTGTGGACTGGGAGAGGTCTGGATTGTCACCGGAGCTTCATTTCATTCTCTACCCTGAACTCTCAGCAGAGAGCAGCTTCCTTACTCTTTTCTTTGCTGGTAGAAGTTTCAGGCTTCTTCACATTTAAGGGGCCACACTTACAAATCCAGCCTCTATGCAGGAATCTTGATTTAGTTCCCTAAAACTGTATCTCCTGTCCTCAGCAGCATACATTCCCAACTGTTAGAACCTGTATCTGGGTCCTGTCCCATTCAGTTTGCTTCGGGGTCAACCCATGAGTTTGTTGAATATTGTGGTTTATCACCTGGAGGTTTGGGTTCTCTCCTTAGATCTTGGCCAAACACAAATATAAATTTTCCCGATTCCTCTTATTTATTTTATCCAGCATGCCTTTTCCTGCAGGGGTGGGAGGTCAGAGATTAGATACATCAGTCTGCCGTGTTGCTACAAATGGAAATTCTTGGAGTAAGAAGTTCATCTTCAAGACAGAGCGAGGGTGTCTGTGTTGGGGCAGTTCTCACATCTAGATGGGCACTGGGCTTTTTTCTCAGGACAGCGTTCAGCCAAGCCACTGTGTGCATATGGGTGTCCCACAGTCTCCTCCCATAGGAGGTCCTCGATGGGAACCTTCTTCCTTCCCTGATCCATTCCAATCCGGAAACTTCATTACTCAGGAAAGAGAAAAAAAAAAAAAAAACATTGCTGGACTGAAATTGAGTCCTAGGCCACCTGAAAAGAATCTCTAAATCTCCTCTCCTTGGGAGGAGAGACATAAGGAAGCCAAATACAGATGATCAGGATTGGAGCCATCAGAAAGATCCCAAAAAAACCCATGATCCATGTTAAAGGACATGATTAGTAAGACCTGCCTGCTCTCACTAGCATCATTTCCCTCATGAGATAAAGTCATCAAAACCATCCGAGGCAGTCCAATTTCTCAGGTGGGGTAAACAGTGGTGGAGGGGTCTGTTAGTTTTGGGTCTCCGAGAATCTGAAGTTTCCTAAGCACATCAACAAGATTTGGTATGTAATGCTTCAGCCAACTAGTTACTAAAGATGTACCAGAATGGCCTCGTGTCACACCATACTGAAAATCAGGTCTGGGCCCCCATGTACCTCTCAAAGAGGAAGCTTGAATCATGTGAGAATTCCCATATTACTTGGAGCAAAAATTTCTAGTTATTTAAATCATTCTAAAAGTTGACCCAGGGGCCAGGTACAGTGGTACACTCTCATAATTCCAGTGACTTAGGAGTCTGAGACAGGCCGGTTGCAAGTTCAAGGCCAGCCTTGGCAATTTAGCAAGACTCTAAGCAACTTAGCAAAACTTTGTTTCAAAATAAAAAAAATAAGGACTGGGGGGAGTGTGGCTCAGTGGTTAAGCAACCCTGGATTCAATCCCCAGTACCAAAAAAAATAAAAAATAAAATAAAAGACCACTCAGGGGTATCATAATAGCTCCTATCACTTGAACAGCCATCAGAATCAACAGTGTGGGCTATCTGAACATCAGGCAAGAAAGGACATTTCCCTTTTTCCTGGTTCCCTACCTATGAAGATAAATAGCTTCATGCTCTCTGGACAAAAATAGTGTCACTGACTCCTGAAATGAAAACAACTGGCTTTGTTCACCAGATTGTCAGCAAATGAACCCTTTGTCCTCCACTGCAACCCATTCCCCAACCCCTTCCTCCAAGAAACCCAGAGCTAATAGTTACTGCAGTCCCAGAAAATTTGCTGAATAGCCATTCTCAGAAAAGAAGAAGCATGAATAGTGCATTTGCTGTTGTTGTATCAACAAGCTCCCCCAACCCCACTCACCTCTGCCCCGTGTCCCCCATCTTCCACAATGAACTAACTCCATGTCTCTCTCCTGCTGCAGTCCAGTAAAATGAAGAGGCTACCACGACCCTAGTCTCAGTTCCAGCCAGCAGGGGCTTTTGAAGGAGGAGAGCTCTCTGAGCAGCCAATTCATTCCATGCAACCTCAGACATTACCCAGGCCTGTGTCTCCCATTCAATCCCATCTGCCTCCTGCTGTACCCTGTGAGATTCTATTCCTAATCAAACCCACAGTCTCATGTTCTTTCCAACCCCTGGAATTTCTTCTAGGGCTGGACTGCCATTTACTTTTTAAGCCCTAAAGTCTAAAAGTTCTGTTCTGTCTCATCTTCTTCCTGAGTATCACAGGAAGGGCCTTCACTTTAGAAAAAAAAGAGCTGCGCACACTCCCAGGAGACTAGACAGATCCAGACTTTATGAATATAAAGAATAAAGAGTATAGCCAGGACAATTCTTTCACTCTTTCTTGATGAGTCTCCATCTCCTAAGTAGAGAAAGGAGAACTTTTGTTGCAGCAGGGACACACATACACACACACACACACACACACATTCAAAGTTAGGCAGAGTTCTCTTGATACACTGAAACATGAAATTCAAACTGTTTTTGTTGATTCACTCTATTACACCAGGAAATGAGGAACCATGAGTTTGAGATCTGACCTTTCTGCTAGTTTTCTAAGCTTGACAATGGCCAGGCACATAAGTTGTTTCTTAGTGGCAAGAAACTTCAGTTTATCTGCCATCAAATTGTTCAGGAAACTGGGAGTAGGGTGGTTTTTCTTTTCAGGTTTTAAACTGTTTTACACACAAATATTGCTAAAATGTATTGGAACATCTCTGCCATCTTTTTAAAATTTTTTTTATAGTTGTAGATGGACAGCATGCCTTTATTTTATTTATTTTTTAATGTGGTGCTGAGGATCGAACCCAGTGCCTCACACATG
Organism: Marmota marmota marmota; assembly: GCF_001458135.2. NCBI lineage: Eukaryota > Metazoa > Chordata > Mammalia > Rodentia > Sciuridae > Marmota > Marmota marmota. Next base: position 11,617,000 of record NW_026000019.1, read on the forward strand.
CTAGGCAAGTGCTCTGCCACTGAGCTACAGCCCCAGCCCCAGCCATCTTTAATAAAGTATTCTGAATTTAGTTTAACTTTTATTTTTATGGCTCTCTTACTTGTCCTGTTCTGTTGTACAGGAACACCTAGAGTGACAGGAGTAGGGTGGAGGGTGATTATCTTACGAAACCCCAAATTACTAAGAACTTTCAGGTTTTGTTCTGCTTGTCAGAGTTAATTCTCTTGTCAGGCTGCCATCCAGCTTCTCCTGCCGTCAGTGTCAATTTTCTTCTTCACTTAAGATCTTATAATCTCCCATTACCTAGGGAATGAATTAGTGGGGCCAACTGGTTAACACTGCGTCTTAAGAAAGAGCAAGTTGGCTATGAGAGAGGTGGCTCTCTGCACCACTTTCACTTCTTAAAACATTTGACCACTGAAGTTTTTAAGAGTGACCTGTTCTTTTTTGAACATCTCTATATTCTGGAAGTTTCCTATGTATGATCTTTCAAAGATCAAAGGATAGTGGAGCATAACCATGTATTCTCAGAGATTCTGCTATTTCACACCTAATTCCATGCATGACAGTGTGGATTGGGGCACCCTTTCATTTTTCCTGGGTGCACACCACCTTCCAGGGAACATTGCCTGCCCCTTTCTCTCTAAGCATGTGTGCTTGGCAGTGTTTTGTAATGGATGAATATCAATTTCCAAAGTTGAATTCCTAATTTTTCTTTCTACATAAACGTGCAAAGTGACATGACTGATCTGAACCTCAAAATCATTGTCTATTTTAATCAGATAGCATCATTATTATTAATGTATTTATTTCTGGAATTTGGAATTGAACCTGGGGTCTTGTGCATGGTAGGTGAGTGCTCTACCCCTGAGCCACACTCCAGCCCTTATTATCTATTTTAAAAGAGTGGTAATTCTTCTTAGTTATTAGGGCATTGTTACAATTGAAAATGATAATGCTTATACTAACATTTTCTAGAAATATTGTCATTGCCTCCTTGTTCAGACTGCAGGCTGTGTTTTTAGACTGACTGCACAGAAAGAGGAGGTGGAGAGACCCTACCCTATATACACCTCAGCCCAGTCCCTGTTCCTGGTCTGCACTGAGAATGGGGAGAGCATGGAGTTAAAAAATATATATTATCATTATCCAATGTAACATTTTCACCTGTCCTTATGGAAGAAACTTTTTTTTTAGTTCAATAGTGTTTATTATGAACATTCTGGTTCTAATCCCAGTTGTCATATAAGAACAGCATTATATAGTAAATAGAGGTAATAATTACTTCTTTTTAAAAATTTGTCCTAATTAGTTATACATGATCGTAGAATGCAATTTGACACATCATACATAAATGGAGTATAACTTCTCATTCTTCTGGTTGTACATGATGTAGAGTTACACAGAATGTGTAGTCATATATGCACATAGGGTAATAAGGTCCAATTTATTCTACTATCCTTCCTGCCCCTATACTCCCTCCTCTCCCTTCACTCCCCTCTGCTTAGTCCAAAGTTAACTCATGAAGAAAATTTTTGCACTGCATTGCTAAAACTTATTGAGAGTTACTCTGTATCAGTGAGGCTTTATGTTTTTTCTTATTTAATAATGATAATGCTAATGATTGTCCTCGTTTTTAAAATGACAAAATAGAAACTTAAAAAGGTTAAGTAATTAGCCCAAGTTTATGCAGCTAATAAATGGTAGAGTCAAGGGTTAAGTTTACCTATAACTTCTGTGTTAATCCTCTAACACCATCATTTCTTCTAAAACTAAAAGAAAAGACCCCTAGAAGACTTTCCTGAGTAGCCCCATCCTTATCAATTTATTAGCACCTTTTCAGGAGGCCAACATTTACTGAGCCTCCCATAGCTCATGACACCCCTTTTCCTGACCTTATTGAGCCCTTCCAACATGCTAGGCACTAGTGATTCACATACCACCCTATTTCTCTGCTCCCCTGTGCAGAACATCTCTGCAAAGAAGTTGTTTATACTTCTGTCTCAATTCCTGTCCTCTCATGCTCTTTTGAACCAACTTCAAAGAGACTCTTACCCCACCTTTCCACTGAAATTGTTCTTTTCAAGGTCAGTAATGATTTTTATGCTGTTAATCCAGTGGTCGATTGTCAGTCCTCTTCACTAACCTCTCAACAGTATTTGATACAAACATCTGACTATATTGTAACTTTTTTAACAAAGAAAGTTTATTTAAGAGAGGTAAGGTAATAGTCAAGAAAATATTTTTTCTTCTATTTCACCTTATGAAATAAGCGCTGAATATATATACACATCTATAAATATATGCATAGGAGTATATGTAATTATACACAAAAGTCTTATGATATGAATATGGTGATTTAAACAACTGGTAATGCTGAAATGACAGTAACATCCCCAATCGTTGTGAAAAACAAAAATTTTCACAATGCTCTTTATCAGGGCGACACTGTGTTTGTAAATGATTTTCCATGGATTCCTCATTTCTACATGGCTTGTGAACAGAGACACTGACTGGCTTTCTTCTGGACTATCTTCTTAAGAACATTTGCATCACAAACAACTTTGGACACAGGGACAGCAGCCCCTAAGGAGGGTCAGCATGCTTCTTGTCCATTACAAAGGATTCAGGCTTCCTCAGCCCAGAGTTCCTTTCCCGTATTTCAACACACCGTGTTGCATCTTCCAGCATTCTTCTTGCTGCCTTGGGGGAATTGAGACTCAGGAACTGGGGCAGGAAACTGCAGATGCTCTGGATAGTGCTATTGCTGCAGTAAAATCCTTTATCTCTCCATCTTCATCTCTCACACCCCGGTCCATGCTTCCATTACCTTCCATCTGGATAATTGCCAGGACCTCTCAATTGGTCTCTTGCTTCCTTCTGGACTCCAAAACTTCATTTTCAACATGGTACTGGTACCCACAATAATCTTATTTAATCTTAGTTTTAATTAATTTACTTCTTGGCTCAAAATTCCTTAGTGACTTCCCATCTCAGAGCAAAAAGACAAAGGCCCATGATATTCTTCAAAGTCCTTTGCAATCCAGGCCCCTCTGATGCTCATTGTCTTGGTCTCCCACCAGTATCTCCCTGGCTCACTCTGCCTAAGAACACAGCTTCTTTCTGAACTCTAGACATGCACACACAACTGCCAACAAAACTCCCATTTAGATGTCTAATAGGCACCTTGAACTCAACATATCTAGAATTAGACTCCTGATCATCTCCCTAAACACAGTAAGCATGCTCCTGCCTTAGGGCCCTCATACCTGCTATTCCCTCTTCCTTGACAACTCTTCACATTTATCTTTACAACTCATTAGCTCCCCTTTTTAAGTTTCTGCTCAAATGCCATCATTATCACATAAACCTTCACTGATGACCCTACTTCAAATTAGCAGTTCCCACCCCCTCTTCCTGGCACATGCTGTTCCCTTTCTCTACTTCACTTCTCCCCGCCACCCTTCCTTGGCATGTAATATTATGTATTTGCATATTGCTTATTCTTTATCAGTTACCTTCTCCCACTGAAATATAAACATTTGTTGAGTGAATGGATCAAACAATATAAACTTCATGACATGCCCTTATTACCCCCAAAGTAAAAATTTTGAAAGGTCTCTACCACTAAAATGCTCATAATATGTTTGGGGGAATCCTGACTAGATGCCATTAAATGACTAACAGGTAAAACCTGAAGCCAGGAAGTCTGCGTTCAGATCTTGGTTATGTCACTTTCTAGTTCTATATTTCTGGGTCACATAATAACCACTTATTCCATTTGTTAAACAAGTATCAAGAGGAAATCCCCTGCCCATCCCATGGGTTGTTGCCATTATCAGTGAAACAGAAATATCCAAAAGAGCTTGGCAAACGGTGAACACTGTTTTCTTTGCTCTAATACCAAAATCTCAGCCACTAATATAATAAAGGCCCAGTCAGTAGAGTCATCAAACTATGCTGGGCCCAGGGAAGAGAAGACTGGAGGAAAGGTTAGGTTGTAAATAGGGTAAAATCTCAATATCTTCTAACGCTGGCATGTTTGCCCATGTCCCCTGGGTGATCTGTCTCTGTGGCTTCCTCATGCACGAAGGCAACTCCACGTCCACATCATCCCTTGTTCAGATGGCACCTCTAACTCCTCCTCTCAACCCCTAGGGCGCCTTTCACTCTTCTAGGGAGGGTTCTCTTGGGGGAGATCCCTTGAAGGAGACTCCAGTTCTTCTGACTTCCATGGGGTTCATGTGTGACCCTGCACACAACAGCCTCTGTGCTTCTTCTGACAGTGGGCATAAGACTTTCCTCTTTTGCTCGAGGCAAGAGCAGCTCCAGGACAGCCTCTTGCAACTGGACTCCCCAAGTGAGAGTCAGACAGGGTCCCTTGGAACTCCAATTCTGGAGCACACATATCCTGCTCTCCACACAATACCCTTGAGGCTGGCCCATTGCACTCAGCTGAAGGAGAGGGGAAAGGCATCCTTCACCCTGTCCACTGTCCAATGGGAAGCAGGGTATAGGAAATGCATGGGACACCAGTGCATATCTCTCTGCAGGAAATGCCCACTTCGCATCTCTGAGCAGCTTCAACTTCTAGGCCTGGAGCTGGGTAACGAACAAAGGCCACAACACTGACTCTAGGCCTCCCTTTTAAAAGTCCTGCAGTCTAGACACTAGCACATCCCTCTAGAAGTGACAATCTGACTGTCCCAGGGACAGTTTATTACTAGTCTTTGAAGCCTCTGCTGAAACTCAGACAAGAGGAGGAGTTGCAGTTAGGATCCTGTTTCATTGTTGAACTGAGTACCATAAATGAAAATGCAATGTATGGCTCCAGAGGAGGTCCACCAATCCTGAGAATGTCCACAAAGTCAATGTGGCTACAAACAGAGCACCTGATGGATTCTTAAGCTCCTTGCTGGGAAAGTCTTCAACCAGAAGATTGGGGCAGTAGGGAAGGAACTGTTCAGAGACAGGACATGTGGAAAAGATGACCATGTCACTCTGGAGTTTGTAACAGGGAAGACAACAGTGGGGGCACTCAGAAGGTTTAGTTCAGAACTCATTCTACCCAGGATATTGGGGTCCTTTTATGACAGTAGGGCACTGACCTTGCTGGGGACTACCTGTGGCAATCCTAAACGCCCTTATTGAAATGTCAGCGTTGATCTTCAGCTCCTTATTTTGCACTCAAACTCCACATCCCAGAAGAAATTTGTGGGAACCTGCTTTTTACCAGCTTAGGGACTAGAGAAAGGGGAAAACCAGAAACAGATCTGGGAGAAGCTAACCACCATTATTTGAGAGCATATAATGAACTAGACACCTTAATTATTACAATATGAATCATCTGATCTCCACAATGAATAAAGATAGACCTAGCCTCAATTTGCTTATGGGAAAACTGAGGCTCAAGTTGATTGAGAGATTTCTCTCATCAAAACACAGAATACTGGGTAGGTGCAATTTATTGTTTCCAGAACATTCTCAGAACTTCTCTGCCAGTACTCACTCTCTGTGCTCCACCTAAAAAATACTACACTCCTGTTCAGATCCCACCACTCTTAAAAGGGAAGTTCCCATCTAACTTCCTATATACAGCCATCTCAGTTCTCTCCAAGGTGAGAGGCTCACAGCTTTATTCAATAAACTTTATATCTCTTTCGCGACATATCAGTCCTCCCTCCTACTATGGCTACTTGTGCACATACAATTTCCTGTCCTAGAGTATGAAATTCTCAAGGGCAGAGACAGTGTCTTGTTCACCAGACATTAACCCAAAGCATTTAATCACAGCATTAGGGCAAGCATCTTGCTCACAGCAGATGTTCAACTCGTTTGTTGAATGAGGCACACAGTGTATGCATTGCAAAAGATGGAATCTCAGATATTCTGGTACCACAGCCCCTTGTTTGCATCCCAGATGAACAAGATCTGAGGGTTTGCTGTCATCAAAAAGCAAACGCTGGCTGATCGCCAGAGGGCATCTACCCCCATCCTGGCTTCTGCTTCAAAGTTCCCCGAAGTTCCAGTGGCGGGTCTCTTGATCTTTCCTTGTTTGCTCATTAAAGTTAATTTGGGACATGAAAAGGTCCGGGACTGAATATTTCATTAAGGCCAGTTCTTCCTAATGCAACAACTGAGAATAGGTAAAAAATAGGGCAAAGGTTGCAAGGATGAGACCAGTGACTGTAGCACCTGCTTAAGCCTCAGGCCCCTGTTCACGGGCTGCCATCTTCAATCAGCTCTGGGTTATCAAGGCAAGTGATGTCTCTCTGTAGAGAGTTACGTGCCTTCCAGAAACAAGGCTGTCCTTCTGTAGGGACTAAGGAAACAATAATTTATGTGAAAACAGTCTTGTCTACAGTCCTGTGTGTGGACTAAGATACTTACTATTAATTACTAATAATATCAGCTATCCTTTTCAGAGTCCTTACTCTGTGCCAAGGATCTGCTGTATGATTTTACATAGATTGATCACCTCCTCTAATCCTTGGAGGTGATTCTATTGTCAACCTCACTTAACATTGAGGAAAACAGGACTTGGAGAGGTTATTGAGCTGAGGTCTCATAACTACTAAATGGCAGGAAATGTGACAAAATTGAAATTCCAGTAGCTTCAGGGTATTCCCAGACTCCGTACTCCTAGTCACCTCACCCTGTTGCTTCTTAGGATGTTGCAGAATCTTCTGTTCTTTCTTGGTGGCAGAGAAGACCAACTGGTAACTGCTGTGTTAGACGGCGCTGCTCCAGGGAAGCTCCAGCCAGGAAGTCTTGACTTTCATTAAATCTCAGATATAAAGTTCATTTACTTGAGGAACAAAAAATTAAGAACTAATTACTGGTGTCCTGAGAAGCCAAGAACAAATTTGCCTATGTGACATGTCATGATCTTACGATTCAGGGGGATTGTTTGTAAGGTTTGATACAGTTGGAGCTGCAATGCTAAGGACAGTTGGAGAACATAAAAATGCAGTGATGTGCTACTGACCTCCAGTTCCTCCAGCCTTCTATTCCAACAGACCTAGCTTTGTTTTAGGGGAAATTTTTGTTCTAGTAAATGCTTAAGTTACTCATTTTTATGGAACTTTTTTAAAAGAAAAAACTAGGGTCCAAAATACAATAGTAAGTCCAAATATATCAAGAGTCACAATAAGCTTAAATATCTTAAATCCCCCTATCAAGGTAACACAGATTTCCAGAACAGGTTAAAATTCTAAGTCAAACTACATAGTATCCACAAGACATCTGCTTAAAATGATGGGACATAAAAAGGTTAAAACACAGGCATCTCCACTGGAAAATTAATTTTTAAAAAGCAGATGCTGCTATGCTACTATCAGACAAAAGAAAACTAAAGGTGAGACTCATTAACATAGATGAGGAACAAAGATGTTTTCTTCTTTCTATTATATTCAACTCACCAAGAAGATGTAATAATCATGAAGCTTACGGTATTGATAAGGTAGCATTAAATTTATGCATATATCATTAAACAAAACTTGATAGGAATAAAGAGAAAAATAAACACTCTGAACCAAATAACACTCATCTCAGATATAATCACATCATGTAAAAGATTAATAGGAAGAGAGAAGTTTGAATACCACCTTCAAAGAATGTTTATGATGAAAAATAGAGAGCAGAAATAATATCAACATAAAAAATAGTAAAAGAAAAAAAACAATTTATTTGCAAATTAAAAGAAGCTTTTCCAGATAACATTTGGGTTAAGGAGGGAAAAAAATAGGAATAGAAAAGCTATTCAAAAGTGAAAGATAATAACCTCATATCAAGCCTGGAGGACCCAGCCAGGGTGGGCTCCGAAGACAAAGCAAGTCTCCTCCAAGTTCCCACAGGGGTTATAATGAAGGGGTGTCGGAGCAGGTGGCCCTTATGTTCCTATTCTCCTGAGCTTGCCAACTCCTTTAACTAGAGTAGCACCACCTAATCTAGTAGCTACCAGAAATGTGTTAAATTTAAATTCATTAAAATGATATTAACTTTAAAATCCAGTTTCTTAGTTGCACTGACCACCTTTTTTTAAGTGCCCAAGAGCCACAGATGGCTAGAAGTCTTCATATTGGACAGCATGAATTCTAGAAAATCCCCACTGCTGCAGAAAATTCTATGTGCAAGTGCTTCTCTAGTTTGCCAGGGAAATTCCAGTACGTCAATTTCACTGAACATGGATCATGTTTGAGTCAGGTTTCCAACTGGCTTCCCCAGCACATGATTTATACCACTCCTAAATGTTCAAGTCAACATGTTAAACCCAGTACCTCAGGAAAATAGCCGCATACTGTGATTCAATCGACTCTTCAACTCCACTTTACACCTGGAGCATTAGTTCCCATCCATGCTCACTACGTTCTGGCCAAACCTTATTGGGGAGTACTTATAATAACTTTGGTGTACTGATTTCCTCTCCCACCTTAGACCAGGTCTTGTATATCCTTGCCTGGGCTACACTGGGACCTCCTCTTGTTATGGACCTGGAGGTTATCAGAGTGCTTGGAGTGGGTCCTACAAAGATTGGTGTTCTCTGATAATGGCATCCTTCCAGGTGAAGCTACTGAAAGGGGCACATGCAGATGAAGGCTTTCTCTCTCCAGTGGGAGAAAGAGGTTCTTCAGTCAGTTAAGAGCCTAGGGAACTGGGAAGTTCAAAGTTCTCAACGTCACCTGCTCTCTCTCTCTCAAACACATATATTCAGGGGCCTATTCCTTTCCCCACCTGCACCTTTGATTTAGCACTAGAGACTGGCATGGGAAGGCACTTAATTGGCTCTGGTACTCCCAGAAGATGGGAGGGTAGGGTTATCGTCCTTGCAGCTCTAAGAAATTAAGATTGGCATAAATGCTTCCCCCCTCCATCTTCTGAATTGATCATTTGAAGACTTCAGTATTTTTCTCTCTTCACCCTATAAAACCTCTTGAGTGGCATTCGTCAACACAACTCCATGATGATGAAGTTTCTGTCTATGCTGTCCTACAATATGGCAATCACTAGTCACAAGTGACTACTGAGCACATGAATATGATTAGAGAACCAGATTCCAAATTCTATTTAACTTTAATTTTTATTTTAATGTAAATAGCCACATGTGGTTAATGGTTACCAAACTGGATAGTATAGCTCTCTAGGGCCTCCCAAAGAGTGAGCTGACCCCCATATTTTTAGAATCACTATTGTTATCATGTGATCAACTTCCCAAAGTCATTTTGTCTGCCAACTTTTGCCTTTCACCTGTACTTCAGTCCATGCATTGGATTAGGTAACTGGGATGCTACTCTTGGCTGAAAGTTAAATGACCCCTTTTCCCTAGCAAGGAGGTCTCTCATGCATTTCTCATATATATGAGCAAACTCAATCCCAAATTCCCATCTTGAAGGTCTTTCCTGCCCACTTTTGATATAAGTTACTGTATCATTTACTGACCCAGAATTGCATACTTGAATGGGGTAAAATTATTAAGTCTGTTGATTAAAGGAACTACTTAAAGCAATACTTACAGGAACGCTAAAAACACTCAAGGGTATGTGTCAATCAAACTTTCATCACTATGACTAAAATACCTGACAATAACAACTTAAATGAGGAAAGGTTTGTTTTGGTTCATGGTTTCCGAGGTTTCAGTCCATGGACAATGACTCCATTGCCTTGGGCCTGAGATGAGGCCGAGCATCGTGGTGGAAGGATGTGGTGGGGGAAAACTGCTCAACTCATGGCAGCCAGGAAAATAGAGCAGGGTGAAAGGGGGAACAGGGACAAGTGAATAGTCTCCAAGGGCAAGTCCCCAGTGACCTACTTCCTCCAACCATGCCCCACCTGCAGACAGTCCCCACCTCCTCCCAGTAGTCCATTCAAATGATTAATCTATCAAATGTATGAATCCACTGATGAGGTCAGAGTCCTCATGATCCAATCACTTCCTGACTATCCCACCTCTGGGCATTGCTTCACTGGGGGCCAATTTTTCAACACATAAGCTTTTGAGGGATATTCCAGATCCAAACCATAACAGGTTAATATCAGTGAAGACCTGCTAACCACATCTAGCCCTGAAGGCCCAAGGAAATGTGGTCACCAGACCTGGAGAGCTTTATCTATAGGAGCGGACACAACCAACCTACCACAACCCATTAAAAGAGGGAAGTAAAAAACTAAACACGTTGGACCCACCCTCTTCCTTTTCACCACCTCCTTCCGATGCTGTTCATTAGCAAACCTAACCAGAAGCCACAAGGGAAGAAGATCATTATTGCTGTCCATAAAGCACAGCCTCCTGAGGCATAGAGGAGGACACATAGAGCGGAGAGGGTTCTAGAGTAGCAAACGGACTATCTTTCATATTCCTGTTTGTACTACTAAGAAAAGTCTGGCCAGGTGAGGCTTAGACTGTGGCCTGGTGGTGATTCCCCATAGATATGCCACCTTTGAATCCCTGACTTAGTCCCTGGCCACACAGCTGCTCTCCCCTCTCCTGGAGCCATTTCCCAATGAAACAAGATAAGTTACAAACATTGACAAAGATGAAGATGACAAGGACATAAACAATCAAAAAGAGACAGATTAAAAAGAGCTTCTGAAAGAACCTTACACTCCCCCCACCCACCCACAGTAACCTGCAGCTTAACTAACCAAACACAGCCTCTCCCATGACAACTCTGGCCCTTGAATCCTCTAAACTGCATTCTGTACAACACTCATGACATGTTCTAATTCTAAATAACTCTTTAATTAGTAATGTCTATTTGTATATTTCATGTGTGTATATGTATACTATGCTTTTAGCTTTTTGTAAAAAGGACAAGAGTCTGGCATTGCATTTAAAATTCATTTTTACAGAATTCCAGAGGCGTTTCTTGCTCACTCCAGCAACTCATGATGAACAAATGGCACTGACTATTCCCAGGGACCCTCAGTAATGTGGGGGAGGCAGGTCTGAAGTGGGTGAAGAACCTCCACAGGCTCTTATGGTCAAGCTGAGTTCCCCATGAAATAGCTGTCCCAGTCCTCCCCACCCACGGACTCTGGGGCAGTCTGGCAGTTCTGCTAATCATTCACCACACTTGGCTTCCCTCTCGACTACCGTGGGCTGTGTCTGGTTTGAGACAGGTGATTCCTATCTTTAAAGTCCTGAGATCAGGAAGCTCAGAGTTTAGTGAAGAACACGTAGCCTTGAGGCCTGGCCAAATGCAGCACTGAACATCACAGATGGGATGTTTTGTGGGGCTACTTGTTCTGCGTATGTGCCACTTTCAGCCTTGAACTTCAGGTGTTCCTTTGCTTGCTCTGCCCTCTTCCTCTAACTGTTGACACCCCTGTCCCGCCTCCAGGAATGGTCATGAGCGGAGGTAAATGTGGTGGTCAGGAGATGAGTGGTATCTGTGTCCCTAGATCAGAACCCCAAGGCACTAGAAGTGCCATTACAGAGTGAATAAATGCAGCTCTTCATTATGCCCACAGGTCTATTCGAGGTGGACCTGAGCTACTCAGAAACATGCCCCAGCTGCTGATCATGGGAAATACTCAGTGGAGCCATAGACCACAGCACCACTCTTACTAAAAGCAGCTCAGCCATTTCCCAGAGCAAAGGCAAGAACCCAAGAGAATACCAGGGATTTCTCTTCCTTGGTCTACTCCATTGCTGTCCCACTCACAGCCTCCCTTTGTACCTCTTCTCTCTGGACAGTCAGCCCTTCAGAGTCTTCTCAGTGTTTTGACCACTAACTAAAGAGGAGAATGTGTAATAATATACCCCCTTCCATCTCATCCCTTGCTTAACTCCTCTCTCTCTCTCTCTCTCTCTCTGAGAACACGGATGTCAAAATGCTTTCCTTTCTCTAATAAAGAAACCGAGAGACTGCTAGTTAGGGGAAAAAAATTGGGACTGGAATCCTGCTCTCTCAATTTCCAGTCTTTTTTTTTCTTTCTATTTTTTAGTCACTTTTTTCTATTTTTCTTTTCTTTCTTTCTTTTTTTTTTTTTAACAGCCTTGCCTTCCTAAAGCTGGAATTCTACAACAAATGCTAACAGTGGTTATCATCAGATTATGGTATTTCAAGTACTTAATTTTTTCTCATTTTTTGCTTGTGTATTTGTCTAATTTTTTCTGTAAAGGCTATGTATTATTTTTGCATTAGCATAAAGAAATGAAATGAGATTAATGACATAGGCATTGTGACACAGTGTAAGGGTTACTTGAACACAAACACTGTGATACCATGACAGTCACTCTAATTACTGAGATGGCCACCAAGAGACTAATAGTCAGCTACATATAGTGTAAATACACTGGGCAAAATAATGATTTATATCCTGGGCAGGATAGACCTGATGCCCAAGATTTCATCATGCTACTCAAATTGTATATGTCTTAAAACTAATAAATTGTTTGCTTTTAGAATTTTCCATTCAATATTTTTGGGCCATGATTTAAATCAGGTAATGAAAATTGCAGAAAACAAAATTAAGCATAAAAAGGGATTACTGTATTAAGTAGGTGTAGAAAATACTCAGATGAGATGGGATTAAGTGGGAGATTCTTGCATGAGAGTTAAGATTCACAGGCAGTGAAGACTCTCCTACACTCCAGGAGCACTATCAGCATATCGATTCTGCCTCTTTGCTCCACAGCTTTGCATATATGAGGCAGGCAGATGATTATGCAGAGGCATAAAGTCAGATGGTTCATGTTCTATGAAAAACTTCCTCTTCCCTCAGCACAACTGCTGCACTCAGAGAAACTCCTAAGTACCCTCTGCAACAATCTCATAATCAGTTGTTTACCCGTGGATACCTCACCTCATTCTCTATCATACCCTCTAAATAAAACTGTGTACCTTTTGGCTTTTAACCTTTTGTTGGATATATGATTTGCAAATATTCTTGCCCATTTTGTAGGTTGCCTTTTCATTTTGTCAATTTTTTTTTAATTTTGTGAATAATATTCTTGAATGTAAATGGATTGTTTATCAATTAAAAGTTAGAGAATGACTAGTGGCTTGGGAGGCTGAGGCAGGAGGATAACAAGTTCACAGCCAGCCTCAGCAACTTACAAGACCCCAAGCAACTTAGCAAGACTCTGTCTCAAAATAAAAAACTAAAAAGGCTGGGAACAAGGCTCAGTGATTAAGCACTCTGGATTCAATCCCTGGTAGACACACACACACACACACACACACACACACACACACACACAACTAGACCCAATAATATGCTGCCTATAAGAAACTTACTTCACTAGTAAAGGCACACATTGAACAAGAAACAGAATGAGAAAAAATAAATCATGAAAATGGAAACTAAAACCAGGTAGGGATAGCTATATTTACATTAGATAAAATAGGTATTAAGTAAAAATCTGTAAAATGAGACAAAGAAGGTCACTATATAGCAATAAGGGGATCAATTCAACAAAAGGAAAGAATAATTGCAAATATCTGTGTACCAACACTGGAGCACAAAATCATATAAAGTAAACATATTAGATATAAAAGGGGAGATAGATTATAATAAATAACAATTGGAGACTTCAATGATGTACTTTCATCAATGGACAGCTCATCTAGTCCCCCCCACACACACATTAAAAAAAAAAAAGGCAACAGAGAAACACTTGAGTTAAATTTTGCTATTCACCCAGTAGACCCAACAGGTAATTACAGAATATTTCATTCAACTGCTGCAGAATACACATTTTTCTTATCAGCAAATGAAACATTCTCCAGGATAGACCATATGTTGGGCCACAAAATAAGACTCAAATTAAAAAGAAAAAAAATGAAATCATAACATGCATCTTCTCTCCTCACAACAGAATATAACTAGAAATCAACCACAAAAGAAACTTCCAAAATTGTACAAATACATAAAAATTAAACAAAAATCTCTTGAATTACTGACGGAATCAATGAAGAAATCAAAAGATTTAAAAATTCATTGAAACAAATGAAAGTGAAAACATAGCAGACCAAAGTCTATGTGATGCAGCAAAAATAGTAGTATGAAGGAAGTTTTCAGCAATAAGTGCCTATATTAAAAAAATAGAAGCCAGGTGTGATGGTGCACACCTCCAATTCCAGCTACTTGGGAGAATGAGGAAGAAGGATCACAAGTTCACGGCCAGCCTTGGCAACTTAGTGAGACTCAATATCAATTTTTTTTTAAAGACAGAGAGAGAGAGAGAGAAGAGGAGAGAATTTTTTAATATTTATTTTTTAGTTCTCGGCGGACACAACATCTTTGTATGTGGTGCTGAGGATCCAACCCGGGCCGCACGCATGCCAGGCGTGTGCGCTACCGCTTGAGCCACATCCCCAGCCCCCAATATCAAAATTTTAAAAAATATTTTGAATAAACAACTTAGTGATACAATTCAAAGAACCAGAAGAGTAAAAGCAGACCAAACCCAAAATCAACAAAAGGAAGAAAATAACAAAAATCAGAGTAGAAATAGGAGAAAGAAAGACTAAAACAAAACAAAACAAAAAATCCCAATGAAAAAAAAATAGTTTTTTGAAAAGTTAAAGTTGACAGACTTTTAACTAAACTAACCAAGAAACAAAGAGGTCAGACCCATATAAGTAAAATGAGGTATGAAAACAGACAGTACAACTGATATTATTACCGCTGTTTACCAGTGATGAGTCCTTGCTTCCCCAGTGCTGAAGTATAACACCAGAGAAGCACACCGAGGCAAGTTTAGAGTGGAAAGTTGAAGCTTTATTAAAGAACAGTAGAAAAGACTTATCCCCGAAGAAGGGGACCCAAGAGGTGGAATCCGTGGAAGGGGAAGATCTTCCCTATTTTATAACTAAGGTCTACTTTCAGCTTTCCCACATTCCTGACGCATTCCTGTCCTTAGTTCTGTTATCTTGCAGTGCTGGAATATAGGTGGGGAGGCCCAAAGCGTGGGGGACAGGTGGGCTGAAGGAGTAATCTGGGCAGGAAGGGCTTTTGGATTAGCATCTCCACCTTTGCTGGGAGCTGCTTCATTAACATTTCCTTGGGATGGGCTCCATCTTCCTCTTACTGGATATTAGACCCAATTTACCTAATTACACTAACTACACCTATCTTTAAATCTGGCTTCAATACCACAGCATTAAAAAGGATCTTTAGGGACTATTATGAAAAAAACCATGCCAATAAACCACAAAACCTAGAAGAAATGGATAAATTTCTAGATACACACAAAATTACCAAAATCGACCATGAGGAAATAAACAACATGAGTGGACCAATAACAAGTAATGATATTAAAATCCATAATAAAAAGTCCCCCAACAAAGAAAAGCCCAGGACCAAATGGCTTCACTGCTGAGTTTTGTGGAACTCTTAAAGAATTACCACTAATTCTTCTCAAACTAATCCAAAGAACTGGGAGGCAGGAACACTTCCAAACTCATTCTATGAGGCAAGCAGTATTTTTATGCCAAAGCCAGATAAGGACATAGAAAGAAAGAAAAATACAGGTCAATATGTCTAATAAATTGAGATGCAAAAATTCTCAACAAAATACAAGAAAACTGAATCCAAATGCACCTAAAAATGCACCAAAATACAAGAAAACTGAATCCAACTACACCATGACCAAAGTGGGATTTATACCAGGAACGCAAGGATGGTTCATATAAGCAAACTGATAAACATAGTACATTGATCAATAGAATGAAGTTTGAAACTATATGAACATCCCCATAGATACAGAAAATGCATTTCATAAAATTCCACATCACTTCATGATAAAAACTCTAAACAAATTTAGGTATAGACAGAATATACCTCAACACAATAATATCTGCATATGGAAAATCTGCAACCTATATCATGTTGAATGGATGGGGTAAAACTAAAAATTTTCTTTCTAAGATCAGGAATAAGACAAGGATGTCTATTTTCATCATTTTTATTCAGTACAGAATTGGTGTGCAACTGTAGTCCCAGCTAATCAGGAAGCTGAGTCAGAAGGATTACTAGAGTCTAGGAGTTTGAGAACAGCCTGGATAACACAGTGAGATGCTGTCTTAAAATACACACACACACACACACACATACACATATATACAGACACTATTGTTAGTCTTAGCAACAGCAATAAGACAAGATAAATAAATAAAAAGAATTCAAATAGGAAAGGAGGAGGTCAAACAATACCAGTTTTCAGATGATATAATGTCATGTATGGAAAAATCTGACTTCACCACACAATAGTTAGAACTGATAAACAAATTCAGAAAAGCTGCAGGTAGAAAATAAACATATAAAAATTGTTAAGAAAGATTTTTGTAATAGCTACAAATAGTACTTAGTAATAAATGTAACCAAGCAAGTAAAAATTTCTGCAATGAAAATTACAAATACTGATGAAAGAAATCAAAGAGGACAAATGCACAAGATGGAAGATGTCCCATGTTCCTGGAAAGGAAGAATATTCTCAAAATGTCTGAACCAGGGGCTGGGGATGTGGCTCAAGTGGTAGCGCACTCTCCTGGCATGCGTGCGGCCCGGGTTCGATCCTCAGCACCACATACAAACAAAGATGTTGTGTCCACTGAAAACTAAAAAATAAATATTAAAATTCTCTCTCTCTCTCTTTAAAAAAAAAAATGTCTGAACCAGCCAAAGTAATCTATGGATTTAATGCAATTCCTATCAAAACATCAAAGATATTCTTCATAAGAATAAGAAAAAAACTAGAATGTGTATGAAACCACAAATGACACTGAGTGGTCAATGGAATCCTGAAAGAGGGGGGGAAAAGACTGAAGGCATTATAATATATCACTTTAAAATATACTAAATGGCCATGATAACTAAAACAGTATGATATTGGCATAAAAACAGGCACACAGACCAACAGAAATAGAGAATCCAGAAATAAACCCACATATTTACTACCAACTGATTTTCCAAAAAGGCAGTAAAAAAAAAAAATACATTGAAGAAAATAAAATCTCTTCAACAAACAGCCCAGGTAAACTGGATATCCATATAAAAGAAAGAAATCAGATCCTTATTTCTCACCCTATATGAAAATCAACTCAAAATGGATCAGATTTAAATGTAAGGCATGAAACTACTAGAAGGGAGAAAAAAAAAACGAAGAGAATAATTCAGGATATTTATCTGGGCAGTTTCTTTCTTTCTTTTTTTTTTTTTTTTTTTTTTGATATGACCCCAGAAACACAGGCCTCAAAAGCAAAAATTGATAAATTGTATCCCTTCAAACTAAAAATCTTCTGTATAAAAAAAAGGAAAAAAATCAACAGAATGAGGAGACAACCTACAGAATGGGAGAAAAATATTGAAAACTAAACTCATCTGACAAGGGATTAATTCCCAGAGTATATAAGAAACTCAAACAACTCAACAGTGAAGCCCAAATAATCCAATTTAAAAATGAGCAAATTACCTTTTGTAATTTGTTGAAAGAGGATATATAAATGGCTGGCAAATACATGAAACAATGCTTTCCATTCTTCAGATATATGCAAATGAAAACCACAATGAGATATCATTTCATTGTTATAACTGTTATTAACAAAAAGAAAAAGAATGCTGGTGAGGATATACTATTGGTGAAAATGTAAATTTAGTTCAGCAATTGTGGAAAACAGTGTGAAGTTTCCTTAAAAATCTGGACATAGAACTACCATATGATCCTGTGATTCTACTACTGGGTATATATATCCAAAGGAATTTAAATCAGTGTATCAAAGAGATATCTGCACTCTCTTGTTTATTGCAGCACTATTCATAATAGCCAAAACATAGAATTAACCTAGGTGTCCATGGAAAGATAAATGGAAAATAAAAATATGCACAATGGAATATTATTGAGTCATAGAAAAGAATAAAATCCATTATTTGCAGCAACATGGATGGAACAGAAGAACTTTATGCCAAGGGAAACAAGTCAGACATAGGAAGAAAGACACATTCAGAAGCTAAAAAGCTGATCTTAAAGAAGCACAGAACAGAATAGTGGTTACCAGAGCTTGGTATCAGGGATGGGTGGGTGGAGGGAGGGTGGTTAATGGGTTTAGAGGGTAAACGGGTAAGGTTAGATAAGAATAGCTTCTAGTGTTCTATAGCACTGTAGGATAACTATGATTGACAATATTTAATTGAATATTTCAAAACAGCTAGTATAGAGGATTTTTAAATGTCTGAGCTGATAGATATGCCAATTACCCTGATCTGATCATTATACCTGTATACACGTATTAAAATGGCACATTGTACCCAATGAATGTATACAGTTACTATGTGTCAATTAGAAATAAAAATATATTTAAAAATGAAGTGGGACATTCACAAGGGTGATTAAGTCATGAGGTGTATTTAACCACCTTATAAAAGGACTGGAGGGAATTAGTGTTCCTCTCCTTTTGCACTTCCATCTTTTGCCATGTGAGGATAAAGTAACAAGGCAACTTACCCTGGAAACAGAGAGAGCAGCCCTTACCAGGCAGAGAATCTGCTGGCACCTTGATCTTGGAATTCCTGGCATCCAGATCTGTGAGAAATAAATTTCTATTATTTATGAAAAAAATGGGTAAAGAACCTGCACAGATCTTTTTCCAAAGCAGACATCAAGTAGCCAACAGGTATATGAAAAGGTGCTCAACAGGGAAATGCAAATAAAAATCACAATGAGATATTACCCCCACACATTAGGATGACTCTTATAAAAAAGACAGGTCAAGCATGGTGGTGCACACCTCTAATCTCAGCTACCGGGAAGGATCACAAGTTCAAGGCCAGCCTGGGCAACTTAGCAATACCCTGTCTCAAAAATTTAAAAGGGTGGGGAATGTAGGTCAGTGGTACAGCACCCCTGAGTTCAGTCTCCAGTACAACAAAACAAAGCAATAACAACAAAATAAATAATAAATAAAAAGACAAAAAATAATGAATGTTGGGGGTAATGTAGGAAAGGGAATGACTGTACACTGTTGGTGGAAATGTTGGAGAAACAAGTGTGAAAAACAGTATGAAAGTTTCTCCAAAAGATCAAAAATAGAATTACCATATAACCTAGCAATTCTACTTCTCCATATATATCCAGAACAAAATCAGCAGACAACTTATCTGCACTCCCAGGTTGACTGGCACATTATTTGTAACAGCCAAAATACAGGAGCAACCTGACCATCAACAGAGCCTGGAACAGAAAATTACTACACTGTATTATTCAGCCTTCATACAGGAAATTTTGTCATTTGTGACAACATGGATCAAGGTGAGGGCACTATTGTTAAGTGACATAAGCTTAAAAAGAAAGAAAATACATTGATTGCATGATCTCACTTATGCGTGGACTCTAAAAATTTGAATTTATAGAAGCAGAGAGTAACAAATGGTGATTACCAGAAGCAGAAATCGAAGTTGTGAAAAGAAGGGATCTTGACCAAGAGGTACAAGGTTACAGTCATGTAAAATGAATAAGTTTTAGAGAGCTAATAGATAGCACAATGACTGAGATTAATAATGAGGCATTATATACTTGAAATTTGCAGACAGAATAGATCTTAAATGTTCTCACCACAAAAAAGTAATTATATAAGGTGACAGGTATGTTATGGCTTGACTGTACTCATTTCACAATGTATATGAAAACAATACATTGTGTACCATAATTATAAACAATTTTTATTTTTTAAAAAAATTCTTGCCTTGGATCCATTCCCTCATATGAAGCTGGCTGTTATATAATGCCCAGGACTTTTTACCTCTAAGTATTAGACAAAGAGAATAAAGTTGAGGCATTAATTCACTTTAAAATATAAGCAGTTCACTGGATCTACTTGCCTCACATACCTGTATATGCATTTTAATAATAATTTGCACCATAACACTCTAAAATTGATCTCAGAAGATTTTTTTAGGTTCATTTATTATCCAGTGGAGAGAGACAGGGGGAGAGGCAAGCAGCTTTCTTGGTGGTGTCTAAAATCTCTCTGTTAACAGAAGAATGATAAGACCAAGAAGGAACTCAGTATCTGCATATGGGAACACAAGGCCACATGTTAATAACTTTTATTCCATAAAGAATATATCTGTCTTCAGTATATGACCCAAGATATGAATAAGAGGTCTTGCAGGATGCACAAAATTTGTACATAACCCAATCCTCTGGATAATCTCCATGATCGGGTACCTTTCCCATTATCTGAGAACTGGGCATAAGCAGAAGGAAACAAGCCATGAATTGTCATCAGAAGCTCCTAAAGGGCCCATAGGTAACAATCCTGAGAGTATACATCCCTGCAGGTGCACACTTAGAAATATTCACCTTCCTTCTGTGGCAGAAGTCAGGCCGTTCTCAGTGTTCCAGAATGGAATGGAACAATAAGACTCCTTTTACACAGAGTGTAGGCACCTGTCCAGAACTTTCCATTCTGTGGGAGAGTGCAGTGGGCAGAGGGAGGTAATAAAAGTAGAAAGAAGTTAGCTCTGCATAGCACTAAAAACTTGAGGGGCCCATGAGGGAAAGGAGAACAGAGAAGTCCTGAATTTTCTTCTTACCTCCTTAGTCAAATAGACTAGTAATTCCATGGGGAAATTCCATGGTCATGCTTACCCAGGGCTATTTCTTTTCTGTAATGGATTGTATCAGGCCATAGTGATATTCAGTGACTCACTCCAATCTTTGTGCCCTCCCAAGAAGAAAGGGAGATGGGCCAGGCTGTGGAAACTATCCTATGAAGGTTTGCTGAAGATAGTGGCTGGCTCTCTCTTAGTGGTTTATGTCAACAACTGCATTGAAGGAGGAATAATATTGATGGACAGGGAGCTGCCACCAAGGTTTCTGTACTCCAAAGAATGGCAGCACCTCACCATGTTCACCCTCCTCATACTCATGGGCTGTGTAGATGTCATGAGCAAGAACATGCTCCCTCAGAGGTGTGTGGTCCTAGAAAAAGGTGCCCTGGCCCTGTCCTTCTATGAGCTCCTGCTACTGATGGTGTCACATGCTAAGGGGTCATCAGGGATTGAGCTGCAAGTTCATTCTCTGCTCATCTTGGTGGTGTTACTGCTGTTGCTGGTGTTAACTGTAGAACTCTGGGCTCCTGAGATGTTTCAACCCTGGATGATGGAGACTTTGCTGATTCTGGTCCTGGGCTCCTGGCTGATACAGGCAGGCTTTATTCTGTACAGACCAGTCTCTGGCTACCCATGGGACGATGATGACATGAATGACCTCATGTTTGTCACCACCTTCTTCTGCTGGCACGTGATGTGTGACGCCTTGTGCCTGTTTGGAATCTATGGCTTCTCTTACTTTTGGCATCGTTGTTACTACTCCAGCTTGAAGATGATGGGGTCTAAAGAAGCTCCCTATCACAAGAGCACTCCAGAGCCCCTCTACAGGCTGTTGCAGGAAATAGAGCAGCCAGAGAAGGAAGACCAGGCTCCTCTGCTTGCAAAGAGCTCACCTCGAGATAAGGCCTAGAGTGCCTGGCACATACTTCACCCCATCTTCCCTGCAATGGGTCCTCTCAGCCACATGTATGGCACATTTGTTGCTCCCCAATGAAGGTAATGGCCCCAAAGACCAACGGTTGATCCCAACAATTGCCCTGTCTGTCATTGAGCCTTGTTACTGAGGACATAGGAAGAGAATGGCATGGAGAAGTAACAGATGGGATACTATGAGCGAGGGGAAGAGGAAGAGGAATAAGAGAACTGAGAGCAGGGAAGCATATAAGAAATAACCATGGTAGGAAGAGAACAATGGGAGGCCTCTGAAAAGAGCAGAGCAGAGTGCAGTAGGAATGCCATCACTAGCTGCTTCTCAAGGTTCTAACTAAGGAACAAAGAGCAAATTGGAACTGCAATGATGGGTATTTCGGTTGATCAACTAATTGATTCAAATGCAATGTCATAAGCAGATTCAGCTCAACTCACATCACCTGGAATGAAATTAGCGGAATCATATATGTGTGTATATATGTTCTAATTTGGGTGGATTAGCATGGTTTCAAATTTATACATCAAGTCAGAATTAATACTTTCATATTTGTCTCAAAGTTGCTTTCAAGTTGTCTCAAAGCAAACATTCACTGAATGCCACTTTCTCATTCCTGTCCTCTCATCCAGTCAAAGCAAAGTGCTCAGCTACTTAATTGCCTACCATCAGCCCCACCAGAATAGACTAGATCATTTACTATATCCTGGGCTCAAGTCTGCCAGATAGTACTCTGGACAAAACCCACTGCCAGTCACATTTTCCCTATGCATTGTAATTTCATGCCACCTTAAGTCCCCTTATAGAGCCACCAACAAGAGGTCTACCACCCTGAAAATTCTCACATATTCCTTGAATCTGAATTCATCAGCAATTTCTCCAAATCTGTTGTCATTTTACCCAGGCTGCAAATATCCTTTTTGTCCTGTGTGTCATATTGTTTCTCTTGGGAAGGTCTTGCCTCACTACCTGAGAGTTAGGCTCTCTAAGAGCAAGGCATTTATCTCTAGTTTCCTCTGCAGATTCCAGAATATCAGTTGCCTCTACAAAATGGATTATTAATAAAGTCTTATTTACTTCCAATTAGGTTTCCCTTTCTGTCTCAGGAGTTATCAGCAGTCTAAAGCATGAATCATATAGATAGCATGCCCACTCTCTTTCAGGTCCATGTGTACAATAAACTTCACCAACCTGACTAGAATTCTTATTCTGTACATCACTGCTTACCATAACTTCATGGGGTATGCTATGTTGACTTTCCATTTTACATATGAAAATCCAAAGACTCTAAAGGGGAATTCGACTAAAGACTCATGGCTGGTCAGAGACAGAACAAAGACCTAAGTTTGTAGGTCTGAGAGTCAAAACTCTGCTTTGTTCCCTGGGCTCCAAAGACTTCTCTGCAAAGAATGGGAATGTGACTGATTTAGAAAAAATGGGTAGAATGCAGGGGATGGATACCTGATATGCATGAAGAACAGTGCAATTGTTTCCAGTCCTTCTAAAGAGGGAGTGCCTCACACCTTGATCTGTGCCCTGGGGTGGGATGATGGTTCTCCACACTCCTGACTGCAGCTTACATTGTGAGTGCAAGTCAGAGTGAAACCTGGGACAAAATGCTTCTAATCTTTCTCTCTTCTCCCATGACATGTAGATCCTATGCTCTCCCCCATCATTTTTCATCTGTGATCCCATATTTTTATTGCCATCTTGAATACTGTCATGGGAGTGATGAAGAAACTCAGAATTCACTTCTGGGTTGCTTTAACAAGTAATTTGTACTCTACTTCTAAACTGCTAAATAAGCCTCTGATATTTAGTGAAATTCTTCCAACATAGTATCTCATAAATTTTTCCACAAAACATACTTGCATTTTTCATATAGATGTATATATAATATGCCCATTAAAAATTTCCAATATAATCTTTACAGAATTCAGCAAACCTATTCTAAAATATATCTGAAAAAGAAATATAAAAAAAGAGACCTGGACTTGATTTCTCCCAGAAGGTATTGCACTTCTAGCTTTCACAGTACATTACGAAATTAATTCAAGAATTAAACAGCATGATATAGGATTCAAGCAACTACCATTCACCCCAAACCAACATAGCGTAATATAATCGAAACTCCAGAAAGAGAAATATAGAATATGAGAATGAAGCATGTGTTAAAGACAAACTCTTCAATTAATCTGAGGAATAATGGGTTCCCCACAGAGAAAAAAATAAAAACTTACACAATAAAAAGTGAGCAATGCACAAAATAAATAATAAATGGGTTAAAAGGTTAAAGTGAGCAATATGACTCTAAAATGTTTTGAAAATGATAAATATATTTTATAATGAAGAACATGAAAAGCTTTCTTGAGCAAAAAAAGTTCTGAAAAGATTACACATTTCATTTATGTTTTTTTATATCTAAAAGTCATAATTAAAAGGATAAAAGAGATGTTGTGAAAGAAATATTTTTCCCCATACGTAATAGGCAAAAAAAATCGATATCCAGATATATAGAGGTGTTCAAATATTAACAGGCCAGCAGAAATAAGTCTAACATAAGGACAAAGGCTATAAATAGGTCTTAGAATTCAAGATCTTAAGGTCAAAAATCTCAGCCCATTTTGAAGAAAAGCGGATTTTCATAAAGTAAGATCTCCCATCAGATTATCCAAATTGTCAAAAGCATTTAAAAATAATATCTACTGTGGGACAAGATGTAGAGAAAATGGAATTGTAAATTATAGACAGTGATATAAATTGGTCTACATTGTTTTGCAATCAGTTCAACACTTGTCAAACTTTAGAATGCAAACAATCCCACTTCTTGACCTACAGTGGACATTCTGTCATAAGGGCCTAAAAAATGTCTTGAAAAACATCCTCCCAACATTTTGATCAGGTCCATATTGTCAGGTCCACCTTCCTGGAAGATTTTTATTTTTAAGCCCTAGCTTCCTTTTGCAGATAGCTCGAGTACCAGCATGACAAATTAAACAGGCCAGAAGTCTACACATATACACAAAGGGGTGTGCACCAGAATGGTCACTGTAGCACTGTTTGATGGGAAGTTCAAATGACATATGTTCACTAATCAGGCAGTGTTTAAATAAATTAAAGAGTATTGTGCAGGGTTAAAACAAACAAGGGAGGTCAGTGTGCCTGATGTAAGGATCTCCATGATGAAGGAAAAATAGCTAAATGCAGAAATTATGGGGCATACGATACAGTAAGGTATGTTCCTGTTCAGTGTTTTCAAAAGGTTTGAAGTTGTCTTATACCTGTCAACAATGTCTAGGACCATAGGGCAATCAGGAGAGGTAATTTGTCTGGCTCACCATATCCTACAGAACTTCCACCTCCATTTGAATGAAGATCTACTTGGATGTGGACCTATTACCAAATTGACCCTCTAATTAACCAAGCCTGAGTGAGAATGATAAGGGGCAAAATTAATTCCTTTTAACATGGGAACTGGGACAACAGGTAAAAGCCAAACCTGTTCCAGATAAATGAGGATTTATGTGTACCCTATCTATAACTGAAAAAGAGATGTGCCGTGTATCCTCTGTCCCTCCTAAGCCTCCCCAACAGGCCCGCTCACTCTCTCTCTCTCTCCCAGGAAGCTGACCTTGTCTCTAGCACATCAGTGAGCTACCTGATCCTCTGATTCCTGGCAGGGTGTGGCCAATGATGAACCCCAGTAGGGGCCCAGAGGTGAGGGGAAGAGCAAGGTCAGGGTTTTACTCTGAGCTCCTGGGATGGGGCTCCCAGGCTGTCCATGTACTGTTCTGCCACCATGACACCTGTATTGGTGTCCCAAGGCACCATTTACTATTAACCTAGAGGCCAAAATAATAGAAATGCAGAGCTCCACAGTGCTGGATGCCAGAAGTCTGAAATCAAGGCTCTGAGGGAGAGTCTGCTCCATGTCTCTCTCCTAGCTTCTGGTGGCTGCTAGCCATCTTTGGTATTCCTTGCCTTGTAGATCTGCCTCCATCTTCACATTATCTTCTCCTCTGTGTGTCTTTGGGTCTTAAATTTCCATCAGCCTTTTTTCTTAGGAGGATACCTGTCATTAGATCTAGGGCTTACCCTAAATACAGGATAATCTCATTTTTGAGATGCTTAATTATAACTGCAAAGTTCCTTTTTCTCAATAAGGTTGAATGCACAGAATCTGGGGTTAGGACTTAGACCTATTATGGGGGTTGGGGCACCACTCAACCCACTACATAATCCTTACACATAACAGGAAATTCTTCCATCCCATGTCCCATATCCCTTGGAGCCTGGAGGTAGTAAGGGCACAACTGTTACCCAGCCTATGCCGGTGATGTCTCTATACCTTGCCCCTATCTACATAAGAGGTATCTTTATCAGCTGGAGTTTCCACGTATTTCCCACTGGACCCCTACCTGAAAGAGCACGGAGGCACTGCACAGCTGGCGAGGTCCTTAAACAGATTCACTACCAGAGATCAAAACAATGGCAAGAAAAAAAAAATACGTTTCTCAACTGAGTTTCACAAAAATGAAAACACAATGAAGAAGACTAATATGTAAACATGGCTAATAAATTAAAAGGATCTTCCACATTCAATCCAGACAACCATGGGATTAATTAATCCATTAATAAAAACCCTAAAGAGCTGTTTTCCAGGTGCTATGCAAGGATTGACAGTACCATAATAAGAAAGACACAAAGATGTACAATTATGTTGCAATTTATGATAATGAACACAAAGAAGAAGGGAATGCTGTGGCAAGCAGAACTCCAAGATGAGCTGGAAGATTTTGCCCCAGTACACAGGCCCTGTATGATCCTCTCTCCTTGAGTGCAGGTGGAGCCAGAGAATGTACTAGAATATCACTCCTATGAGTAGTCCCTGATCAGTTGACTTAGAATTGATCCATAGGGAGTTTCCCTGAGTGGGTCTGACTTAGTCAGGTGAACCCTTTAAAAGAAGGTGCATTGTCAAGGATTGGCTCCCATTGGCAGGAGGAAAATAACCTGTCGTATATGGGAATCCATGGCAGGGAACTGACAGCCCCTTCAAGTTGCTTTAGAGAGAAGCTCCCGGCTAACCACCAGTAAGAAAACAAGAGCCTCAGACTTAGAACTGAAAAGAACTCAAATTTTCCACCAGCCAGTGAGACTCAGATGAGCATCAGAGCCCTGACTGACACCTTGAAATCGGTTTGGTGAGTCTGGGCAGAGGACTCAGTTAACCCACATCAAACTGTGACACATGGAACCTGGGATAATACGTGAGTGTTGCCCGAGCTCCTGAATTTGTGTTGATTTATTGCCTGGCAATAGAAAAACCAATATAAGAGACTTTAATTTTCAGGGAAGGCTTATCCTGGTCAGTGACAGGAAACACTGTATCACGTTGAGAAATGAGGCCCTGGGACCTGAACGCGTTATAGGAGTGAAGCAGGGATCCTGATGGAAGGAGAGTCAGTGTTGCTGACTCCTATGCTGTGGGCAGTGAGAGCTCTCAAGGACTGAGAGCAGGCCTATCCCTATATTCATGTCCCTGTAGTTGCTCAGAAAGAAGCCCTTGCTAGTTTAGTTTTCTGGGCTCCAGGAAGCCTTTGCATTAGACAGGGCACCTAGGTATTCCAGATTTGAGAAAGTGAAGGTAAAGGAGAAGATGCAGTGGGATTAGTCAAGCAGTTTGTCAAATCAAAGTTGATGTCCACCTAGAGGAAGTTATACTCCATGTAAATATAATATGTCAAAATACACTCTACTGGCATGTATATAGAAAAAGAACAAATTAAAAACTTTTTAAAAATAATCAAGAAAAAAAAATACAAAGTTGGTGTCCAGGGATTGAATTTTCATGAGCTCCTACTCTCCTCTTAGTATAGGGAGACATAGTGGTCAGCATATAGTAACCGACTTAAAACAGACAAATGCTTAAGCCTTATTGGCTTAACACAGCCCAAGGTCCCATTTCTCCCACATGCTTAAAGTCAAATGCAGGCAACCTGTTTGGCAGGCGCTCCTCCATGTGGTCTTTCAGAAGTCAGACTCCTCCCATCTTTCAGTCCTGCTCTTCTGTAGGGCCTCAAGTTCCCTAACCCGCCAGCAGAAGTTAAACAGGAAAGGTGAGGAATGGGAGGGAAGTTCTTAACGGCCATGTCGTAGGGGGTGTACATCTTCTCTAAACACCTTCTTCTGATGGCCCTAACTCAGCCACCAGGAAGCGGGAGGTGTAGTCCCTGCCTGGGCCCCTCCCTCCCACAAGCACCTCTACACTGTGGGAGTGGAGTGAGCACAGATGTATTTCTCACATGGAATTTGAAATTTGGAGGTGGGTTCCCCAACTACACAATTAAGAATCTCGAGCAAGTTCTGGGGCCTCTTAAGTGGTGGTGAAGCAGGCAATCCAGGATCAGGAAAGGCAGTTTGTTGAGCCAAGTCCGCAGTTTTTAAAGGACTCAATTTGTCTGGTGAAAAAAAAATGCACCAATTCCAGAAGATTGCCATGGAAACAGCAATAGAATCCTCTACAATGGAATTCTCTGACTCCTTTGTGTAACTGATCCAAATCCCTAGTAATGCCATCTTCATTGGTGGCTGAATGCTTTTTGACAGTGTGTGTTTCATTTTGGGGTCTACTGAGCCAGTGATGGCTCTGAGAATCTCACGGAGTAAAAATTTGCCCTTGTATTTTTTGTTTTTCTTTTCCTCCCAAGATATGTGTGTGTGTGTATTTTTTGGGGGGTGGGGGTGGGGATGGGGGTGGGGAGGTATACCAGGGATTAAACTCGGGAGCACTCAACCACTGAGCCATATCCCCAGCCCAATTTTGTATTTTTAAAAATTAGAGACAGGGTCTCACTGAGTTGCTTAGTGCCTCACTATTGCTGAGGCTGGCTTTGAACTTGCTATCCTCCTGTCTCAGCCTCTTGAGCTGCTGGGGGACCTGGGGTTACAGGTGTGCACCTCTGCACCCGGCCAAGATATTTTATATTATTAAATGAAAATAATTTCAAACTTAAACAAAAAGAAAGAATCCTGAAGAAAAGGAACAAAGGATAAATCTTGACGTCCAACTATATATGTGGTTTGGAAAAGAAATAATCTATGGGTGTGAGAAAACATCACAGTCCTAGTGTTGATAGAGGTATAGCGGGGTAGGATGATTACATGTTTCTCTCTTGCCAAAAGCTTCCAGAAGAAAAAGAAACTTGCAGCTGCTGAAATGTGATAGTTGTAAAGAACACGATATCAACAAGGTGAGTGGTGAAATCCAAGTCATGATTTTGCAATGAAGTATAAAGCTTACATTATAGGAAATTTTCATGAGGAAATTTTTGAGCTGATGTGCCAGGAAAGATCAAAGATATATTTCCTTTTGAATTAAGAAATTAGAATGTGTTTCCCATGTGTTGTGAAACTTGTTTTTGTAAGTCAATCCCAAAGTAGCCCCTACTTGAAATATCATGAGGGCTTGGAGCATGGACAGAGGGGATGTCTCTGACCTTGTGCTGTCTCCATGGACCCATTTTCTGTGGGATTCTCGCAAGCCTCTGGCCTCCTCTCTCCGGGGTGCATTTCTGCTTTGCAGGATGGTGAGTTGCAGTCACTTTTTGATGATAATGATGTCCCTCTTGAAGAGAAAGGAGTTAAATTAAATTTTGCTTCTGGAAACCATCATATTAAAATCTCATTGCCATTAAGAAGTTCATAGTGTAGCTCTGGAGGTGCCATTTCCAACCAGATGTCTACATCTGCAGTGGAATATTCCTTTAAGAAAGCTTTACAACATGTAATTCACTCAACACGTCATTCTACACTGTCTAAATCTTTGCAATCCAATGTGATCGCCACTGGTTCCATGTGATTATTGAGTACTTGTGATCTGGCTTGTCTTAATTGATACGTGTACTGGAGTTTGAAGATTTAACATGAGATAAGGAAGTTCACAATTTTATGTGAATTAGTTATTGAAATAACATATTGAAGATATTAAATATGATATATCATTGATTTTGCTTTTTTATTATTTTATGAAGTTGTTAGAAAATATAAAATTAGGGAATTGGGGACGTAGCTCAGCAGAATTCTGTAGCATGTGTGAGGTTTAATCCCCACCACGAAGAAAACATTTAAATTACCTAAGTGACATTTGATATTATGGAGCAGAGGTCTAAACCATTCTCTAGTGTATATGTAGTATGTGTGTTGAGATATGGTGACTTTCACTAAATTTTACCCCCTCTTTGTTATCATGTCCTTCTGTGTATGCCCTGGGGCACTCAGCAGGCTCCGTCACACCAGTGAGTAAATTCATGTTGAATGAATTTCTGGCACCTTCTTACTCACTCTGTCATTTCATGAAGCAGAGAAAATGACACTAGCCATTTGTGGGACCCTCAGGAATGTGGAGACCCTCTGGTAGGGGAGGCAGGTCTGGAGAGTCCACTGTGGAGCAGCCAGGCCATGAAGACCCTCCACAGGTTTCTGTGGTCAAGCCAGCTTCCCCATTAAACACCCATGAAACCACTCGGCAGGTACCTGGTGTCCACAGACTTGCGGGCAGTCTGGCAGTTCTGCTAATCATTCACCCTGCTTGGCTTCCTTCTCCACTACTGTGGGCAGATTCTGCTTTTTGTGGGAGATTCCTATCTTCAAAGTCCTGAGATCAGGATGCTCAGGTGTTAATGAACCACATAACATGTATCCTTGATGCCTGGCCAAGGCAGGGGGGTCCTGAGCATTCCAGAGGGGACCTTGGTGGGTCTACTTGTCTGCACTTGCAACCTCCCATTGCTGTTGGGTCAGCGCTGCTGTTCTCTCTTCCTTTCTGACCACAGATGGCCTGCACATAGTGGACAGGCACAGCTGGGGGAATGATTGTGGGACAGAGGCAGCTCTTTTGCCTGCAAGCCACAGGTTCCCTGGTCTGGACCTGATGATACTTGGATCCTATGATTTTACCAGAGCAAACCCAAGAACCAAGGAGAGCACCTGGGGTTCTCTCCTCCCTGATTAACACAGCAACTGTCACGGGCAGATTTTCCCCTTGAACTGCCTCCCTCTGAGCATTGGACTCTACAGTGCTTTCTAAGGGTTTGGATAATTCACCAAAGGTAGGAAGGAAAAAGATGATCAATGTTTCCCTCTACGTAACAACATCCATGTAAAATCAAGTCCAATATACTTTTTTTTTCTTTGTTTGTTGAGGTAAAGATATGATTTTCAGCAAATCAGGAGAGAAATGGAACTAGAACCCAAATGTATTTTCCACTTCCTCATATCCTTATTAAAACCGTCTTTCTACCTCACTAACAGCAAGGGTCACTGCCAGGCTGTGGGGTAAGAGGTAGTTTTGAGTGTATCTTTTTCCAATATAGTTCACCTGCTTTTCCAACAGTGACTATACATTAAATAGAAACATCTAAAATTTGAAATTTAATGAGCAAAGTAGATCCCTTCAGAAGGCAGAACAAAGCTTTTTTCAGATGTGTTCGAATTCAATTCTCCAGTCCCACCAAATTTCTCAGTGGCAAAGGCAATCTGAATTATTGCCATCCTTAAGGGGAGACAGAGAAGTTTAAGTTTCCTGGCATTAAGCACACTTGAGAAAGAATAGGTGGAGACAGTCCCTGACTATGAAGGTTCAACCCAATACTTTTCAACTTTATAATATTACAAAAGCAACATGCATTTAGTAGAAACTGAATAACAGATACTGTGTTTTGATGGTTCCCTGGGCTACTGACACATATGGTGATTCTGCCTCAGATGCTGGATGGGGCCACAGCTCACAGTCAATTTCACAATCACAAGAGCAAACAATAGAACTCTACAGTACACTTGCTATCATGGTCAGTAGGTAGGCGGTATCAACTGCATTTTCTATTTAATCTGTTTTCATCTCTGATGGGTTCCTTAGGATATAACCCCGTCCTAAATTAAGGAATACTTACACTGGATCGGCTTGAGGGCTCAGGCAGTGTTGGGCATTCTGGTCTGTAAGTACGTACTACAGATGAGTAAACCCTCCTTCTTCCCAATGGGGCGCCCACAGTATGCAGTGCCTCGGCTCTGCCTACAACAGTGCTTGTAGTGAGGATATTGGTTTATGCAGAAGCTTGAAGTCAGCATGGTTCACCATCTGATGGCCTTCCTGTTTCCTCAGGATCCCTACCACTCCCAGACACACTCCTATTCCCTGCACACTCTGCAACAAGCCCAGAACTGTTAAGGTACCCTATGAAGGCTTCACATGCTCTTGTACCAGGTTCTCCACCATCCCTTCTACCTGTGCTCACTGCCGGTTTCCCAATATCCACGACTGTCAGGGGCTAGAAGGAAGTTCTCCTTCAAAGAATAGCCTGACATTTACAAGAAATAGCCCCCTGGGAGACATCCTGCCTGGGAGACACCCTGCAGCCATCTATCTCCCTGAGACATCCTGCGACCACCTATCTTCCTGAAACATCCTGCGGTTATCTCACCTTGTGCAGACATCCAGCAACTGCCGATAAGAGAGCTTCCCCATCCCCAGCATATAAATACCCCTGTGTGAACAATAAAAGTTTGCAGCTTGATCAGAACTCCTGTCTTGCTGTCATCCTTCTGTGTCTCTTGTCCCTTCATTCCTCCCCATCTAGGTTCGCTGCCCTCGTTGATGTGTCCTGCTGGTCGGGACACATGACTATTCCTAGGTGCATTAAACATTAGTCAACTAGAAAAATGAAGCTGATGATGGGTGAGTTCACATTAAAATATCAACAGCCAGTTTCTAGCTACATTGGTATGTACAGTTAAAGAACTATACCTTAATTTCTTGTGTTAGTTAAGGATGAATGGTAGACTATGAAGTGAGTGATACAGCACATAGATGATTTAAGAAAGGTACAGCTGCTTGGCACTGTGCGCACACCTGTAATCCCAGCTACTCGGGAAGCTGAGGCGGATGGATTGCAAATTTGAGACCAGCCTATGAAACTTAGGGAGACACTATCTCCCAATACAACATACAATGAGCTCATCAATAGAGCATCCCTAGGTTCAGTCTCCAGTATTGCAAAAAACGAAACAAACAAACAAACAACCCTCAAAAAAGTAGACCTTCCCTATCTGTGGAAGCTGGTGACAAAGTTTGTGGAAGACTGTTGCTGTGGAAGGTTGAGTGGATTGAGTGGTGGGCCTGACGTCATTTCAAGTGACAACAGTAAGGAAGAATACGACTCTAGGTGTGAAGTATGACAAGCAAGGACAAATGGAAACGTAAGACCAAGACAAACTGGAGCCATCTGTCTCTCACGACCTCAGTGGCAGGCAACCTGCACAAGAATCAGGTGCTCTTCCCGCCAAGGAGAAGCTGGGGGGAGCGATAAGCCTGGGTCCTGCCCACACCTGGAGGCCCCCAGCAGGACCGTTAGAGAATGCATGGGCTACAGTGGTGTCCTGCACTCCCCACCTTAAGGGTGTACTTGTGCTGCTGGCCTCACTTCCACTCCCAGGTTCTCAGGAAAATGTCCCTTGGAGTCAACCCGAACGTGAAGCCCTCCAGGGAAGAGCATTCTGGGAATCATGTTTTAAGTTATGATGACACACTACAAAACCACCAGAGGCCCCCTAAAATCAATTTCAAAGGGTGGCTTTGGAGGTTCATTTACAGGCCAGTACATCTGTTAAAGTGATGAGGGGGCATATCTGAAGGTAAGGAGAGGAGGTGAAGGGAGCATTCATTGTGGTCTGCAAGATGTGGCTGTCACAGAGAATAGAAACGCCAGGGAGAGGCTAAGTATGAACTACATGGCCACATATCCAAATGACTATAAATGTGTCCACAAAAATATCTGACTTTATGTTGGGACAAAAGCCATGTCTCAGAAGTCCTGAAGGATCCTCAGGAGTTGCTGAGTGTCCAGGCTTTCTCTGGATACCCCAACCTGACCCCACTCCATTTCCCTCTGCCCTTCTCCTCTGAGCACCAGGGAGGACAAGAGTAAGGAAGACATGGGAGACAGGAACCCATACCACTAGCAGCTCCTCAAGGGCTGTGGAGAGGAGCCCCTGAATGCCCATTTCACAGCTTCCTTCTTTGGTAGAAGCCAGATTGTTCCCAATGTACCCGAGTGGGATGGAATAATGAGGCCATATTCCGCAAATGTGTAGGTCTGTCTCAAGAAATGTTTCCTCTCTGTGGGGAAGCAGAAGGTGGAATGAGATAATAAAAGCAGGTGGAAGGCACTTCTTTCCAAAGCCCAGGACCTGAAGTGGCCCCACCAGGTGTGGCAGGCCTGAGTTCTGAGTCTGTACCTCAATGGGAACCTTTATTGGTCATGTATGTCCAGGTCTGCTTCTGGTTTTGCATGGACTGTATCAAGCAATAGTGGTCTCCAGAGCTGTGATATTCAACGACTCTCTCCTGTATCCTTTGTGGTCTCCTAAGAATAAAGGGAGATGGGCCAGGCTGTGGAAACTATCCAGCGAAGGTTTGTTGAAGATAATGGCTGGCTCCCTCTTAGTGATTTATGAGATCAGCTGCACTCATGGAGCATTGAAACTGATGAACAGGGAGCTGCCACCAAGGTTTCTGTACCCCAAAGAGTGGCAGCACCTCACCATGTTCACCCTCCTCATACTCAACGGCTGTGTAGATGTCATGAGCAAGAACATGCTCCCTCAGAGGTGTGTGGCCCTAGAAAAAGGTGCCCTGGTCCTGTCTTTTTATGAGCTCCTGCTACTGATGGTGTCACATGTTAAGGAGTCATCGGGGATTGAGCTGCAAGTTCATTATCTGCTCATCTTGGTGGTGTTCCTGCTATTGCTGGTGTTAACTGTAGAACTCTGGGCTCCTGAGATGTTTCAACTCTGGATGATGGAGACTTTGCTGATTCTGATCATGGGCTCCTGGCTGATACAGGCAGGCTTTATTCTGTACAGACCAGTCTCTGGCTACCCATGGGACGATGATGACATGAATGACCTCATGTTTGTCACCACCTTCTTCTGCTGGCACGTGATGTGTGACGCCTTGTGCCTGTTTGGAATCTATGGCTTCTCTTACTTTTGGCATCGTTGTTACTACTCCAGCTTGAAGATGATGGGGTCTAAAAAAGCTCCCTATCACAAGAGCACTCCAGAGCCCCTCTACAGGCTGTTGCAGGAAATAGAGCAGCCAGAGAAGGAAGACCAGGCTCCTCTGCTTGCAAAGAGCTCACCTCGAGACAAAGCCTAGAGTGCCTGGCACATACTTCACCCCATCTCCTCTTCCCCCATGGGTCCTCTCAGCCTCATGTGTGACATCCTTTTTTTGTTCCCCAATAAAGGTAACAGCCATAGAAGACAGCAGTTGATGTATTTGCTGTCTCTGAGATATCACTGCTGAGATAAGGAGAGTCCTAAGAAAGGGATGTTTATGGAATTTGGGGAGAGGGAGGAAGAGGATCAGGGGAATAAATCAGCATGCAAGCAGAGCCTCAAAAGAAGAGAATGCAATAGAAGGGCTTTGAAGGGAGGAGTCTCTGCAGAGGGCGCATTAGAGTCCCCCAGGTATTCCATCGATGCTGCTTCTCCAGGCACCTGTGACTGCTTTTACCTGAGGGAATAAAGATTTCTGATAATTAAAAACTGGAATCATCCAAGCCTCATCCTGTTTCAGTGGGTATTGTGTGTGCTCACCAATGGGATTTATAATGGATGTACACAGTTTGAAATTATGCCCTTTTTGCCTCCCCCCGCTTACACCCAACTTTTAAGGTTTGGTACATTTCAGAATTTTATGCATAAAGTGACTTTAAAAAATAACTTGAATTTGCACAATTCAAGTTTTAATAGCATTTAAATGCTCAGTACTTTCTCGACTTCATTTTTTATTACTCTGTCGTCAAAGCTTATCTCTTTCACCATTGCCACCCTTGTACATGTAATGTATTGGACACAATCTTTAGGTCTTCACAAATTTCCATCCCTTGCATCTCACAGAAAGTTACAGAAAGTCATACCTGGTCACAGTTTTACCATCTGATTAGATATTCAGCATAAACCCCACCTCCACCTCCACCCCTCTGAACATCTCCAAGGCAGCCTTCTCCAAGAACTCTTGAATTCTCAGGCACTTTCATCAAATCCACTTTGCTATTTTCCCCATACATCTGATTCACTTTGTTTTGTTCTGTTTGGGGAAATCATTTCCCTTGGGGAGGTTTTTCCTCACTGACACATGTGTAGGTGCAGAGAGGGTAGAAACTTTGCTATATTTGGGTTACAAAATGTCCTAAAGTTTATGCCAACTATGAGACATAGCGATGCTTACTAAAGGCTAATTTGTTCCAGAACATCCCCCTGTGCCTTCTAGATATGTTACAGACAGGTCAGAGGGTTCGTGAACCTCTGGGCCACACCAGCAGTCCTAAATCTTGAGTCACTGACTTAGTAACGGACTGACTTTCTTCCTGGCTCTTGGGGATAGTAAAATCTAGTAACCTGTTTCCAAACTGTTTACTATGATTGATTTAAAAAAAAATCCTCACAACTGTTTCTATTGATTTGCTCTAGTCTCAGAGCTGCCATAAGGCTGGACAGGAGTTCAAACGCAGGTGTGCTAGACCCAAATCTGTGACTGTGTCCTTCAGGCCATAGTGACTTTGACAAGGGAAATGGAGAAGGAAGTAATCCTCAAAATGAAATAAGGAGGGAGGAAGGAAAGGAAGAAGAAAGGAAGGGTAGGGGGCAGTTCAGCCAGAAGGCCCAGGTGGAGGAAGCAGCACGGTGTATATGCGCTGGACACCCCTGAAGGGGGTGCTTATGTTACACTTGCTGTCCTACCCTCACCACGGCCCCTCGCCTCTGGGAATGAGAATGAATCTGGCCTACTCTCAACCTTTGGCTCAGTGTTAGATCTCTGTGTTCAGATCCAAGTGAGGGCAGAGACCTGTTTGTGACTAAGCCTTCCAGCCATTGCACTTCCCTTTTATTTTCGCTTCCCAGACTCTGATCAACTGCCTTTCTTTGGGGTCCTCCTTTCTCTTCACCTCTCTTACACATTGATGATAGAGGATGAACAAGCACAAATGCTGTTAACCGCCCATTTCCAGGCACTTGAGGTCTCGTTTTGTAAGGATAAACCTCTTATAATCATGCAACAATCCCAACATAATCTCTCTCAAATAGCCACATAAGCAACTGCACTTGCGTATTATTAATTTACCGTATATAAGATGTAACAGAAAAGCCCACCCCTTGGACAGTTAAGAAAAAACTTGCCACTCATGCTTGGGGAACAAGTTTGTAATCCTCACAAAATTCCACCAGAGGGCACTAGGTTCCCATAGCCTGGGGACAAGCAATTCGTTCTTCAATCCCAGTACACAAGTCTCCTAAGAACTTGTTTTAAAAGTGGGAGAGGACCAGGTGCACGGGTCACACCTGTAATCCCAATCACTAGGGAGGCTGAGGCAGGAGGATCCCAAGTTCAAAGGCAGCTTTAGCAATTTAGCAAGGCCCAAAGCAACTTAGTCTTAGTGAGACCCTAATTTAAAATAGAAAATTAAAAAGGCTGGGATGTGTCTCAGTGGTTAAGCACCCCAGGTTCAGTCCCTGGTACCAAAAAAAAAAAAAAAAGTGAGAGGCAGATGGAGGGCAGGAAAAGTACAGAAGCAGACTAAATATTGCCCAAGCATCCAAAAAACACCCTAGGGCTATTTCCCATTAAAATTTGGCACACAAAGGTGAAATAAACAGGGACCCGAATCAATTAATGGGGTTAGGGGTGAGGCAGGAAAAACTGGATCCAGTTGAGGATTTCTTTGGGAAAAATACCAAAGAGCATTCTGACCCAAATAAGTTTTTGATCAGAGTGCCAAATTGTCTAAACATTTTTTTTCTTTTTCTCTTTCCACATTTTTTATGGGTGCATTACAGTTGTACTTAATGATGAGATTTGTTGTTACATATTTGTACATGCACAGACAACAATATAATTGGGCTATAATTTCCTAAACTTTTAAAAAGCTTCAATCAATCTAGAGATCTACATATGCATTGAGAATAGGAAACAAAAACGATCTAGGAAAATCCCAGATTCTTAAAATGAAACTAAGGAAAGATTATTATATGTGACTAATAATCTCCAAAGATTACTTTACCCTACTGACTTGTGTCCGTCCACCTGTGTGTTTGTGTGTGTGTGTGTGTGTGTGTGTGTGTGATGCTGGCAGTGGAAAGCAGGGCCTTGAGCACACTAAGCATGTTCTCTACCACAGAGCTACACTCTAGCCCCTCCAAAGATCCCTTCAAAGAGAACCAGCTACATAGCACCTATTTTCTCATATCTTGGTTATTCACAAAGAAAATGTACACAGAATGGTCACTATACCGAAGTCACTGGGTAAACTGTAATATAAGACTTTCGGGTAAACTGGTCAGTCCCTGTACTCTGTACTTTCTTCAGTAGTTTGGTAGGAATTTCATTATTTTAGAAGTGGTGGCCCAGGAACTCCACCCACAGGCTAAGGACACTGAAAGAAGGGGACCAGAGAAATGTGCTCAAAGGAATGGCACCTTGGAAGTACATTTAGGTTGTGGAATGCTGTCCTAACCTGACTTCAGCAAGTTACAAGTTACCTAGGCCTCAGTTTCTCCTCTTTAGGATAAAAAGGCATGAAAATCTAATGCCAGAACTGTATGGCTGTAATTTTCTCTATAAGACTTATTTCCCATGTTGTGAGGTAAGAAGATGAACTTGACTTTTCCCAATTTTCCAAGCAGCTTCCTAATAAAGACAAGACTTAGAATAGAGCTCAAACAGACCCAAGCCTTCCATCCTAATGCACAGTGTGGCAAGTGGAGTGTTCCCTAAATTGAAATGATTTCAGTGAGTGTTTGACAAAGACTCAAATCAGGCTTAGGAGACATAGCTGAGGTTCAAATCTCAAATTTCCTTTTCTCAATTGAAGAGTATCAAATAATCAAGATACATAAAGAATAATTCTTGTGCTCAGTGGTTGGTTACTAAATTGAAGTATAATCTGGTCCTTCCTTCTGTAATTGTGGAGAGTGAAGTTTGTAAGGTCACCCACCTATACCTTCTTCCCAAAATATGGTTTAAGAGTAATGCTATTAACTTCCAAAGCTGTTCTTCTTTTTTGTCTTATTATTTTCTTTTTATTTATTTATTTATATTATTGGTTGTTCAAAACATTACAGAGCTCTTGACATATCATATTTCATACATTAGATTCAAGTGGGTTATGAACTCCCATTTTTACCCCAAATACAGATTGCAGAATCACATCGGTTACACATCCACATTTTTACATAATGCCATATTAGTGACTGTTGTACTCTGCTACCTTTCCTATCTTCAACTATCCCCCCTCCCCTCCCCTCCCATCTTCTCTCTCTACCCCATCTACTGTAATTCATTTCTCTCCTTGTTTATTTTATTATTTTCTTTTAAGATTCAATTATGGTCTATTCTTTTGAAAAGAATTGATGTTGGTTTATTAAACAAGTAAAGAAAAAGTTGACAATTCAGGTCAGATTTTTAAGGTGTCCCCAATCCTGACTTTCAGTTGTGCCCCCTTTTCACTGATTACCTTTGAAACAACAACACAGGCCCTGGAAAAGCCCTCTCAGAGCACTGGATTAAAGGCTTCAGACCTACAAAGGGAGAAGAGTTCTTTTAAGTGAGAAAGAAGTTGTGAGGAGAATTCAAAGGTAAAGCCCACCCAAGACAAGGCCTTCATTTCAGGCAGTAGAGCAACAATGAAGAAATGTACTTAGTCCTGGGCTATGTCTGCAGATCTGGAATAAAATCTTCTGTAATATTGCTCTCCCACTCCACCCACCCCTGGGACAGAACAACTCAAAGAGAGAGAACCTAGCTTCAAAGCACATGCCCTAAGAACCCCCTTCTTCTCAGCTTTGAAACTGCACCCAGAGACTGAAAAGTTCATGAGTCCAAGAATCCTAATGTTCTTTTTATGGAGGGGTAGAAAATGGGGGCGGTGGCAATTTATGGAAGAAGGGGAAGAAAATCAAAGGGCAGCAGATACAGCGGTCAAAGTGGGTGAAACAGGGTGTTCTACTTTTTTACTTCTCTAAAAAGTACAGTCTGGTTTTCTGGGGGTGAACCAACTGAAGAACTTTCTTTTGCTTTTTCTTCTATCGCACACTCTAAAAAATTCCCTGCTCAGTCCTTGGACTTATCTAGGTTCTAATTTGGTTGATTTAAGCAAGTGTGGGACTGACGTAGGAGGCCTCTTGCTCACTCCTGAAAGAGTCAGTGGTCATGTATTATGTTCCTAACTGCCACAAGGCAGGCCCCTGGTCACAGGAAAGGATCAAAGCAAATCCATTTCCATTCTCGGAAAAGCAGCTCAAAGCACATGTTCTCTTGATGATGCCGCTGTCATTTCTGTGTGGTCAACAAACGTTTACTGAACACTCCCTCTGGACACTACTGGGGGATATGGAGATGACAGAGTTGCTCTTGGAGGTTAACATACATAGCAAGGGAAGTAGACACTCAGAAATGCAGAAATGCCGCAAGATTAGAAAATTACATTTGTGCCTTCCTGTTCCACTTTCCATTATGTTTTCCATCCCCATCTCAGGTGCTAGTAATGCCACAGAAAGCTCTGATTTACGCTTTGGCAGGTTGGCATCTGGAGACCAACATCTTGTAAAACAAGAACATCACTTTTCCCTTCCTCTGCTCCCTTCCTAACCAGTTCTGAAGACTTGGTAGAAAGAGTCAGAATGAGAACAGCTCACTTTGTTACCAGGTCTAAGCCCACCTTCCTTAAACCAAAGATGGAGTATTATACTAAATCAGAAAGTTGATTTAAGTCTCCTTAAATGGGAAAAGAAATACTCTAATCCCTTCACATTATTCTGGCCTATCATATATAATGTTTTCTAAACCTTTATTATGTTCCTGGCCCTAATCTCTTTTGTTAATGCTATCACAATTAATCCCTATAATTTATAGGTAGCTATTATTTTCCCATTTCATAGGCAAGAAAACCCAGGCTCTGTGTGGCTAAGTAACTTGGCCAACACAAAGGTGGTAAGAGGTCAAGTTCAGGTTTGAACCTAGGTTTGTCGGATCTGATGCCCTGCCTTTAACTACCATACCATAATGTTTCAACATGCAGCACTAAAGTCTAACAAGGAATTTGCTATGTGAGGTGCCTTACCCAGTCCAAAATATATCAGAAACCTGTGTTAGAGATGAATACTGCATCTATCACTTGAAAGTGCTACAGTGTTCCACACACTTAAAAGGAAGGGATGGTGACCAAAGAAGCCAAGTAATGTGTGTGTGGTCACAAGCAACATTTCTTTTTCATATTTGTGGTACAAAACATAACCAGAAGAACAAACATTTTCCCTTCCTTTTCCAAGGGCACTGGAAGGATGAATTCTTGGTCTTTAAACAGAAAATCACAGTCTCAAATAGTGGGGCTCCTGAAACACTAAAGACCAGACATGACAGGTGGATTTCAGCCACTAAAAAAGAAGCCACAATTAATTAATTGGAAAGCAAAATCAGGGAGAATTCCTTTAAGGAATCCTAAATTTCTGAAGAATTTTTGACTTCCGAAGGGGGAGCAAAGACTTGGAAGGGGACCTGGGAAGAGCTGGAAAACCCGCGGCTTTCCTTTAGCTGCCCTTGCGGTAGTTTGCACGCAGAAATTTCACATCAGGTGGGTGGCACTAAAGGCCATTCTTGGAACCACTTCATTTTCCAGATCTGGAAACTTGGGCCCAGAGAGGCTGCGACTTGCCCAGGGTCTCACTGAGGCAGTACTGGACAGGTCTCCTTTGTGGAGCCCTCCAGAATCCTCTCTGGAGTACAGAAACACAGCACTTCAGGGGAAAATAGGAAATCACAGGGTTCTGTTCACTTTCCCAAGCCCACGACGGGACCAGGGACGAGTGCTCTTCCAAGCCTTGAGACCAGGTCTCTGCAGGCCGAGGGCCTCCAGCCCTGGCTGGGGCTTGCCCCAGTGCTCCGCGTCCAACTTCACCCGAGCGCGTGCGGAGGGCGGGAGGGAGGCTCTCTCACAACAAAGGGCGAAATTCGGTTTCTGTGAATCTGGGCTCGCGGAACTTGCACGGAGGAGGCAGCCAGGGGGGAGGCCCGGGCGGCCCTCGGGGCTGGCGGGTGGGCAGCGAGGACAGGGTCCNGTGACCGAACAATGGAGGGCCGGGGTCGCGTCGTGGAGAGCGGACATCGCAGTGGAGACACCCGGCCGGCTCGAGGCAACAGCCGCGCACCGTCCCTCCAGCCGACGCAGGCTCGACCCTCCCCGGCCTCTACCCCCGCGGGGCATGGCTGGCTCGGAGAGGCCCTGAGGTCAACGCGGGCCGGAGGGGCGGGGCGCCCATTTTCAGAACCTTAAGTGGGAGGGGGCTGCTCTCAAGGTGGCTTATCCCAACTCCCCCGGGGGCGGGAAGCGGAGATCCACTTCCAGCCGCAAATTCTCAAAGAAGATCACAAATGAAGATGACGATGACCTGGAGTCTCAGGCCTCCGAGACGACCCCCACCAACTCCTACGACTTCGTGGCCTACTCCAAATCCGGGGAGAAACCATGGGTCAAGGCTAAGACCTTAAACCAACTCCACCAGCAGCCTATCTATCCCAATGCCTCCCGGCAGGACCACTCGGTGTCTTTGTCCCTCTCCCCTACTCCATCACCGTCACCCTCACCCAGAAAGCTTCGTTGCTTGGACCCGCGAGAGATCCCCAGTGAAGAGAAGCATGAGCACAACAGTAAAAAAAGGAGGGCTAGAGAGGTCAACCCCAGCAGTCCCCTAGACCTTCTCTGGCAGGGGTGAGTGAGGGGGCAGGGAGGAGGACACTGCGAAGGGGGCATCTGCAGACACCACCCTGAACTTCAGAACCCGTTCTCCCACGTGTACTTGGCACCATGTAGGCACCAGCTGCTGGCATCCAACTGGTCTCACCAAAGAACAGGAGATCTGGAACCTAGGCTTAGAGACAGTGGTCTGATGTTGGAGAGGAAAGCTGAGACTGGGTTGTAGCTTTCAGAAGTTGTCCTAGCCTTCCATGGCAGGGGTGGGAGGTGGGATTTGATGACCTGTCTTGTAGACTCTGTAGGTAAAGATAATGTTGATTCTGTAATACGACTGGACAGGCGAGGTCCTCCTCTTCCCAGGGGAAGGGTGAGGCAGTTGGAGGGAGAAGCAGTTTTCAGCTGGGCAAACATGGACGGTTGCCCATAGAAACTTTGCCACTGTACTTTAGAAAGTTGCCCAAGTCATTGGAGGAGAACAGTGTGTTCCCTTTCCAGCCACCCTGGGCTAGAGAGGAAGGGGGGAACATTTCCTCTTGCATGGAGGCTGGTTTTGTGGCTTCAGAGATGTCTTCTTTTGGAGGCTTTGTGGTCATGGCTTGCAATCATGCCTCGGAGCTTTTTGAAATCCCAGATCTTTTTGATTAGAAATGGAAATTTTCTACTTGTAAAGAATCTTTAGTAAAATCCCCAGAATATTGTCATTCTCACATTTAAATCTGAGGCCTGTCTCCTGAAGTGAGAATTTTACATCACACCAATGAAAAATTACGCAGCATGCACATTGGAGTCTGATTCAGAACAGAAACCACAGCAACCAGGTCTCTAGCTGGATTTTACTTGAACTGGAAGATGGTAAACATTCTGTCTCTGAACTTTTGTATCGTCATTTAAAAAAAAAATAAAATTATTTCTAATTTGTTATATGACAGCAGAATGCATTTCAATTCATAGGACACATATAAAGTACAATGTCTCTAGTAGAGAGTAGAGTCTACCAAGTAGAGTCACATTAGTGTCTTCATACGTGTTCTTGGGGTAATGATATCCATCTCATTCCACCGTCCTTCCTACCCCTTGCCCACTCCCTTCTCCTCCCTCCCCTTTGCCCTATCTAAAGTTCCTCCATTTGTATTATCATTTTTGTTTCCTCCTAGTCACTTATTTCAAAAAGTTACCTACCTTAGCCACACTGAGGGAATAAAACTTTGCACTAGACTAATGGAATTTTAGAATTGAAAGCATAGATTCTAGCTTGGAAGCTTCAGATCCGTAGTATCTGAAACTCTTCAACCTCTGAGCCCCAGGATGCCAAGAGATGTCAGTTAATACCAAGGCCTTGGTCTAGCAAGTTTTTTGTTTTGCTATATAAGTACTGTGTCACTGAGCTTCGTACCCAGCCCCAAGTATCTGCTTTAATTGCTTCAAAAGGTGATGATCAGATTTTTACACCATACTCTTATGTTACTTTTGTGTGATATGAAGTTTTGAACCCTCTGAAGGCAGAGCAAATAATTGTTACTTTAGTTGTGTTGAGTTCTAAAGGGGCGGGCTCTCCACTACCACTCTTAATTCAATTGTGTCCCTTAAGCCATTCCTACAGGGAATCTGTTTGGAGTGGGTGTTGATAAAATTACTTTTTTCTCTTCAGAACATCTTCCATCATGGCCACCTCAGCAAGTTCCCACTTGAACAAAGGCATCAAGCAGGTGTATATGTCCCTGCCTCAG
Organism: Marmota marmota marmota; assembly: GCF_001458135.2. Lineage (NCBI taxonomy): Eukaryota > Metazoa > Chordata > Mammalia > Rodentia > Sciuridae > Marmota > Marmota marmota. Next base: position 11,661,018 of record NW_026000019.1, read on the forward strand.
GGTGAGAAAGTCCAAGCTATGTATATCTGGATTGATGGTACTGGAGAAGGACTTCGCTGCAAGACTCGCACCCTGGACTCTGAGCCCAAGAGTGTAGAAGGTGAGATTGGGCAGAAATGGAGTACTTGCCTATGGTGGGGGCAGTGTGGGAGTGGGCAGCAAACACCCAAGGCTTTTCAAACTTCAGTCAGTGTTAAGCTTCTTCATAGCCTCAAAGCATAGCAACAATGGAAGCCTTTATTTAATTGGACTCGTGTGTAAACCAATATATTGAAGAGAGAAGGTTTGAGTGTAATTTGTAGAGGATAAGGGGCTGGAGACTTTCCTGACTTGACCATCCTACTTAACTGGCTCTAAGGCACCCCTGGGAACCCAGTTTGAAAACCACTGCTCTTAACTGAATATGCCAAGTAATTTCCACACTGCTGAAGTCTGTGTTTAGTAGTCATATCACTGGATTTCTGCATGCAAAGTACATCCTCTAAAGTGGTTTATAAATGGGGGGACTCACCATTTGTTTTTTGTTGGAGCCACTTTTAGAAATTTTAAATGATCTGGTTACATGTCCCTTGAGGAGTTACTATATTAGATTTTTGATCTTCATTTTTTTAGTCTAGAACAAGTTGTAGCCCTTGCCCTTCTGGGAATGGGCCAGGGGAAAAACTGTCCTCTCCTGCCTACATTAGAATAGCTTATTCTTCTGCTTATATTCACATTTGGATTGATTGAATGAAGGACCGTAATATGGAGCATATAAAGTGCTATGTGGCAGGTGTTGAACAGGCCTCTGCCATCTGAGAACTCAGTCAATAGGAGAGATGAAGAAACTGACCTCTAAAACAGTGAGAAAAGTGAACTAGTGGTATGGGAGCATCAGTCTGTTTTCTTCATCTGCAAAATAAGGACACAACGTTAGTTAGAACAGTCAGTGAAAGTAGGGGATGAGAGAAGGAAGCAACACAGATGGCCTAATGAAAGAACCAGAATCTTTCCCCTGTCTCTTAAATGACTGATTCACTGATTATAATAACAAAGTACCTCATTGTCTGCTGGTATAGAGTAGACTTATTTAAGTAGGAAATGTCTGTCAACCTTTGGTGGCTCTTGTGACTTAATTCTTTTAAGGAAGTGAGGGTACAGTGATCTTACTTGGAATGCAGGTACACAAGTAGAGATGGTGTTTTACACAAGGATGCATTCATGCCACACTTTCTGGGAATGACAAAGTAAATCTTTAGAAATGGAAAGGTGAATGAGGGGCTGGTTATATTTCTTGCCTGAGAAGCCTTCCTATACATTTTTAATTTTTCCTTCTCTTTTTGATTCAGAGTTGCCTGAGTGGAATTTTGATGGCTCTAGTACTTTTCAGTCTGAAGGCTCCAATAGTGACATGTATCTTGTACCTGCTGCCATGTTTCGGGACCCCTTCCGCAAGGATCCCAACAAGCTAGTGTTCTGTGAAGTTTTCAAGTACAACCGAAAGCCTGCAGGTATGTATAAGATGGGTTTGGATGTCCCAACCTCAGTCCAGCAATTCTGTAAGGGGAGGAGACATTCTGAAATCAGTATTAGGAAGACTAGACTATCAGCACTGTTTAAGAATTTGGAGGATTGGGGGTCTATCTCTTCACCTTCTATGGTCCCCTTTACTAGTTGTGTACAATGATGAATTTTTAATGTTTTTGCTGCTAAGAATCCCCAGTGACAGAGCCACCTGTTTGCCTGGAAATTTTTGAGAATCTGGATTCAGAATCTTGTTTGAATCCTGAACTGCTATTTTGCTGATTTAAAAATTGAGAAAATAATAAAATTCACCTGAAAGTTGGTAAGGTTAAATTATTTAATACATGCAAATCTTTTGGAACAATTGTACATCAAATATTGGTTGCTGTTTCACTAAACAGCATAGTTTATCCACTGACAAACATGAACATCTTGGTTCTCAGATAACATATATTTGCCCTGAGGTTTGCTATAACTGCATCTTAGGGTCCCTATTTGCAGACAGGTCTTTCGCAGTTGTCAGCCAGTGAGACTTAATGACTCTACACTTTCTTTGCCTTTGCACGAGGCATTATTGTTGGTAAAGGGCGTGGGCTCTAAAGCCAAGGCAACCTTGGGTTTCCTGGCTCTGTGCTTGCCCCAAAGTGTGGGCAAGTTATCTAACAACACTTCTGAGCCTCCAAAACTGGGTGCAAAGGCACATGCTTATAATCCCCACAACTCGGGAGGCTGAGGTAGGAAGATCACAAGTTCGAGGTCAACCTCTGCATTTAGTGAGATACCTTGTCTCAACAAAGTACTTCTAATGCCCACCTCAGGGTTGTTATTCAGATGAATATTTTTTGTTTTGAAGTTCTGTCCTAGCTTGGAAATTGTTTCCAGTTGAGCTCATCTCATTTTTGTTTTTCTTTTGCACCAGCCAATGCTATATAATTTAGCACTTAAGCTCACCTGGAATGTAAGCCTCCTACAGAACAAACTATTCTCAATAAAAATTAGACTTGGCTGGGACAGTGGTGCATGCCTGTAATCCCAGCTACTTGGAGAATAAGGCAGAAGGATCACAGCCTGGCAACTTAGTGAGACTCTGTCTCAAAATTTAAAATAAGGGGGCGGGGCCTGGAGATATAGCTCGGTGCAACGCCCTGGATTCCATCCCCAAAACCGTGCAAAAAAATAATTACAGCTTTGGCTCTAAGTGCCTGAGAAATTAGGGGATAAATTTGACAACTAGAAGCAGCTGTCTTGTGAATAGAGGGTGGAAGTGCCTGGCATTTGGTGCTTGCTTGGGAGGTGGCCAGCATGCAGATAAGGTGAACACTTGCTCTGTTCTGAATCCACTGCCATGTGACTTGGTTGTAACTGAGTTTAATTATAACTAACTAAAGTCTTTCAGAGGATCTCCTGCAGATGTGATGTGTAAATGCAGCTTTTCCCATTTTCCTGACTTGGTGATGGGACACAAAGGTTTTCCCTAGGTCAGTTCATGATCATCTCAGCTGTGTAGAGTAGGAAGACTGTTTGCACATCAGCATCCAGGCCCAGTATATGTGTCCCTAATAGCATGTTGACTCTTTCTAGAGACCAATTTAAGGCACACCTGTAAACGGATAATGGAAATGGTGAGCAACCAGCATCCCTGGTTTGGAATGGAACAGGAATACACTCTCATGGGCACAGATGGTCATCCCTTTGGTTGGCCTTCTAATGGCTTTCCTGGTCCCCAAGGTAAGTCCTTTTGGGTAAAAACTAATCCTCCCCCAGGTGCTTAGTCCAGGAAAGCCCCTCTCTCCAGAGATGGGAACAACTCTCAAAAAAAAGTTGAGACCAGCTGAAAATAACAGTAGAGACATGCCTTCTTGTTACCCAAATCCAGAGATGGATGTAAATGTATAAAGTGAGAAGGGGTTGAGGTGGAACCTTTGTGTCCACGAGGCTGTGGCAAAGAGGAACCCCCTAATTTCTTCATTCCCCACCTGTAGGTGAAGACAGGGATTGGGGATTCAGGAGAACAACTAGTCCCAGGACTTGAGATTTCTGATTTGGGGATTTCCCCCACTTTTACCACATTGTCTTGAAACCTACAGGTCCATATTACTGTGGCGTGGGAGCAGACAAAGCCTATGGCAGGGACATTGTGGAAGCTCATTACCGGGCCTGCTTGTATGCTGGAGTCATGATTACGGGGACAAATGCTGAGGTCATGCCTGCCCAGGTAAATGGCTCTCTCTGTCAGCTTCCTGCCCTCTGAAGATGTCGGGGTAGGTAGGCAAATGGGGGCTTGGGCTAGCAAGGGCTGCTGATGCACCAGTCACTAACCCACAATTTCAGAGTGGGTTGGAGTAGAGGTGGGAAGAAAGCAGGCTTGAGCTTGAGTTCAATGAGCAGCTGGCTTTATTGTAAAGGCCAACCTTCTCATTCTTTCTAGTGGGAATTCCAAATAGGACCTTGTGAAGGAATCCACATGGGAGATCATCTCTGGGTGGCCCGTTTCATCTTGCATCGCGTATGTGAAGACTTTGGAGTGATAGCTACCTTTGATCCCAAGCCCATTCCTGGAAACTGGAATGGTGCCGGCTGCCACACCAACTTTAGTACCAAGGCCATGAGGGAGGAGAATGGTCTGAAGTGAGTGCCTGCTGTGGGGGTCATGTTTATTCTCAAGTGAAAAAGGCTTGGGAAGGGAATATCAGTCTCTTTACGTCTCTTTGTGTTTTGCCAAGTGTTTGTATTGGGGACAGGTAAGCTGAACTTCAGGCTACAAATGCCTTAGCTCTTGACAATTGGCTTATTTTTTTCTAATTCTGTCGTTTTGTTCTCATTTAGAAAGTACCAAATAATACTCAAGGAATAGAATTAAAGATGGTGATAGGGAAAGTTTAAAAGTATTTAATAAGAACTAATTTAGTAACAGTACAGGCACATAGATTGGTGCTTATGGGTGGGTGAAAGTCTTTCAGCACATTATGCCTTGGTGCTACATGTCAGGCATTCTGAGCACTGGGGTACATAGTAACAAGGCGGTCACTGGTGTGAGTCTACATGTCAGGCATTCTGAGCACTGGGGTACATAGTAACAAGGCGGTCACTGGTGTGAGTCATGGAGTATTGGTTGTGCTGGCCCTATGCTTTGGTGAATGTCAGTCCTAGATGGCTACCTGTTCTTGTCCTTGAAGGGAGGATTTTTTTGGTGATAAGGTTAACCCTCATCTTGGGTTTTTTTTTTTTTTTTTTAGATACATTGAGGAGGCCATTGAGAAATTAAGCAAGCGGCACCAGTACCACATTCGTGCCTATGATCCCAAGGGGGGCCTGGACAATGCCCGGCGCCTAACTGGATTCCACGAAACCTCCAACATCAACGACTTTTCTGCTGGCGTGGCCAACCGTAGTGCCAGCATCCGCATTCCCCGGACTGTCGGCCAGGAGAGGAGGGGTTACTTTGAAGACCGTCGCCCCTCTGCCAACTGTGACCCCTATTCAGTGACAGAAGCCCTCATCCGCACGTGTCTTCTCAATGAAACCGGAGATGAACCCTTCCAATACAAAAACTAAATGGACTAGACCTCAGCCTTCAAGCCCCTCCTAGTTCTGCCTCCCACTCCAGCTCTTCACCCTCTGTGTTATCCCGCTTGTCCCGATTGTAACTCAAAGGGTGGAATATCAAGGTCTTTTTTTATTCCTCATGCCCAGTTAATCTTGCTTTCTTTGGCCAGGATAGAGGTGTTACGTTTTTAATCTCTTCACCCCCAGCCCCTTTTTCTTGTCAGTGAGGCTTTTTTTTAATGCGCTAGTGGGAAGGGGTGCCTGTCTGTTAGGCATGGCTGTAGGATGCAGCATGTTCTGGGGGAGCAGGGAGGTACATTTTCTTCAAGGTTGCTGAAAGAGGAGGCCTGGTGAGGTTAGGTTAGAATTCCCCCTCGTGTGGAAAGCTCTATTTCGTAAGCTGTAACTATAGAGAAGGTGGGGTGGCAGTCAGCGAGGGAAATGCCCTGGTCTCCTACTGCAGCACTTCCCTTGCTTGGGGCTGCATTCCCTTCCGAGGACACAAAGCTGGGTAAACTGATAGAAAGCCCTGTCTTAAAGAAAAAGATCTTAGTGCTTGGTCCTTCATTTATAACACAAAGCAGAGTAGTATTTTTATATTTAAATATAAAAACAAAAAAATTATGGGTGTGTGGGTATGTGTTTTTCTAAGGGAGGAAACCATCCTGGTCCCTGGGTGCTAAATTTGAGGCAAATACTTTGGTTTAGAAATAAAGGAGATCCTTTGCAGCAGGGGTGGGGAGTGTGGTACTGGGAAAGTTTACTAGGGGCGCTTAGTCTTCATTACCACTTTAGGGTCGCCCTGCCCTGTCCACCCTTCTTAAGGAGGTGGACCCTGGACGGCTGCCAGGTGAATGACATTGCTGGTGGTCACCTGAGCCCAGTGGCGAGGTTTAAGACCCGCATAATTGTCCATGGGTTTCTGGGAGCGAGTTGGCTGGCCCACATGAGAGCGTTCCTGCAGAAGGCCTTGGGTTATTTTTTTGGTGAAACTAGCATGTCACTAAAGCAGGCCTTTTGATACATTGAATTTTTTAAAAGCAAAACAGAAGTTTAGATTTTAATCAAATTTGTAGGATTTCGAAGTCTAATTTTTCAAAATTGTCTGCTTCAACCATCTCTTTCCACTCTCCTCTTGGAGGAGTTGGGGACAGGGCTGGAGTGAAAATACTTGTAATGTTGTATTCTAGTGTCTTTCCTCCCAGTGCAGAATATTCCTTTCTTTGTTAAGATTCCTAAGGAGTTATTCCTTTTTTCTTTTATAATAAACAAGCCCCCTCTCCATTTGCATTTCCCCTACTGTTCCCTGGTTTTTGTGCTGGCCACAGCAGGCCAGCTGTGGTTTTCTCTTGCCATGACAACTTCTAATTGCCGTGTACAGTATGTTAGAGTTAGATAACTTCTTGTTGTAAACAAACTGTAACTGCCCAGAGCAGCGCTTATAAATCAACCTAACATAAGATCTCTTCTGACTTGTTTCTTTGTGATTGTTTAAAAAAAAAAAAAAAAACTTACATGCCATTTCATTTCTGTATTTCCTAACCAAAAAAAAGGGGGAGTATTTTGTTTTTAAAACTGTGGAATCACATTGCTGATGAGCTTTTTCCTTGTGCCTCTAACTTGGGGTATTTGGGATCCCAGGGGTTGTCCTCACTGGGACTGTTGGGTCACACCACTTTGACATTTCCTAGCCTTCCACCTCTCCCCTTTCTGCGAGCCAGAGTTGGGTTTTGACTAGCACTGCTGTGACATGGTTTCCAGCAGTCCTGGCTTATTTTAAAATAACAGCTCAAAGTATGTAATGTGTGATTAACTGGTTATATTAGTCCTGTTCTTCCCGTATTCATTCTCTGCCCAGCTGCCAGTGATTAAATAGCAAACACTGACCATGTTGCTACCCTGGGCAAAATCGTGCAAGGCTGGCATAAACTTGTCCTTAGTTCTTACCCAAGATGCACTCAGCAGGCTCCACGTTGATGCCTCTATGTCCTTGTTCTTGGTCCCTGGAGGTTCCACTTATCCTGGCCTCTTCCTACTTTAGTGTGTTCCTTACTTAGCTGGATCAAAGCAACCTCCTCCTCCCATGGTGCTGAGCATACACCTCTGACAAAAAACAGCTGTCCATCTAACATGAGTTCAAACATGCAATACTGTTGAGATTGGTGGGCAGAGTGATTGTTTTAAAGTGGTTGGTGTGTGCTATCAGTTCGGAGGCAGCTGGGGCCTGTTAAATGGCAGTTGTTAGAGAAGACAATTTTCTTCCTGCAAGTGTCTCTTGTTAGCCTTGTATAACCCTAGGTATGCATGACTTCCTAGAAACATTGACCCATAATGACATAATTTTCAAGTAGCAAACCTAGTGGTTTGCTTAGCATGGTCTTGGTTTACACCTATTGCTCTAGCGTGATTGCATGCCCTCTCAGCACTTTTCCTGTTTGATGTTTGATGTTTATGCAGTTAGTCTCATTTCAACTGAGCCTCTGCTTCTACCTCCCCAGCTGGATTGCTTCCCTTCACTGAGTCACTCCTGCAAGTAGACAGAAGAGGCAATGGCCAGCCCCAGCACAGTGGGTTTTTGTTCATTGTAATCAATTCACAGACAAGATCACATGAAAAGGAAATCTGTTTATGGTAAAAATCAGAATTTAGGTGGAAACATTTTCTTCTTGACTCTCAGCTAGAATTGGTTTTGATCTATAGGTCACAGTGCAATTCCCTTGTGTTTCTAAGCTGTTTCTTATAGCTCATTTAGCAGACACCAAGTTACATGCTAACTTTTATCAGTGATAAATTAAACAGGTTGATGAGACAGATTAAACAACATGGCCCATGCCTTCAGCCTTAAAGATACAGGCCAGTGTTCACCAAAGGTTCTCCATATACCCCATAAACATGAGTTCCCTGAGTTATCTTCCCAATTACAGAATAAGAGCTAATAGAGGAGTCTTAAGGAATTCCTTCGATAGATGCTTTCTAGGGCCATTTTAAAAGATCTATATTATTGCTGACAGAATACTATATTAGTGGTTAAAAGGAGTTCTTGAACCACTGCTTCCTGCTGGGGCTCCAAATAGCTCACTCAGCTTCATAGCTAACTCCAGCTACTGGTCGATCCTTATATCAATAAGGTGCAATGTCTAGAAAGCAGCTTGTTGTCCCAAAGAAAGCAGAAGTCCCATCACTCAACAGGACTTTTCAATTGTAAACCATGAGCCGGGCATGGTGACACACGCCTGTAATCCCAGTAACTATTGAGGCTGAGGCAGGAGGATCACAAGTTAGAAGCCAGCTTCAGCAACTTAGCAAGGCCCTAACCAACTTAATGAGGCCCTGTCTCAAAAAGGGCTAAGGATGTAGCTGGGCTCAATCCGTAAAACCAAAAATAAATAAAAGGCAACTATAATAAACTATGAATTCAGCGATCCTGCTTTTCTTCTTACCACTGTATTCCCACACCTATCTCATTGCCAGCATTACTTGTTTAAAGAGTTGTTTGATTGTTGGTACTGGGGATTGAACTGAGGGGCACTTAAGCACTGAGCCACATCCCCAGTCCTCTTTACTTTTAATTTTGAGCCAGAGTCTTGCTGAGGATGGTCTTGAACCTGTGATCCTCTTGAGTCTCTGGGATTACAGGTGTGCACCACTGAGCTATTAAGCATCAGTTTTCTGAGCTTTAAGCCTACAGCTGTACTTACTAGATGTTGTCAAACCTGTGAAGTCTGGATTGCTATAACTCCAGCAGTGGCACTAAGGTGAAGTTTTTTGTTACTGAGTCTAAAAATAACTGAACCATGTGTTGATTGTTTTTCACTACAAAACACAGCCCCACAAAAGCTTCTGAAGTGTGTAATGGGAAAGAACCAGTGCTTGCTCCGTTAATTCTGTTTGGAATCGGGCTGCCAAGAGCCTCATGTTGCTTTATGTTATAACTAATATAAAGTGGCAATTCATATAACTCCAAAGGCTTCAGACAATTACTCCTGTAAACAAAGTGGGCTGATTAGAGCCTTGCCATTTTATAGCCCTTAGCTCAATCACCAACCGTAAAAATGTGTAAAAGAGTATAATGTATAAAAAATTTCACACTTGAACTGGGGGTGTAGTTCAAGGGATGCCTAACATGAGCAAAGCCCTGGGTTTAATCCCCAGTACTGCAGAAACAAAGTTTTCATTCTTGTTTTCACAATATGCAATATACATATACATGATATAAGCATACATATTGTGACAACGTGCATATGCATATGATTTGAATAAACAATACTGATCTTATGTAGCACTCCCCCACCCCAATATATAATATCTTAAAGAGACAGAGACTATCTTCCAGAAAAAAATACACATGAGATTTTGCTGAGCTGAAAAGGCTGTCGCTGGGTATAGGAAGATGAGATGTGAAAACTATGATCATTCTTAAAGCAGATTCCTGCTGTCAGCTCTTTCTAATGAGCTCCCCCTTCCTCTGTGCTTTATGGACAAGAGTTTTTCAGGTTCTGTCAACCAGTAAGTAGGTTGACAGCACGGAGCCCCGCTAATAAAGGAGAGGAGTGGCCTTGTCCAGTGTTATGGAGGAAGTGTCCAGGCAGTTCCTATTGTTATTCAGTGAATTGCTTTTCAGGGGCCTTGGACCTCAGCAAATTACTTGCATTGTTTTGAAATCTCAACTTGTCTCAGCGTGGTCAGCTCCTCCACCATATGGCACAGTCAGCAGATCTGTTGACTTAACTCTAGTGGGCACTCAACCGCTAAATCTAAATTGTTGAAGCCTTTTTGCACTTGCCTCTCAATAAAGGTTTAGAATAACTCCTCCCTTGTGACTCCGTCATACAACTCTATTGATGTTAAATTGGAGAGACATTCAAGATACTGCCCACAAATTAATAAATAAAATGGAGGCCAAATGGACACAATGTTGGTGTTTTGGTGTGAGCAAATGAATAAGTGCAAGGAAATTCTTCTGTTTCCTCTTCTCTTCTCCGTCTTCATACCCCACCTCCTCTGAAAGCTAATGGGTTTTACTGGCCTTACAAATCGTATGAGATTTCTGGGACTATGCTATGTATGTATATAGGCTTATCCTCAAATGATTTTATGAACTATTTTGATAACTCTACTCAAGTAATGGTATAGAATAAAGCATAGAACCACATTGGTGGAGGGGAGACAGAAGGATGTTTTGGGAGAAGTAAACACTTCTCATCTCTGGAAAGGAACTCTAATTGAGAGCCAAGTTTAGAAAGAATACAGTAGAAGGATCCACTGTCTCAGAACTTCTATTAGAGGAGAGGACCTGTCTCCTCAAGCTACTACCAGATTCATTCCTAGGTGAGTTTAGGATCTAGAAACTGCCAATCTAGTAACATTTTTACATAAACACATCTCTGGCCTAGCTGCTTAGGTAAGCAGACTTTCAATAAATGTTGAATTTAAATGGTCTGAGAGAGGTCACTACCAGAAGAGTGACTAACAAGAGTGGGCAAGTGGGTAGAAGTCAGAAGGCGGCACTTTATCCTTAACTATTAATCTTAGATGTTAATGGTTTGTGTACAAGCTCCTAGAGTTAATCTTCCATCCAAATATCAACCAGGTCTGACCTGCTTAGATTCCAAGATTGGGTGTGGTCCAGGTGATAGGACCAGAGAACCTACAGATAATCGTAGATTATCTGATCCAGAAATATTCTCCTCTCCCTAATCCCAAATGCAGGACCTTTGGGGATGATCATCACAATTTGCTATAATTTGAAGGCAGCTAAATCTTTCAAGCACCTCCCTTCCCATGGGAGGGGAGAATTGGGAACATACTTAGTCTCTCTGTGGTTTTAAATGGTTCACTTGTACAGAAATTGACATCATTCTTACAGAATCAGCCTTAGATAAGCCAGGGACATCCCCTAAATTCCTTCTATATTTCTAATTCTAGCCTGAACCATCAAAGCTGCTCTGGGCTGAATTTGCTATCTTGGAATTCTTGAATTTTTTTTTTTTTTTTTTGAGGGGAGGAGTACCAGGGATTGAACCAACCACTGAGCAACATCCCCAGCCCTATTTTGTATTTCACTGAGTAGCTTAGCACCTCACCATTGCTGAGGCTGGCTTTGAACTCGTGATCATCCTGCCTCAGCCTCCCAAGCCACTGGGATTACAAGTGTGTGCCACTACACCCAGCCTCTTTAAACTTTTGATTAGTTGTTGCACATAAAGGTTCATAGCATGTCTTTTGGGGAAAATTCATGAGACAACATTTAATATTAGTAGTAACAGGAATATTTAACTATAAATATTGTAGTGATATTAGTAATAGGAATATTTAACCACTCCTTTCAGGGAGAACTCTGGAGTTCTAAAGCTGGGTGACAGTCATGCTCAGGTAGTTCAGTCCAACATGCTCCATCCCTGAGGGTTATATACCATTGGAAAAGATCACAGTGTGTTGTCAGCTGCTGCATAACAAATTGCCCCCAAATGTAGCAACTTAAAATAGCAAGTATTTATTATCTCATAGATTTTGCCAAGGGTGGGGAACCTGGGCATGTTTAACTGCATGGTTCTACCTCAGAGTTGCAGTCTTTGAAGATTGACTAGGTTCAGTGCTTTGTCACATGGGTCTCTCCATAGTGTTGCCTGTGAGTGGTATAAGGGAGCAAATGAGAGGGGCTGAATTCCTTCCACTGAAGGGGAAGGGCAAGCTCCACCTCTGCACAGAAGGACTGGTTCAGGTTACAATGTTACCCTGGGGAGAAAGGCCTTCATTGTTTCTGGTTTCCTTTGACTCCTTTAATTCCTTTAGTCTTGTAAATTCTTTAAATTATGCCCTCTTGTCTGTCAGAGAGTGATATTGGGATCTGTAGTTCAGGGGTCGAGGTGTAGAAAGCTTGCCTAAGCATGCCCTGGTTCCATCCCATACTAGGGAAAAAAACAAACAAAGGATTTCCATCAGGGCGTGGTGATGCACAGCCCATAATTCCAGCAACTTGGGAGGCTGAGGCAGGAGAATCACAAATTCAAGCAATTTATTCTTAGCAATTTAGTGAGACTCTCAATAGCTTAGTGGAACCCTGTCTCAAAAATTAAAAAATAAGCAGGACCGTGGGGCAGGGCAGGGGGTGGGGGTGGGGTAGCTCAGTGATAAAGTGCCCCAGATTTCCCTAGGACCCAAAGTAAATAAATACATAAAGGATTTCCTGTTCAGTTTCTGGGGAGAGAAAGGTAGTGTTGATTCTTTCCTTCTCTTTATCCCAAACAGAAGGCGGGCTCTCTCGGAGCCACTCAGGAAACCTGGAACAGCAAAGAAGAAAGAGGCAGTCTCCATAGGGCCATAAAACCTCCAAAATGCTTAGTTTATGTAAACAGTAAAGGGAATTTCTAGACTGGACTCCTGTAGGCCTTCCAAAGCCAGTTGCAATTTCTTCATCCACATTAGCCCCACTGCAAACCCAAACCTGTGTGCTCCTTCCTGAAGCATCTTCCCATCAAAGACTCTTGATTCTTGTAAACATGTTACAACTGAATTAAAATCTTTGGGGAAGACATACAACACAATCTGATCAATTTCCTTTTCACCCTAGGCCAAGTTTTCTTCGGTCCTAAAAAATGACTTTATGGATCAGCTGGATCAGCTCTTCTAGAGTTGGGGGGTGGGGGAGTGCTACATAAGATCAGTATTGTTTATTCAGATCATATGCATATGCACGTTGTCACAATATGTATGCTTATATCATGTATATGTATATTGCATATTGTGAAAACAAGAATGAAAACTTTGTTTCTGCAGTACTGGGGATTAAACCCAGGGCTTTGCTCATGTTAGGCATCCCTTGAACTACACCCCCAGTTCAAGTGTGAAATTTTTTATACATTATACTCTTTTACACATTTTTACGGTTGGTGATTGAGCTAAGGGCTATAAAATGGCAAGGCTCTAATCAGCCCACTTTGTTTACAGGAGTAATTGTCTGAAGCCTTTGGAGTTNGGGGGGGGGGAGACAATTCCTAAGCAAAAAAACACAAAACCGGAAACCCTGAACATACTTTTGTGTTCTTACTGCAGCATCGTCAGAAAGAATCCTGAGGGGGCCTTACTAATATTTCTGTTTTAATAATCAGGATCCAGGAGTCATGGACATCCTTCAGGGAACATAGTTACCATAAGTCATTTCTGGGAACTTGAAATTATTGGTAAGTCCTTTCCATTTTGTCTAGACAACTAATGAAAAAGACCAAGAGGAGCTGGGATTGTGGCTCAGAGCACTTGCCTAGCATGTGTGAGGCACTGAGTTTGATTCTCAGCACCACATAAATAAATAAAGGTCCATCAACAACTAATAAAATGCTTAAAAGAAAAATAGAAAAAGACCAAGACACACTTCCAGAAGCTACTCTAAGCTCACATGGACTCGGCAAATTTTTAGAAGATATGCTGACTGGGAATCTCAGAGCTGGAGACAGAAGATAGAAAGAGTAGAAGACTCTTGACCTGTTCCTTACATTATTTAATCACTGAGTTGGTTTACCACTTTCCCACTCACCCTAAACTCCCTTGTCTCTGACGAACTCTTGCTCTGCCCTTTGAGACTGAAGAGCTCCAAGATCTGGCTGAATTAGTCTCTGGAGAGATTTAAAGTCTGGTGCAGGTGGAACATGTAAGCCCTGTCCGGCTGATTTTCCTTGTAGATAGTCAAAAATAGCCCAGAAGTGCCAAGTGTGGGTGCTTTCTTTTCACCCTGGGTTTCCACCCAGTCTAGCATGGCAGGCAGCAGGTTATTTTGCTTGCATAAGTCATGTTACGTAATGAACATCTTGAACAGTGGCAAGGAGCCAACTGGGAGGTCATAGCAGGAGGAGAAGGGCAAAGAGAATAATAAATAAAATGGAGAGAGAATGAGGAAGGAGAACAAGCAGGGAGAAGAAGAAGGAAGAACAAAATGGGAGTGGAAACAGGGCAAGACTGTTGAATACTTAACTTCCTGCTCTTATATTCTTGGTCCCAGTAACAGGGTGTGCTCCCTGAAGTTCTTCTCCCTGCATTTTAGCTGGGTGTTAGGTCTTCCTTAGCTCATTCTGTGGATGACTGAGCTGAGTGGCAGCAGGAATCACTTCGGGCCCTTCAGCTACCCAATTGGAGGCAGCAGCAGCAGGCTGGCATGGTGTAGTATTGGTGGTTCTTGATGGAAAACAAACAGGCAAGACATTGTCTCCATCCATCCAGGCTCCACCACAATTTTGACTCTCTGAGTCTGGAGGCTAGTGAGCGAGGAACATGAAGTGTCAGAGATGTGAGGCGTTTCTCCTCTCCTGTATTTCAGACTGCAGCCCACTACTTAATATTCCAAACATCTAAGGAGTTGTCTTTTCTCACCAGTCCGTGTCCAATGGAAACTCTATTGACTTGTGCACAAAGATATTGGTGTAGGAATTTGATGCCTAGAATCTCAGAACTGAAAGTCATCCTAATCCTTATTTTGACATTCTGGTGAGGACATAAAAATGAAAATATTTATGAATTTTCTCCCCTTAACTATGCTTTAAATAGAAGCTCTATATGTTCAAAATGTTCCTAAAATTTGGCCCAAGATTCTGGTGAAGAGCCCCTCCCTGAAGGTATTTTTGTCCAGCCTCCCATGTGTAAGAACCCTTTCTAAAGCCTCAATTATAGAGTCACTGAACAAAGGCTCAGACCCTCTGGGGCAGGAAGGTTGTTAAGTCATAAGGAGGCCCTTTCTATTGACAACAGCTTTATGCTTTTCTTTATGATGAAGCAAAATTTGCCTTCTGTGTAGTTTTTTGTGGTATCCTCATTCTGCCTCTTGAAACTACAGGCCAAGGCTAATTTCTCTTTCATACAACAATCTTTGACAGATTTGGACACAGGCTGCACATCTCCACAGAGTCTTTTCTTTTTCATATTCAACATTTTCAGTTACTTCTGTTCCATCATGACTTCTAGATCTTTCATGAGCATGTTCTCATTCTTCTAGAAATCCTCTGGATGGTCATCTGTTCAGTTCTAAAATGCCAATTCTGTAGGAGAGCTCTGATGGGTGTGATTTCAGAATGGTTTCTACTTCTTCCTTCTTCTAGACACCAAATTTCTAATTAACCCCCAAATATTTCATAAACATTTTGAAAGTCTTATACCTGTCATTTTGCTGTCTTAAAATTCTGAGGGACAAGATGTTTCCTAGGCTTGAAGTGTTGAGAGACTGCTGTTGGCCAGTCACAAGGCTAACATGAAATTGTTTTCCCCTTTCTGCACGGTGCTAAAAACTGGATGTGACACTTTGAGTTCATGGGATACATGTTCTGCCTCGGAGCTTTACTTCCATCCTAGTTAAGAGACAACACATATTGCTCTGCACACAATCCAACCCTGCTCAAATACCTTAACACAAAGAATAGGAGAGACAAAAATCCAAGTTTATGACCAGGCCCCAAGTAGGCATGGTGTGGTGATAGAGGACTGAAGAACTGCTCCTGAATATCCACTTCTTACAGCAATAGCAATGTCAGAGAAGCAGCATAGACTATGGACACCATACCTGCAAGGGACATCAGCATGTTAGTTGCTCCCATACTCTTTAAGAATAAATAGTGCTAATATGACTAGAAAGTAGTCACAGAGGTATACCCCATGTACCCCATCAACTGTACTGCCTAAAACACAATCACTTGGTCTGCTAGAAGAGACCCACTCTTGTAAGAGTTTCAGAAAAAATGGGATCCTCAGACCCCAACAGAGTACACAGTTTCAAAGCATACTAGTCACCTCCAAAACAGTTGGGAAACCACACTACAAAACCCATTTGGAAATATATGGTCAACACTTCACAACAACCTTATATCTTGGAACACATCATCCCGAAAAAGATTATGTCCTAAGAAGCCTCATACAAAAGTGGAAGAGAAATTCAACCCAACAGATGTGCAAATATGAAATACTAACAAAAAAGCAGGGGAGACATGATTCCTTCTAGGTTTTATAATCCTCTAGTAACTGACCCCCAAAATACTGAAGTAGATAAAATACCAAGTAAAGAATTCAAAAGAATTATAAAAAAGGTCAATGAATTCCAAGAGGACACAGAAAAACAATTAAGGAAAACAATTAAAAAATTAAGGAAGACAATGTCAGGATACAAATGAGAAATTCAATAAAGAGAGAAAGAGTTCAAAAAAAGCAGCAAACAGAAATCTTGGAAATGAAAAGCTCAATAAGTCAAATAAACCAATGGAAATACTAATCAATAGACTACATCAAGCAGAAGACAGGATTTTAGGGCTTGAAAACAAGGTGGGTGAACTTTAACATTCAGACACTAATAAAGAAATAATTTTTAAAAACTCACTATGAACAGAATATACAAGATCTTTAGGACAGCATTGGAAGACCTAACTGAAGACCCACAGTCTTGAGGAAGGAGTAGAGATACAGACTAGTGGCATAGAAAGCCTCTTCAGAGAAATAATTATAGAGAATTTCCCAGATCTTGGAAATGAGATGGACACTTGGGTACTGGGAGGCACTTAAAACCCCAAATAGACAAGACCAAAAGAGAACATTTCCATGACATATTATTGCTAAAATGCCAAACATTAAGAATAAGGAAAGAATATTAAAAGCTGTAAGAAAGAAATGCCAAGTCACTTGTACTGGAAAATCTTTTAGAATAACAGCAGATTTCTCAACAGAAACTCTAAAGGTCAAGAAGACATGGATTGATGTACTTCAAGGCCTAAAAGAAAACAATTGTCAACATAGATTGCCATATGCAACAAAGCTATCCTTTGGAATAGAAGAAGAAAATAAAGACCTTCCTAAATAAGCGTAAAATGAGGGCATATATGATCCCTCAAAGTATGGTTCAACAAAAGCAAATCACCAAGCTAGCATTATAGAAGATACTTAAAGTAATCCTATATACAGAAGAAAAAGATAAATACGATCACAGGAGCAAAAGAAAGAATACATCTCACTACAGAATACTGAAGAAAGAAACTCAAGAAGACACTAAAGTTGGAAAGACCTCCCACATTCATGGATCAACAGAATTAATATTGTTTAAAAAGCCGTATTACTGAAAGCAATCTACAGATTGAACGCAATCCCCGTGAAAATACCAATAACATTCTTCACAGAACTAGAAAAAACAATTGTAACATTTATATGAAAGCAAAAAAAGACTCCAAATAGCCAAAACAATCCTGACTGGAAAGAGCAATACTGGAGGCATCATGCCACCCACTTTAAAAATACTACAGAGCCATAGTAACGAAAACAGCACAATACTGGCCTTAAGACAGATAATTAGATGGATGGAAGAAAACACAAGGCACAGAGACAAACCCTTGCAGCTGTAGCCATCTGATTCTTGACAAAAGTGCCAAAAACATACATTGGAGAAAAGACAGTCTCTTTAACAAATGGTTCGGGGGAAACTATCCGGATATTCACATGTACAAAATTGAAACTAGATTCTTATCGCTCTGTACAAAAACAAGTCAAAATGGATGAAGACTTAAAGGTAAGACTAAAACTTTGAAACAGATAGAAGAAAACCTAGGGGAAGCAATTCAAGACTTTAGCTCACAGTCAATGACTTACTGACTAGTACTCTGGAAATAACACCAGAAATCGACAAAGGGATGATATCAAACTAGAAAGCTCTTGCACAGCAAGGCAAGCAACTAACTGGGTTTAGAGAGAGTGCACAGCATGGGAGAAAGTCCTTGCCAGCTACTCTTCCTGCAGAGGATTAATATACAGAATATGCAAAAAACACAAGAAACAATGCCAAAGAAACAAGCAATGGATAAATGGGCAGATGAAATGAAGAGAAGTACCTTCATTACAAAAGAAGTACAAATGGCCAATGATTATGTGGAAAACTGTTTCACAATTTTAGCATCAGGGAAATGCACGTCAAAATTACATTGAGATTCTGTCTCACCTGGGTCAGAATGGGCCATCATCAAGAATACATAAAATAAAAAACTAAAACAATAAATGCTGGTGAGGATGTAGGGGGACGGAATCCATATATTCTATTAATGGGATTGTAAATTCATATAGCCACTCTGGAAATCAGTATGGAGCTTCCTCAAAAACCTGAAAACAGAGCTACCATGTGATCCAGCTCTGCCACTCCTCAGTATGAACCTGAAAGAATTAAAGTCAGCATACTATAGAGACACCTGAATGCCAATGCTTCTCACAGGTCAATTCTCAATAGTCAAATTATAGAATAGCCTAGGTATCCATCAGTGATGAATGGGTAAAGAAAATGGTGTACGCACAATGCACTAATTTTACAAAAAGGAATAAATTAAAAGAAACCCGAGAGAGGGGATACATTGCTCTTAAACATAACATAAACGTGTACTCTTTATTTGGGGGCACACTAAAGATACAAATTTTATTTTCACCGCGTTTCATATTGATAACTTTGGTACGACTTTTTCAGGCCATTGAATCTTTTTGAATTTCCCTCTGTTCTCTCAGAGTCACTGATGAAAAATTTAATTGTGCATTATTACACGTTCTTCCAGTAAACATCAAAAAGTGGATTGGGGGAAACGGAGTATTCTGCTGCAAAACTCTGAAAGGTTTCCTTTCCGATTGGAATCCAGCCATCAGTGCTTTATGATATTGATCCTGCCATCAGATACAAATCCAGCTAACTTTCCTTTAAGTCCTGTACATTTTTTTTTCAGTTTGTTTATAACATTTTTTTCCAAATATCTTACTGAAGTCAAGACATAGTATGTAAAGAAAAAAAAAAGGGAGGGGGGAGGGAGTGTTTAACAAAGGAAAGAAGAGAAGAGAAAATGTAAGGAAAGGAAACCTGCCGGGTTGTCACGATATCTCCCTTCATTGACCACTCGTTCAGCTCATCGTGATCAGAATGTTTGATTTTGGATACCACTGGATGCTTGGCTAAAATAATCTTTCTAAAATTTTGTCAATGGTACAAATCTCACCAATCTTATTACCAAACTTTATTTGGATGGCACACACCAAAGGCACTTGGCTACCTTCTGATGTTATGTTTACAAGGTTACTGTAAATGGCCCCAGGATCACGTTGGCAGGTAGCCCTCTCTCCCTGTCCCACAGCTCAGCCCTCCTCCTGAGCCGGTGGTTAGAGAGCTTCTGTTTCTTTGCCTCAGAGGAGGGCTGGGTTGCCGGCTGGAAACTGGAGGCCCCCAGGGAAGCCACAAGTCCAACAGTCCCTGGAGAAAGCTCAAACACTTTGGATCTCAAGGGGAAGGGACAGTGTCCAAGAAAGGGAGCCTCTGAGGGGCTTTGAAGGGGAGCTTTCCCAAGATGGAAAGGACTCTTGTGGTTTTGGGGAGGGGGATGGAAAAAAAATCACAAGACTCCCTAGGGGAGGCTGAAGAGGCTGGACCGGAACACTGGGCAGGCCACCTGCTACCAAGAGGCAGAGAGAACTTTGACAAGACAGTTCCCTCACTTTTTGAGAACCATGTAGATCTCTGACTTTTTTTCCCAGCTCTGAGCAGGGCTAGGGACTCAGTAATGCCAAGGCCGGTAGGATGGAGGCTCACAGCTCAGGGAGAGGTCTGGTTTTTAAAAATACACATGGCAGTGCACAAAGCAAAACCATGGATGAGGGGCACTTCTCCACGTGGGGGTGTAGGCATATGACGACATGTAAGCGTCACGCATATAATACAGATGCTCATGTTCACAGGGGTCCTGGGACATCTGCAATTACTGATAGAAGTGATTTACTTTAGGGAGGGAACTTAGAGGCCGGGGTAGGAAAGAATTGCTTGTTTGTGGTTTTTCTCTATGGAGTGGAGTTTTTAGAATCATGCATGGATGATCATTTCAAGAAATACATTCACCAGATGTGGCACTGGGTTGGTGAAGGAGCACTGCCCAGTCCTCTTCTCTTGGGTAAGTAACCTCGCTGAGATTTGGTTTCATCACCTACGAAGTGGTTATAGTGATATACAACCCTGGGGACTAAGTAAGGCCACCGCAAAGATGTGCCAAAACACTCTGTAGGGGACATAGAAGATGTCTGACAAATGCATGTTGGTCTCCTTTTCTGTCCTTCCCTGCCCCACCCCCAGAGGTGGTAGATCCATTGGTGCGACATCACACATGGCTCTGGTTTCCTTTCTTAGGCCAGGAAAGTTGCAGCAGAGGCTGCAGCTATTTAAATCAACTGACCTTTCTTGCTAAGGCTCCAGGACACCTCTATCTTAGGCTGGTGGTGACGAAGGTTTCTGGTGACGGAGGTTGCTGGGGGTGTGTTGGGAGGTGGGGCAGGGGTGGGGCCCTGCCTTTGGCAGCGCATATGACCCACAAGCTCTCAGGCAAATTTCTCCTGATACAGATGCCTGCTGGCTGATTGGTAATCTTGGAGAGGATAGAAATAGCAGGGCTCTTGGTTCCAAGTCCCTCTGCTCACTGGCCGGAAGTCTTTCTCCAGTGCTGCAGGAGCCATGGCTTCTTTTATCAACCTGGCCACCTTGACCCTCCTCCTGAGGGTCATGGAACCTTGTTAGGTTGGGCTGGCAGGTCTTCCAGAGGACGTGATCTAGAGAAGACAACAAGGACCCTTTGTCATCTCCTTAAGAGGCATTATCAGGCGATCACTATCCCACCTGGATCCTTCAAGTCCAGGCGCACCACTGACAGAGAGGTTTGGGTTCTTTAACCTCCATCTTAATCTCCTCGACTTGACTCAGTCCCATCCCCTCCTACAATTTAAACAACAACAGTGTGCTTGCCCACACATGACCACAGCAGGCTGGACAGCTGAATGGTTTCTACCAGGCTTTGGGAAAGTATTGGTATGATAAGAGAAGCAACTGATACATAGTTTCATTTGCTCTTCATAGATTTTATTTATGAAAAGCTTTTACAAAAATGTGATGGGCAAATTTTATCTATCAATGTGGCTGGGCCATCGTGCCTACACAGTTGAGGAATTGTTTCTCTGGATGTTTCTTTCAGGCTTTATTTTTTTTGGCAGGGGGTGGGGGATGAGATTAACATTTAAATGGGTAAACTTTGAGTAAAGCAGTTTTTCCTCCCTTATGTGGGTGGGCCTCATCTAATCAGTCTTAGAACAAAAAGCTTCCCCTGAGCAAGAAGGAATTCTGCCAGCAATTCTGACCTTGGAGTTGAACCACAAGTCATCTCTGAATCTCCAGCCTGATGGCCTACCCTATCAGATTTTGAACATGCCAAGACTCCACAATTATATGAGCAAGTTCCATTCTCTCTCTCTCTCCCTCTCTCTCTCTCTCACACACACACACACACACACACACACACACACACATAAGCACACATTCATCCTATTGGTTTTGTTTCTCTGGAGAACCCTGACTAATGCACAACGAATTTGCATTATTCTATGATCAAGTAAGAATTGGATTTAAAAAAATCCACTTCTTACTAAAGTGAAAACAAAGAAAAACATGCGTTGATACAGCTAAAAAAAATTAAATGGCAGAACTGATTTTTCCTCTGTTTTCTAAATATTTAATAATGAGAAGGCATTAGTTTACAATGAAAGCATTTAGACTTAATTATTTAATAGGAAGTTTTATAACAAAATAGCATTTTTAAGTAAATAGAAACTTCAAAGTAAATAAGAAAACAGCCACAAAAGTGTGCTTTCTACGCAAATACAACTCAAATCATATCCCCAGACTTTCCTTTCAACCAGCTGCTACCACTAAGATCCTTTGCCTCAGGTTTTGCTGTGGCGCAGCAGCATTGTCTGAGAGCAAGGGCTGCCTGTCTTCCCAGATTCAGAGGTGACCCACAGTCCACCAGGGCTAGCAAGTGCACCTCTCTGGCTAGATGCCCTCACTCTCAGCTGGTTTTCATCTGATTCCTGCATCTCTGACGGGCAGGTTATCCTTACTTAACATATGAAGAAACTCAGGACCTCATCAAGGCTGACTTCCATGGGATCCCAGGAGACTGGGGAAAGGGCAGCGTCAAGAGACTGGTTCATGGTAGATCAGCATTTATCTTGGATGGGGTGCAATGTGAAAAAAAAGCTCATGATCCAAACATTGTGTCCCATTTCCTAGGGCTCATCCTCCCCACCTCACTAAATATTCATGAATCTCACATTATAGTTTCTGCTCAGTCTAAGAGAAAGGGAGGTGTGGCCAGTTTACCCTTGAACTCAACAGAGATTGTTCCTTAGCCCCCTCCTGGTTTCTGTGAGGGTCTCATAGCAATCCCCATCTCCCTTTTGATTTTTTTTTCCCTGTCCTTTGTTCACACCAAAGAAAGCCATCTTTTTTACCTGTTCCCATCAGCGTATAGGAGCAAGGCAGAGACGACCATTGATGCGAAGAGCAGGTGGCTGTGTGGGTGGAGTGGTGAAGCAGGAGGGTAGCTTGGGACAGTGGAGGAAAAGTCGCTGAGCAAATAAGTAGTGGTCAAGAGCACAGGCTCTAAAGTCAGGTGGTGTGGGCTCAAATCTGGCTCTGCCCATGTCCGTGTGACCACCGGTGAATTACTTAGCCTGTCAGAGTGTCTATCTCATAGGGTTGATGTTAAAAATTAAACGAATTAATGATGGCAGTGGTAAAGTTCCTGGCACATGCATTGTGCTTACTTTTATAATCCCCCCAAAAGCTCTGTGAATTGGGCACCTCACTTTCTGATCTTCTGTTTTCTCATTTATAAAGTAATGGGGTTGGAAAATTTTCTTTGCAACTTTTTCAGTTTTGGACTTCTGGCCTCTTAGTGACTGGAAACTACTCTCTAGTTTCTCCTGCGAGCTGCCTTGAAATGGTCACATCATCTGGCCACTGGGTATACACAGTTTAACTTTATGTCTTTGAATATGGTGCACAGTTTCAAATGTTTCAAGAGTGTCCAACTGAAATTCATCTTCTCTGGACCCTAAAACCAAAAAGGATTGAAAGGCACTGAGAGTGAAAAGGAGGCAGCAGGCTCCCAGGGAGGTGAAGGGGCAGAGGGTAGGCTAGGGCTGTCACAACCTAAAATCACCTCTGCATTTGTCCTACCTGGTGTTTTCTTTGCCTGCACTGGCCTTCCTTCCTTCAGTATTTATCTTTACCATTTGTTGCGCTACTTCCATGTTTTTTTCCTCCTGATCACTGCAAGGAAGGCGATAGCCCCACCTACCTCCACCATATGGTCAGCAAGTTTCCATGGCCCTGCCTCTCTCCTAGGGCTTCACACAGCGCCTTCTCCAAATGCTCTTCCTCTCTAGTGCTCGTGACTGGGGCCTCTTGTCTCTTCCTCTGTTTCCATTTGACTTTCAAACAGCCTCTCACTCTAGCCTAGCTGACTGTCAGCCAAGTGCAGGCCTAAAGGGTGGCCCAGGGAAACAATTCAAGTGCAAGGTGGCCCACCTGAACCCCCCAAGATGGCCCTGGGAAAATGGGAGGCATTGCTAGGAACGTAGACATTGCTATTTCATTTCCAGGGTTTGCCCATTTTTCTTTCCTTCTCCAGCTCCATTGAACCACCCACCCACCCGACTCTCCCCTTTCCTTGTTTGCTTTTTAAACAAATGTTTGGGGAGCTGCCACAGCAGGTCCCAACTAGCAGCTGCCAAGAGCACCACTCCCTCCTGCTGCACTTCGGTGCTGTACGTAGAAGGGGATCTGCAGCCCTCCCCGCTGGGGCTCAGTGGCCCACACTCAGCCCTCCAGCGAGCTGCCCTTCTGCCCTGGGCTTCTGCTTAGGGGGATCTGAAACCCCACGGATCCCCAGCTCCATTCCGTGTTTCCCTGTGTGTTTGAGGCTGTGCCCGTGCCTGGGTGTGGCTGGCATATGCTCTGGGCCGGGTGATCCCAGGGGAACTTGGAATAGGGCAACAACTCCTTTCTGTTTTCAAAGCCAGGCGAGGCCAAGGCCTTTCAGGCACCTCTGTGCTTTCCCGAGCAGGGGGCTGTACACGCCCTGGTGTGTTCCTGAAGATGCATTTGTCAATATGATACTCGACCTCACTGCAGGCTTAAGGAAATCAGGTTTTCCCAAGCTTGTGCTCCATCGGTCCCCATGGTGGAGATGGCTTCGCGTCTCCCAGCACCAGGCCAGCATTCTAGGCAAGAAAAAAACCAAAGAATGGTCAGGGGGAAAGGACACAGCTAGCCGTGTTTGCCCCTTTAACCAGCTTTTCTTGAAGCATCCTCTGCATGTTAGGGGCCAGAACCTTGTTACCTGGCTGCCCCTAAATGTACAAGGGACTGAGGTGTTTCTCTTAGGGACTTGGCCACTTAGCACCAAGTCAGGGTTTCTTAGTAATGAGAAAGTTAGCCCTTTCTGCCATAAAGGGGGCTCTTCCCACAGCTCCCCCAACCAAGTGCACAAGTAGTTGCAAGTCCTGACTCCACCGGTGTAGATCATTGATGCTCTCTGTAGTCGGACAATACAGCACTGCAGCGGGCCCAGTCTCTGGAGTTAGAAATACACATGTTCAAATCCCTGTTCTCCCCCCCACCAGCTTCATAGGCTTAATCAAGTCACACGAGGCCTCAGTTTTCATACCTTTAAAGTGGGCATAATAATGGTTCCTACTTGTGAGGGTTGTGGTCAGGATGGAATGATTTAATCAATATTTAGCTCACGGTAGACTAGAAGAACTCAATAAAAGTTAGTCACGATTATTGAATTGCTGTACAAGTCCCGCTGAATTATATCTGAACACTTCTTATTTAAAAGATCAAAAGCTCCTCGAGGGAGGACACCACGCCTTCCTCTCCTCCTTAGCTGCTTCTAAGCATCAAAAACAGCCATTTCCACTAAACAGGTGGCTCACAAATTCACTCACCTTGTGAAGAAGTAGAATCTTCCAGAGAAGGCTGCAGTCCACTTTGACAGCCCTGCGAGGTAAACCTTATTATTGCTTGGTTATCTGTTTTTTTTTCTGTAGGACTTTTCTTATACTTTGTATATATTATATATATGTACCCATGGGGAAAATATGAAGTTTTAAAAATCTTATTTGTATTGTATCATCTGGACCAGCCTTCAACTTCCTTTTTCAAAATTCAACCCTATATTTTTACTACCTATGTTTCATTAAATGTAGCTTTTCCAAATCTTCTTTCCTTCCCCCCCCCCCCCCCCCAATGCTGGGAATGGAATCCAGGGTCTGGGCATGCTGGGCAAACACTCTACCATTGAGCTACATCTCCAGCATCCCCCCAACCCCCCACCATTTTTTTAAATATTTATTTTTTAGTTATAGGTGGACACGATGTCTTTATTTTATTTTTACGTGGTGCTGAGGATCGAACCCAGTGCCTCATGCATGCTAGGCGAGCACTCTACCTCTGAGCCACAACCCCAGCCTTCCCATTGTTTTTAGTTTTATTTTGAGGAAAGATCTCATAACTTTGCCCCGCATGGCTTGAGTTTGCAATCCTCCTGCCTCGGCCTCTAAGTAGCTGGGATTACAGATGTGCACCACTATACCCAGCCCAAGTTTTCTTTAGCTTTTCTAAGACTTGACTTTACTGCCTTTTGATATTTCCTACTATCAAAATGTTAGAGTTTATTTGACTAATCCCCTATTCTTTGGTGTAGAGATCATTTCCAATTTATGCTATTACAAAATAATTGTTCAAGGATTATCCTTACACACGTGCCTCTGTTCCTGATGTAGATACCACAAGATAAAATTTCTAGGTTTGGATGCGAGCATTTTCCAACTTTAAAGATAATGTCAACTAATCCTCCCTTTTCCCCCAGAGACACCTGTCTCTACGAATGTTGTCTGCATTCTGTACTTGGATCTACCTTTGGGTCTAGCACAGTGTAACCTCAGTTACATGTTTGTTACATTGCACAGCCGCCAAGATTTTGTTTGGAGATCATACAGAAAATTCCTACATGCTGAGGCCTCCTTGGACTGTTTTCTGTGTTAGAAAATTCTTTCTGTTGAGTCTAACACTATCTCCCTGTAACGTTACGCTTTGGTCCTTTTCTACCCCTGGGAACCAGGGAGAACAAATCTGATCCTGTTTCACATGGTGTGACCAGCCTAGAACAGACCGAAATGCCTGCTTCCTCCCCCACCTCCCTCATTTTTAATTTTTAAAGTTTTTGTGAAGATAAGGAGTGAAGAACTATCATAAAAAGTTCTTTTCAAGAGTGGAATGTAAGTACAGCAACACTATGTCCCAGTGTTTCAGGGCAGATTAGTTTCTCTATGATATGCTTTCATTTATTTTTTTAATATATAATATTTTCTCATGGTTAAAGCATTTAAAAACACAAAAAGGAATATGTTGAGGGGCTGGGGTTGTGGCTCAGTGGTAGAGCGCTTGCCTAGCATGTTTGAGGCACTGGGTTCTATTCTCAGCCCTGCATATAAATAAATAAATTAAAGGTCCATTGATAACTAAAAAATATTTTTTTAAAGAAGTATACATTGACAAACAATTATATGAAAAAATGGTCATCATTAGGGAAATCAAATCAAAACCATAAAGATATCTCACTCCAGTTAGAACAACTAGTATCATGAAGACAAAAAAATATAAAATGATGACAAGGATACAGAGATAAGTAGAGTTCTTACAAAGGGGAATGTAAATTAGTACAGTCATTATGGTAAACAATATGGAGTTTCTCAAAAAAACAAAAATAGAGCTATCATGTGATCCAGCAATCCCATTATTTATATATCCAAAAGCAATGTAATCACTATGTCAAAGACACATTTGTATTCCATTTTTATTGCAGCTCTATACATGGTAGCCAAGATATGGAAACAACCAAAGTGTCCAATGATGGATGAATGGATAGAGAAAATGTGAACTATATACACAAGGGAATATTATTCAGCCATAAAAAGAATGAAATCCTGACATTTGTGGCAATTGGAATAGAACTAGAGGACATTATACTAAATGAAATAATTCAGGCACTGAAAAATTGACTGCAAATAGAAGGTAAAAAATTGATCTCATAGAAATAGAGAGTAGAATAGTGGGTGAAGAGGGTGGGGGAGATAGAAAAGGGTTAGTATATTTTTGGAACAGAAATATAGTCAGGAGGCTGAAGTTCTAGTGATCTGTGTAGCACAACAGAGGACTATAGTTAACAATATTTGATTAGGTAATTTCAAAACAGAAGCTTGAATAGAGGATTATGTATGTTCTCAATACAAAGAAATGATAAATGAGGTAATGGAAATACTAATTACTCTTACGTGTATCAACATATCACTCTGTGCCTCATACACACATACAGTTATTATCTATTAGTTTTAAAAAGACTGCAAAGTTGAAAAAATTTAAAAAAGGTATACATTGAAAATTCTTGCTTCACATATGGTGCAACTCTACATTGTATACCACCAGAGAAATGAAAGGCTGTGCTCCATGTAGAACTAATTAGAAAAAATGAAATAAAAAGTAAAGTTAAGTCTTGCTTCCACACCTATTCCCTATCCTTTCAGTTCCTGGCTCCTCTACCTGTGCCCAGGAAACCACTTTAGTTAATTTCTGGACTATCAATTTCTTGTTCTTTTTTATATGTTGAGTGAATCTTGAAACTTTATTCTAGTGAAAGTAGCAACACATAACACATTTTGTTATAGTCTGGGAAAGTCAAAATCCTAGAGATAGAAAATCACATCGGTGATCACCAGGGCTGGGGACAGGCGTGGGACATTGACTATGACAAGGTGGAAGAGAGCTTCTGGGGAATAATGACAGTGTTCTATATCTTGATTACAATAGTGTTACACAACTGTGTACATTTGTCACAGATCATTTTAAAAGATGGATTTTACTGTATGTAATTTTACTTTCAATAAATCTGACTTTAAAAATAAACTTTATAGCCTGGCATGGTGTTACAGGGTGCCTGTAGTCTCACCTAATGGGGAGGCTGAGGTGGGAGGGCCACTTGATCCCATGGGCCAGCCTGAGCAACACAGCGAGACCTCATCTCAAAAATAAATAGTAAAGGGGCTGGGGACATAGCTCAGTTGGTAGAGTGCTTGCCTTGCATGCACAAGTCCCTGGGTTCAATCTCCAGCATAAAAAATAAATAAAATAAAATAAATAGTAAAAAAAAAATATGTCCAGACTATGTTCTTCCTCCACAAACCCCTTTCCTCATGAATGGCACCTAGTGTATCCAATCCTGAGGGTCATCCACAAGTCCCCTTGACCTCCTCAATTCCCATTTCCAGTCATTAAACTTCAGATTCAACTACTTAGTACTTTTCCTCTTCTCTCCTGCTCCTTCCTCATTTCTACTCCTTCGTCAAGTCTCACTGGTCTGGCTCTCCCCAGCCCCCCTGCATGTGGTACCCTGCCCTCATCTCCCCCTGTGCACATTCCAAGCCCCTTTGGCTATCATTTTAGAATCTCCTTATTAAGTACTGATATATGAAAATACTTATGCGTTCCACTGAGTTCCACTGCCATTCTGATCCTGGTTTATTTATTTCATATTGTAACTCTAAAGATATTTCCATTTGAGAACAGAAAGCTTACTTATTATTGCTTTTAACTTTTCTATTATGGAAAATTTAAATCTTTATATATATAGGAACGTTGACCCTATCCACCTAGCTTCATCAATTTTCGAGCAGTTTTCAACTTAAAAATCTATTTTTCTTTTCTTTTTTTTTTTTGTGGTGGGGGGGCACTGGGGATTGAACCCAGGAGGTTGACCATCAAGCCACATCCCTAGCCTTTTTTCACTTTTTACACAAAGTCTCACTAAGACACTGAAGATTTCTAAATTGCTGAAGCTGGCCTTGAATTTGCAATCCTCCTGCCTAAGCCTTCCCAAATTGCTGGGATTACAGGCATGGGCCACCATGCCTGGCTATTTTTCTACTTTTGACAGTTGTATTTTGTAGTGTTTCAAAGCAAATTTGACTACATATCACTTCATCAGTAAATCTTTCAATATACTTCTTCTTTCTTTTTTAGAGGATATAGAGGAACTCTGATATAAAGATATATGCCATAATTAATTTTACCAGCTCTCCACTGACAGATCCATAAGTTATTTTCTTTTTTTTTTTTATTCTTTAAAAATTTATTACATAGCATTTTTGTTTTTTTTTTTTTAAATTGGTAATTTCTAGCTAAAGGATTGGAATTTATTTTTATTTTATTTTCTTATTTGAGCTTTTGGGGTGAACAAGGTAATTTTAACTTTAAAAAACTGTGGTAAAATATATATAACATAAATTTGACCATTTTAATTATTGTTATGTGTACAGTTTGGTGGCATTAAGCAAATTGATCCTGTGCAATTATCACCACCATCCATCTCCAGAAATTTTTAATCTCCTAAACCAGAAATTCTATACCTATTAAATAATAATTTCCTTTTCTCCATCAATAATTGGGAATCGCTATAGATGGGTGTACTTACACACATTGTTTTTACCGTTTAAAATGTTTATGCAAATAATTTTACTAATCAGAAAAGGAAATCAAAGTTTCAATTTGGAGTTGATACAATCTAATCTGTATGGGCAGGACAGTAGCAGCCCCTGGGGACTGATCTGGGAAACAAACCACAGCCCCCTTCCCTTGGCTCTTTTCGAATTACTGTAGGAACTTTGATTTGTAGTACCTGACTGTATTAAAACCCTTCTCATGTTTTCATGCTTAAGAACTTTATCGATTTTCTAAATCCTACCTCCTTTCTTCCCTTTGCAAGTTCTTTCTCAACTTACCCAGACTCCATTTCAGGATTCCTGACCTCAGTAATGTTGTCATGTTAGGGCAGATGAGTCTGGGCTCTGGGGAGGTTGGGGCGGTGGGTACTATCCTGGGTCTTGTAGGATGGGTAGCAGCATCTCTGGCCTCCAGCCGCTGGATGCCAGTAGCACTCCCCTTCCCCATGTCCATTTCAACAACCAAAAATTATCCCCGTCCCCACCTTAAGGACTACAGTTGCAAAAGAAGAAAAATAGAAAGTCCTCTTGGTCTTGTAGCCAATATGCAAGCAAGAGGAGCAATCAGACCGAATAAAGGTTCTGTTCCATGTTCCACTCCAGAGCCACAGCTTATTTGTTTATTTAACCAAGAAGTTCTAACTAGTTTAAACAAGGTTAGAGAAGAGAGACGAAAGCAGAAGGACAGCGAATGAATTTGTTAGTTTTCCACTGCAGCCAATGACCTTGGTTGATATTTCTTAGCCGTGACTTATCTGGAGCACTGTTTATCTTTTACCTGTGATAAGTCATCTAGGATGTATGTATTTTGTGACTCAAGACCTTGTTTTCCATTAAATGTCTCAAAGTTCACTTAATGAGGCTGAAACATTTTTATATGTGATGAATTTGTAGCTACATCCTGCATAGTTATTGTATCAAAAGTTCTGTTTTCATCTCAATGACTCCACGTCTGTGTTCAGTTTTAGAATTGGCTTCAGATGAGAAAGTGAAAGAGGAACATGAAGGAGTCTCCTTTGTCCTTTTTGAGGAACAAGTTGTTCTTTTCAGAAGGAACAGTGGAACAGAATTTTCCCAATCTGGAGTATAAACATGCTGACAGGTGCCTGAAAATCCAAGGGCAGTTCATTTGCCTACTTTCCTATGAGGTTCCTGGACCTGCTAAGCAAAACCAGGCTTTCTCATCCTTTCTCTTCTCACAGTGTTTTAAAACCCTGCCTGATATCATGATGAAGCAGGGACACCTGTCCCCCTTTAACTTGGCCCCTCATCTTGCTATGAGGACCCTGTTGGTGTGAACTCATTTATCTGTAATCCCTGATGGAACTTGTCATGTACTGATTGCTAAATAAATGCCATTTTAGTTTGGAGAGGTTCAATGATTGAACCTTTTCTTCCCAAACCTTGTGACTGCTTTTAGAAATACTGTTTATTGTTTATCCTTTGTGGAGTTTGTGGCTTTGGAATATTCCCTCTATGCCTAGGGATTAGCATTGCTGGGTTATATTCAGTAAAAGATGAATTTCATCATCACCATCAATCATTATCACCATTACCAGCATCTTTGTAAGTGTCTCTTATGTGTCAGACACAGCACACATAATTTCATCTGATATTTTGCAGTTATGCCGCAAAGTAGGCATTCTTGAACCTACTTCTCACGTGAGTTAGAAAGTCAATGCTTGGAGAGGTTAAGTAACAAGTGGGTAAGCTAAAATACAAGCTCAGATCTCTGATTTCTAAATGTCTGCTCTTTCCCCTGTATCATCCCACTATACCATACAGGGGAGTCTTGGAGTAAGCTCCAACGTAGACTAAAACTTTCTTTTCTAATAGGGTATTTCAAACCTTGGTGGTGATGGTCTCTTAAATTTCTCCTTGACAGGAGAGAATCCTGGGCCTGAAAGGACTGGAAAGAGAATTAATTTGTTTGCAGCAATAGAGGAACCTATTAGAAAGTTCACCTCAGGCGATAAGAACCCTCCAGCACAGAACACCTTCACTGGCCCTAGTTCTGCAGGTCATAGCTCTGGCATTGTGTAAGGAAAGGTCTGAGTAGTTTGGAAAGGAACATCTGAGGCAAAGCCGAGGAGAAGTTGGGGTGGGGCAAGCCCAGAGAACATCAGGGCTCTTGCCAGGCTTTATTCATGCCGACTGCTGAGTGAGCTCTTGAGCAATTATTTTTGTAGTTTTTTCCACTCTTTTGCTCCTGGTCTATATTGGGAGGGTGACTTCGTAATTTATTGTCCAAACAAATACTTTTTTTGAGACAGGCTTTTACTATGCTGCTCAGCCTGGTCTCCAGCCCATGGTTTCAAATGATTTTCCTGCCTCAGCCTCCTGAGTAGCTGCGACTACTGGGGTGTTCACCGCCCATGCCTGGCTTCAAACTAAGACAGTTTTGAGAACAGGGCATTGATAATGACACTGGGATATTGTATGTCAACCAGAGCTCTCCTAGGGAAACAGGATGCATGGTCTCTTATTGTGGAAGTCCGGTTTCCATGACAACTCGGAAGCTCAGAGAAGGGATGTCTCTGAGGCCCTTGAACACACAGCTGCTATACAGACTGGACAGAAGACTTCACGAGGCAGCAAACATTGGTGGGGTCATTTCCAAGCTGGATGATCTTGGATAACTACCCAACCTCACTGAACTTAGTTTCCTCAGCTATAAGATGGGTACAATGGTATTTATCTCACGGGGTTCCCATGGAACAACTCAGAGAGCCTACATACCACATCTAGAAAGTAATAAATAGTCTCTTTCTCAGGTCTACTGGGCACCGTGGTGGTTGTTGGTGGGAAGTGAGGACCACTAAATATTTAGTTCAGGTTTAGGAAAACTCTAGAAACCTTGAAATTTGATCTGAGTTTCAGGTTCCTGTGAGTCTAGGACTCCTGGCCTTCTCTTATTGGGTGAACATGGGGCCCACTCATTTTGACTGCTCAAGGGATGTCCATTCACCCTCTAGGCATAAGGAGGAGAAAAGAGAAAAGAAGGAAGGACTTCAGTGCGAGCATTTTGCTCTGTCCTGGGTGGGGGCATGAGGAGAGGTGAGGGTGTGGGAACTGACCTGGTGGCTACTCCAATAGAAAGGAACTGAAGGAAAATGCTGAACATCCTAAGCTTAGGATGGAAAACACCTTTAATGTTTCCTTCTACCTGTTTCCCTCAGCCCTGACAGTAGTCTTACAGCCTTCTGGTTGAACAATGGTTCTACAGGTGTCCAAGCTCAAAGAGCGTTTTCCAAGACTAATGAGAATTTAGGAGGGAGTGTTAGGACCACTTTTCTTCTCTTCAATGGCCTCCACCTTCAGCTGCCTGGTCCTGAGGGAAGGGAAAAGGGGGGCCCTGCTTGTCTGGGACTTACTGGGCTTGCTTGGAGGTCAGACTGTTGTTCCTGGTACTCGTGTGGCCTGTCCTGACTTCTAGGACACCTAGCATATGGGCAATGTGACATCTGTTTCTTGAGGCTAAGCTGTGACCACAAAGTAAAATTGGCCATGAAGGAGTCCAGAGGACATGAAGAACTCAGGTTAGAGGCTGTCCATAAGGCCCAGCTCATAGGTGGGCCCGGGTGGCTGCAGGCAAACGTCACATGTCCGTCTTCTCCTGCCCTCCGCCTCTTCCCTGGGCCTCCGGTTGTCTCACTGTGTGGGGCCTTCCAAGCTCCTTGGCAGTTCCAGGGGGATGAGGAACAGATGTGCTCAGACATCAGTGGGCACAGGGCTGGGTGCTATTTCTGGCTTGGGCTGAGTTCAGAAGTCCTAGAAAGAATGTTTCTGACATGTCTTGCCTTCTGGGAATCTGTGAGGCACAGGGACAAACACTGCCTGGGTGTGTCCCACAGTCATTTCAGACCAAGAGGCGGGTCCTGACATCAGAGGGGCCTGGACCGGGGGTGATGGAGTCAGCGACACAGCCCCAGAGGAGCTCCCCCGTGGCTGGCTCAGTGCTGACTGCACCCTCAGCTGCTTCATGTATCCATTCAGGCATTTATCAAACAGTTATACCTGCCAGACATTATTCTGTGTGTTTCAAATCCATTAAAAAAGCCATACTTAATATTCATGCCTTTGTGGATTTTTACGTTCTAGCAAGAGGAAGACAGATAACAACAACCAAAAACAAAGAAACAAAAAAACAAAACAAAAAAATTAAAAAACACCCGTATACATATAAGTGTTTAATTGTTAGAAGGTACTGAATGCTCTGGAAA
This sequence comes from Marmota marmota marmota, assembly GCF_001458135.2. Taxonomy (NCBI): domain Eukaryota; kingdom Metazoa; phylum Chordata; class Mammalia; order Rodentia; family Sciuridae; genus Marmota; species Marmota marmota. The sequence goes on from NW_026000019.1 coordinate 11,694,707, forward strand.
AAAAGGAGAGCAGAGTAAAAGGCAATCCACATGCTGGAAAGGGTGTTTCCAGTGTTTCCATAAGGTAATCAGACTCAGTGTCACTCAATGTCACTGAGTTTTTTTTTTTTTTTTAAAGGAAGTGAGACAGGGAGGGGAGAGAGAGAGAGAGAATTTTAATATTTATTTATTTATTTTTAGTTCTCGGCGGACACAACATCTTGGTTTGTATGTGGTGCTGAGGATCGAACCCGGGCCGCACGCATGCCAGGCGAGCGCGCTACCGCTTGAGCCACATCCCCAGCCCGTCACTGAGTTTTGAAGACGTGAAGGAAGTGGTTGACTGAGCAGTGCTCACACCTGGGAGGAGGATGATCTAAGCAGGGAAACTGCTGGAGCAAAGGCCCCAAGATGGGAAGATGCCCAGAAATTTCAAGGACAAGCTAGAACAGAGGGAGCCAGGAGGTGTAGCAGAAGAAGGCTCAGAGAAGTGGGAGTTGGGAGGCACTGGCCCCTTGTGCCTTGTCAGCCTTTAAGGATGCTGGCTATTACCTTCAGTGAGATGGGAAGTCCATTCCTGAATTCTGAACAGAAAGCAGCACCATCAGACATTGTTTGGTGAGAGTAGTGATGGCAATATAATTTGGGGTCTCGGAAACTATGAATCCTCATATAAAAACAGGCAGAGATGTTAGAAAGAAAACCACAAGCCCTTGGGAAGCGTTTAGCTCAAAACTAAAAGATGAGGTATTCTCACGCATCCCCAAGCAGAAGTGGACAGAGACAAATCCTGGGGAAACAGGAGACCTGTGCTGAATCAGTGTCTAACCAAGGAAAGGGATGGGGCCTTGGGTGACCTGAGGACAGAAGGGCCACAAGAAAGCCCAAGTTGTTCACTGGAAAGCATGAGAGGCCAGTTTGAGAGGAACGTTCTGGGGGCGGGTGGCGTATGGCCTGTGGTGAGGCCGGCAGGACTGGAGCCCAGCCGTCCCGAGGGACTCTCCAGGCTGGTCACTGCAGATTCCCTTCCTGGACATGGTTTGCTGGAGGAGAAAGTGCTGGGAGTTCAAAGTTAAACAGAATAGGACAGTGGAGACATGGAAAGAAGTTCTAGAGCAACATGGTAAGACAGAACAGACCAAGAAATCTCAGAAAGGAAGTCACTGAGGCCTTGATTTGATTTTTGAGGTGAGAAGCTCTATGAAACCAGGAAAGCTACCTGAATTAAGCCTCCTTATACAGTTCTGTAATATTAATTCCATAAAAAGGAGCAAAAGAAAGGCATTAATTCAAATCCAAACAAATTTTATAAGAAAAACATAACATTCCCATACATCAGGACAGCAGGCCAGGAGGAAATGCCCATAAAACAAACAAACAAACCAAAAAAACCTGATAAAAACTGGAGTCTTCTCCTTTCTTCCAAATGAAATAAAAGGCATAAGAAAATATTTTAAATCAGAATTGGATAAGCTCAGAAGTGAGGTGAAAATAAGAAAATAGAGACAAATGGGGAAAAAATAAAATAATCATCAAACCAGAATGAATACAAAATCTGATAAGCACAACGAATAACAGCGCAACAGAAATAGAAGGCGAAGAGGCAGAAATAATAATCAAACTAATTAAAAAAATTTTTTAAATAACTTGAGATAAAGTGACAGATATTTAAGATAGGCCAAAAGACACCACATAAAGATAAAGGAAGTCCTGAAGAAGAAAACCAAAACAAGGAAGTAGAATGAACACTCATGAAAAGTGTTCCTAAATTGCAAAAAAGAAAAGAAAAAAAAAAGACAAAGATTTAAAGCTACACATTGCAAGAGCAAATAATGTACTTGAGAATAAACATAAACAGATACTCCTGAACTTATGATCAGGTTACTACTCAGTAGACCCATCATAAGTTGAAATATCCTAAGTCAAAAATGCATTTACCACACTTAACCTATGGACCCTCATAGCCTAGCAACACAGGACACCAGGGAGTATCAGTGTTTACCCCAGGATCTCGTGGCTGGCTCTGAGCTGCTGCTGGCTGCTGCTGCCCAGCATCAGGAAAGAGTATGAGATCATGTCTCATTAGCCTGGGAAAAGATCAAAAATCAAAACTGACACAGAGTCTCTTCTGAATGCATATTGCTTTCCCACTCTCAAGAAGTCAAAAAAGTCCCAAGTGGAACAATTGTGAGTTAAGGACCTCTGTCTTGGTAGAATTCTTAAAGAAAATGACAAAAACAGCAGGGTGTGGTGGCACACACGTGTCATCTAAGCTACTTGGGAGACCGAGGCAGGAGGATCACAAGTTCATGGTCAACGTAGGGAGATCCTGTCTCCCAATAAAAAAGTCAGGAGCTGGGGTTGTAGCTCAGTGGTAGAGCGCTTGCTAGCCCATGTGAGGCTCTGGATTTGATCCTCAGCACCACATAAAAATAAATAAATAAAATAAAGGTATTGTGTCCATTTACAACTAAATATATATATATATATATATATATATATATAAAAAGTCAGGGGATGCAGCTCAGTAGTGAGCACCCTGGGTTCAATCCCCAGCACTTAGATAGCTACATAAACAAACAAACAAAAATATTTTTTAAAAAAGAAATGAAAAACAAAACAAATCCTTTGGGCATCTAGTAAAAAGAGCATGCTTCTTGTAAGAGAATGAAAATGATTTTATTATCAGATTTTTCAACAGCAATGCTTTATGACCAATGGAGTAACATATCTAAAGTACTCAAGGAAAGAAAATATGAACTAAATTTTGTATGTGTGTGTGTGCGTGTGTGTGTGTGTGTTTCTTTTTCCTGAGTAGTTGGGACAAATGTCCCAGGCCACCACACCCAACTTGAACTAAGATTTTAAATCTAGCAAAACTTACCTTAAAGTGGAAAGGACACTGAGAACTTTATCAACATGTAAGAGTTCAAGGAATATTGCTCCTGAGAGCCCTTCTGAAGGAATTTACTAAACAGTGCGCCTCAAACAACCAAAATGATTTGAGAAGAATCAGCTTACAGACTGTTGGTGAGAATTGAATCTAGTTGCTTATAGAACTGGCTCAACTGAGAGTTAAAAGGCAGAGGATATAGTATATGGTATAGCTACATGCCCTGGCAATGCAAGTTTAGTATGTCCATCAAAAAATAAAAAGTAAAATTGAGACAGTATAAGCAAATATTTTAAAACTTTTTGATAATCATAACTAACAGTAGCAGCGTTAGTATGGATATCCTGAGACTGTTGTATTTATAATTTAGATAATGCAAATAAGTAACTGGAGGCTATTATAATTCTAATATGCCTAGATTGAGGGAAAGGGAATTCTCAGAATGTGAATTGGGACTATCAGTGCTGAATTTGAGTTGAAAATCTCGTCATGGATTCATGAGATATTTTACCTTCACATATCTGTGTTTTCCCTCTAGTTCTGAAATTGATCAGGAAACATTCCAGGTCTGAGCCACCCAAAGATGAGCCTGGAGCACATTTCATTCCACACGGTGAATTTATCAAGAACTATGGATTAGTTTCCCAGGGCTCCTGTAACAAAATGCCACAAACCATGGTGCTTAAAACAACAGAAATTCATTCTCTCACAATTCTGGAGACTCAAAGTCTGCACTCGCGGTGTTGGCAAGATCGGTTCCTCCGGAGGCTCTGAAGAGGAGTCCAGGGTGTACCTCTCTCCTCACTTCTGGTGGCTACCGACGGTCGGTGGCACTCCTTGGCATACATCAGCACGCCTTGCCTTACAGATGCATCACTTGAAGCTGACTATGCCTCCACAGTCATGTGACATTCTCCCTGAGTGTCCAAATGTCCCTCTTCTTTAATGAACACCAGTCACCTGAATTTGATTACATCGGCAAAGACCCTGTTTCCAGGTAAGTCCTCACTTGCAGGCTCCAGGTGAACGTGGATTTGGGGCACCCTATTCATCTCAGTAGGGACTGCTTGGGTCAGGTCAGAAGAATTCAAGAGCCTTACCAGGTCATCTCTCTGGACAGCTTTCACAGTCCCATTCATTCTTGCCATTTGGAACTCACCTAAACTAGGTCTTATTTTCTTTGGCCCCTGTTTCTTGCTAGTCTACCTGACAGATGATATTAAGTCAGTCGTGTTGGTTTTGGTTTAATAGGAGTTGTTTAGACATGGTCAACCCTTACATTTTCATAAATGTATTTTAAGCCACTAATGGAGAGACAGGCACTCAGCAGAGGCAGAGGGACCACATTACTAACAGAGGAAGCTCAGTTCTCTGCCAAAGAAAAAGCCTCAGATCGTGCTTTAAGAATAAGCTCATGACGAACACCCAGCTGGCAGCAGCAATATTTGCTCTGACCGGACCCTTACCTACACCCTCTCTGGTTCTCTTGACCTGGCAGATTGAGTCAGTCATCTAAGTGCTTGTCATTATGTGTGAGCCACCGAGCCCCAGGAAAGCAGTGCATGATGAGGGAGGACGGGTACTGAGTCCAACTTCTGAAGGACTTTTTTTTAGGATAGAGGCTCAGAAACATGTTTTGGACATCTTTTTAACATCATGGGTCTGATCACTCTTTGCACTTGCTTCGAATCCTTTTGCACCAGATTCAAAGTCACAGGTGTGTTGGTCAAGAGAACTCTCTATGATTTCTGCACCAGTTCCCAGGGAAAGCAGAGGCATTTGGTGATAGAAAATCACCTTAATGTTCTCGGCTCCCTCGTTGCATTCAGCCTCAATTCTCTTAGTCGTGCTGTGGACAGAGCTCAGCTCCTCAGCACCCCTGCCCCGACAGACCCTCCTGTCGGTGGGCAAGAAGGTGAGTCCAGCCAGGGAATCTGGAGCAGGTAGTAATGGACCCTCCCATTCCAGCCTCAACCTTGACTAAGCAGACGATCAATTCCAGTCCCCCAGAGACTTCATCTTCGGTTTTGAGACAAACAAGCAAAAAAGCTACTGGGTATTTGTCCCTTAGTGGTGACCATATTTGTGTCACAATATTTTTCAATGATATCTTCCTTTCTTTCTTTTCTCTAGAGATGCCCAAGCAACTGGCTTGGGAGTTATATGAGTCCATTTACACTGCAAGACTTTTATTTGGAGATTTCTATTCACCTTCAGAGTACCCATGAACCTCTGTGGAATTGTATGAATGTTGGATGAATATGTTAATTTTTTTTTCTGGAAAGTTTGACTATAGTTTTTATTAGGTGTGTGTGTGTGTGTGTGTGTGTGTGTCCAAATTGTGTCAATATATTTTTTTAAAAAAAAACTGTTCTTTTTACTATTGCTATAAGATAGAACATTCTTCTTTTCACTTTATACTACCTGTTATTTTAGTGCTCAGTTGTCATTTATATCTACTAATAAAAAGAACTAGACCGTATGACATGTGCACACCTATAATCCTAGCTATTCTGGAGGCAGAGACAGAAAGATCTCAAATTCGAAGCCAGCCTCAGCATCTCAGCATATCTCAAAAATTAAAAAGACCTGGGGATGCAGCTCAGTGGGAGAGAGTTCCTGGGTTCAATCTCCAGCACCATAAACAGAACAAAACAAAAAGCAACCAATACACTTGCAAATATTTGTGCAGGGCTTTAGAATATCCAAAGTTTTCAATCAAACTTTAGCTTTTACAGACAACCTGTGAGATTAAGTACTATGACCACCCCAAATTTACGCAGGAGGAAACCGAGGCTTAGAAAGGCAGGCAGAGGAAGATGGACCAAGGTGAACTAGGATTCCAATTCAGGTCTCTCTCACTCTAAAGGTCATTCATTTTTCTCTTCACAGAGCTGAAACAGTACAACATTTGTCACCCCATTAATACCAAGAGGCAAGAGAATGTAAGCCTATAATAATTCAACAAAGTGATAGTTTTTTGGTGGGAGAAATGGGCTCATTTTTATCTAGAAGCAACTTTCCTTTGAGTCATTTTCCTAGGGCGCTGGGAGTATAAGGGGCTGCTCAGAAGCTATTGGAGGGCTAGGGTGGGAAAAGATTCTTATGAAGGGGAATGTTCCACCAAATCCCAGAATATGTCCTATCTCCAGTCCCCTCATTTTCATCTGCAAAGGGTCATGACTAGAAGGAGCTTTGCAGAGAAGTCCAAAAAGCTGCCCACTCACATTTTTCTAGCCCACGGACTGTTTCCCTACCCAACAAAAATTGTCACCAGTCCCTCAGCGCTGCCTGTTGTGGGAGTAACAATACCCTGAAGACATAACTGAGTTCAGGAGTTCACATTTCTTTAAGACCCTAATTCATCTGCCACCTGAGATTTTTTATTTGATTTTGATTTTTTTTTGACCTGGCTTATCATTTCCCAAGCCTTGGAGGACAGGGTGCAGGAGAATTTAGTCATATGGATTTAAAGCTGATGTTCTATGTTGTTATTCTCTTTAATTTGTATCTAGAAACCCTAGGAGTTCTGCCATGTCCTGCGCCCTTTCTCTGTCTCCTGGGTCCACTGTGATCCCCAGCATGAAGGATGCTGCCTCAGGGTCCCTGGGACCAGCACCTCCTATCCTCTCCTGCTGCCCCCAGCCTCACCTCTTCCTGTCCCAGTAGCCTGAGCCCAATGGGCAAACACGTGGAACTGTCTGGTTACGTAAGGATCCTGGTGGCTGAGCGGGTGACTCAGCACCAAGGTGGTGCGCCCGCTCTTTCCCAGCCTCGGGCAGCAAACTGGGATGGAAAACAAGCCTAGCTAATGGGGTCCAGCTGACCAGCTTTCATTCCCCATGGAGTCTGGTGCGTCCACTGAGCTCCTGGGAACTGTCCAGGCCGTTGCAAACTAACCCATCAGTGGAATTCTCCATCTCCCTTGCTCATTTCCTGTTTCCTCTCTTTCTCACCTTTGGCTGCACATCACAGGAGGTTCGTATTCAGCTCCCTTTCCCTGGGGGGCTGCTGCCTTCTGGGCTGAAATATTTTTTCTATCTTCACTTCTAGATTATATTTGAAGCCCTAATAACCAGGGTGATGGTTAGGAGGGGGGCCTTTGGAAGGTGACGAGGTTCACATGAGGTCATGAGGGTGGAGCACCCATGATAGGATTAGTGCCCTCGTAAGAAGACAAGAGACAGCGATACAGTGAGAAGGTGGTGTGAGCCAGTACCCTGATCTTGGACTTCCCACCTCCAAAACTGTGGAATAAAAGTCTTGTTCAAGCCACACAGTCTATGGTGTTTTGTTATAGCAGCCTGAGCTTGGAATGTCCCACCCGGAGGCTGTAGTGAGGCCCAGGCAGGAAAGTGACTGGAGCAAGAGGATGAGCTCTTGGGTTGCTGCTCAGTCTGGTCCAAACTCTCCCTCTCCCCATTCCCAGGTCCCCTTGTGGAGAAGGAAATGGTCTGGGAGCACTGTCAATAGAGGGGACAGACTGGCTCATTGTGGTCTCATCTCTGGCTGTTAATCACCTCCCCTTCCTTTCCAGGATGGGGAACAGAGACTGACATCCTGCTGATAATTGGATCAGGAACCAGAAGTCCCTAGAATCTAGTACAGGTTCTGCCACTGTCCAGGGCGAGGCAGCTCACTTTTTGTCCCTGTGTCAGGGACTCAGTCAGGAAAGAGCTTCCAGGGAGACTTAGAAGCTAACAGAAGTAAAAGTGCTGTAGAAAACACACAGTGAAGCACAGAGATCAAGTTTAATGTGAATAAAACAATTGGCTTTGTCCCATTTTCTGATTAGATCCTAGAGCTGGCACTACTTGCTAGCAGCCCAAAGGGACCATAAAAGTCACACAGGAGGCCAACGTTAGGGCTCCTGGTTGGAGGGTGTGGAGGAGAGGAGAGTGGACCAAGAATTCTGTTCTCTTTGAGGACATGACAATACAGTCTACACAGAGAGACTCTCCCCTCACAGCCTGGTGTCCCCAAATTCTTCAGTCTTTTGTCATCCTTCTTTCAATATTCAGTTGGCATTTATGGCACACCTGTTAAGAGACAGGGATCTTCCCCTCCTGAGCTGGAGCTCAGAAAGGAACACCCACTTCCCCTATGTCCCCACCCGCCCGCAGAGGCCACTTCCTCCAGCCTGTTGATCTTGGGCACAAGTTGGCTGCAACCCCTTTTGCTTATTATTTTTCCCTCCAGCTAAATCCCACCTGGAAGCCCGAGGGGCCCTCTAGACAGATGCACAATGTTTCAGCATTGTCTGTCTTGACAGATGTCTGGAGGTGTGCGGAGCAGTCACATAGCACAGCTCCCTCAGGGAATCCCAGTGCAGTGACTCAGTGACTGAGGAGGACAGTAGGTGGGGCACAGTAGGGAGCTGTTTAGATTGTCTCTGGGCACCTTTCTTTAGTCAAGAGTGCTGGACAGGGAGCCACAATCCCAGGTTCCTATCATTAAGCCCGAGGCCTGATCTGAGTCGTGTATCTCTTAGTTGGTTCCTCTGACATTCTGCAGCTGTGCCACTTCAGGGGCTGGGGGTGGTAGGGGCGCCGATGGTGGTCTTCTAACTTCTGTGGGTGTCCGAATCCTCTAAGAGTTTGTGGAAATGCAGATTCACCTACATGTTAGGTCAGCAGAGCAGGAGGTTTGGGTGTAGGAACTTGTACCTCGCTGAGGATCAGATTTAATTCTTCTTCTCAGTTCTCTCTCCCCTCTGGTGCTCCGAGCCTTTTCTCACTGCAGTGGCTTTGACATTGATGTCCAAACCAATTGCTGTCTGAATGCACTTTGTCTGGTTCCTTAAAAAAATGGCTCTCTCTCTTTTCTTCAGGTCTCACCTTAGATGTCCCTGCCTTAGAGAAGCCCTGGCAGACTTTTCTATATAAATCGTCCCCCTCATTTATTGGGCCTGACACTTTAATGATCTTGTTTATGTGTTTGTTTATTGTTTATCATAGATTCCTTCCAGTTAAGGACCTTGCTGCCTTGAACACTATGCTGGCAGGTATTGAGCAAATATTTGCAGGATGAATGAATGTAAAGGAGGATTTCTCAAGACCAGGGCTCTCAAAGCTTTAGGAGGCAATGAAATCACCTGGAAGGCTTTTAAAAACAAGATCGCTCAATCTCATTCCCAGAGTTTCTGATTCTGATTATTTGGGGGAAGAACATTGCTAAATAGTTCCAGGTACTGCTGAGGCTTCTGGTCCAGAGACTGCACTTTGGAAATCACTGTATAAGAGTAAACCCCATCTGTTTATCTCATGTACCACCTAATATGTTGTTCAATGATGGATTGCATATACGATGATAGTCACACAAGCTGAAAATTCCTCTTGCCTAGTGACATTATAGCCATTTGAATGTCGTAAAAAAAATGCACTACCCATGTGTTTGTGGTGCTGCTGGTGTAAACAAGTCTCCTGTGCTGTCAGTCATCTGAAAGTACAGAACTAGCCAGGTGTGGTGGTGCGCACCTGTAATCCCAGCTACTCAAGAGGCTGAGGCAGGAAGAGTGCAAGTTTGAGGCCAGTTTGGGCAACTTGGTGAGATGCTGATCCAAAGTACTGGTTTATGTAATTACCTGCTTTTTATCATCATTTTAGACTAAACTCCTACTTACATGTTAAAAGAGTTTACTGTGAAATGGCTTGTTGTGTCAGGCCAGCAGCAGTCTCGTGCATATTGTTTACTGTGCCTCTGAATCCTGTCATTGTCTTGTGTGTTTGATTTAAAGTCAGGTTGTTTTGATAAGCATGGTCTTAGAAGCAATAGGCTGTTTTACACACACACACACACACACACACACACAGTATTATATGGCCCAGGTGCATAGCAGGCTATAACATCTGGGTTTGAGTAAGTACCTTACCATGTTTGCATTGGCCCATTTACAATCAATTAACAAATATATGAAAAAAATGTTCATCATTTCTAGCAATTAGAGAAATGCAAATCAAAACCACTCTAAGATTTCATCTCACTCCAGTCAGAATGGCAGCTATTATGAAGACAACCAACAATAAGTATTGGCGAGGATGTGGGGGAAAAGGCACACTCATACACTGCTGGTGGGACTGAAAATTGGTGCAGCCAATATGGAAAGCAAAATGGAGATTTCTTGGAAAATTGGGAATGAAACCACCATTTGACCCAGCTATCCCTCTCCTTGGTCTATACCCAAAGGACTTAAAAACAGCATACTACAGGGACACAGCCACATCAATGTTTATAGCAGCACAATTCACAATAGCTAAATTGTGGAACCAACCTAGATGCCCTTCAATCTATGAATGGATAAAAAAAAGTGGCATATATACACAATGGAATATTACTCAGCAATAAAAGAGAATAAAATCACAGCATTTGCAGGTAAATGGATGGAGTTGGAGAAGATAATGCTAAGTGAAGTTAGCCAATCCCAAAAAAACAAATGGCGAATGCTTTCTTTGATATAAGGAGGCTGATTCATAGTGGGGTGGGGAGGGGAAGCATGGGAGGAATAGACGAACTCTAGATAGGGCAGAGGGGTGACATTTGTAGCTGCCTGGGTAGGGACCTGGGACTGCTCTTTAATGGAGCAGTTAGGGTGGGTGGAAGAGGGGCCATGGGGTTATTAATCATGGTGGAATGTGATGATCATTATTATCCAAAGTACATGTATGAAGACACGAATTGGTGTGAATATACTTTGTATACAACCAGAGATATGAAAAATTGTGTTCTATATGTGTAATAAGAATTGTAATGCATTCTGCTGTCATAAATAAATAAAAAGCTTCCCTTAATGGGAAGCTAAGTTGCTCCAGGATAGCACTAAGCACTAAGGCCTCAGAGAACCAGGCTTCAGAGGGTAAGGCTGCTTTCTTCTGAGGAAGCTCTAGTAAGTCAACTGAGTATTCATTCCTTGGCTGGCAGAGCCAAACAATGGCTCTTAGGCTCTGAAACTGAACATCCCACGTGCTCTTGAGTTGCAGTGGTGGACCATGTTTCTAAATCAATCTGTCTTCCACATCCAAAGGGTCTAAATCAGAGGTTAAAAGTGGGAAGAGATTCTAATCTTCATCTGTAGGCAGCTTTTCCTAAAGTGTGTTCTGGATAATATTAATTCCGTGGTCAAATGAAGTTAGGTGACGCTAAGGGCCATGTCCCCTTCTTGGGCATGCACAATGCCCACCTGAAAAGTCTTGTAGTATGAAGATCAGTTCAAGACCAGGTTCAGTGTTTGGAAGTGGAATCAGAGCGCATTTTTGCTTATTACACATATTTGGAGGCTATATTTAGAGAAGCACTGCCATTGGATGTCCTCTCTCTTCAATGAGAGTAATTTAGTTTTGTTCTAGATAAGAAACCGCGTGAAGGCATTTGAAAACTCTGATATGCACACAGTGCCACCTCCAGATCCAATCCCTAGGTTGGCAGTTGGCAGGACTGGAAGCTGGAAGCTATATGTGAAGCTGCCCTGAGGGGTGACATTTGTAGCTGCCTGGGTAGGGACCTGGGACTGCTCTTTAATGGAGCAGTTAGGGTGGGTGAGGAGGAGGAGGAAGAGGAGGAGGAGAAGGAGGTAGAGGAGGAGGAGTAATCATCTCTGTGGGTGAGTGATAGGCAGTCAGGAAAGTGATGTCCTGGGGTCGTGCACGGTGGAATTTTCCCCTGGAAATCTTTTTGAGTGGAAGCAGAATTGAATGTTGCACCCATGCCCCCCTAGATCCCAGGGCTCAGTGACTTCTGTCTTCATTTCCAGTAATGATTAACAGCAACGGCAGTTTGGAGACAGTGTGTTTGTGGGGATGGAAAGGAGCAGGAGGCCCTTCCCCAAGCCCCTCAGCAAAACCTGCATTCCACTTCTGACTTTTGGAGGCTGGAGGAGGGGCTCTGAAGCATTCCAGTGTCAGGGAGGAGAACTCTGCCGTTTCTTAAATCAAACACTACTCAGGATCTTCTTATAGTCTTTGGGCAAAGGAACGATATTTTCATTAATCATCCGAGTGACACCCAGAGGCAGGGTTCTTAGATCAGGAAACAGCCTGAGAGGCCAAGACGTCTTTCTGGGGTAGGAGCAGGAAAGATTGTGGTATCTCAGCGCCTAACCCACTGAAGACCCCATCACGAGGTCCCACACTTTGTCCCACATTTCATGTTGAATAAACAAGTTGGATCTGATAACCAGGTGAGGTTAGAGTCACTGTGGGAATGCCTTGTGTCACTGTCCCCAGCAACCATCTAACTCCGAAAAGCATGTCTGTTTTCGGTTTTAAGTTTTGTCTCCTTCCTTCTTTCTTCTTCCTTCCTGTCCTCTCTTCATTGCTCCTCAAGAAAAAAGGAAAGGATGACCAAATATCACCGCCTTTGCGAGAGGTCACAATAGCAGACCATGGGAATCTGCAGCAGGAGTAAGGAGAGAACCTCCTTATTGACCCAGTGTGCGCCATAGAATGTCAGAACAAAGGGACCTGGGGAATTATCCCCTCCCCCCCTCCTGAGAAGGTGAAGGTTAAGCTCTTGCACAGGATCCTTAATCAAGGCTCCAGCTCTGCCTCTTTCCCCTCCTCCAGACTAGAAGGGAGAGCATTATTTGTTATGAAATTTCCTGAGTACCCCTGGAGCTGCGGTAAGGCCTGGAAGCAGGACTCCAGGGGCCCTTTTGGAATCTTTCACTGGAGCGTCCTCTGGATTGTGAAGGAGATTGCCCTGTTTGTTCTTTTCGTAGGCTGATTGGGTTAAGGTTCGCATGAGATGACTTCAACCTGCAAAGAAAGGCTGCTTATCCTAAAACAGGCTTGAGCTTTTCTGAGCACTTAATCAAAATTAATTGAGAGTTTCTGAGGCTCCGGTGATGGAGAAAGAGCAAACCTGAGCAAGATGTGGTGGAAACCTGTCTACACTCTTGCAACACTTGAAGTCCCTGTAGAACTCCAACTCTCTATTCTATCACTTTATTCTTCATGAGGCAGTGGTTGAGTTTAAATTCTGTGCCTCTCTGCCATGCCATGAAAAGCTGTCTCCTACAAAGGATGGCTACCATGGGATTCAGGACATATGGCTGTGCCTAAACTGCCCATCTTGTTCCTCTTCCAAGGAGATCTACCTGATCCCGGTTCATAATTTTAGGTCATTCAACGCTATGGAGTCATCAATGCAAAATGTGGCAATGACTTTCTAGATACTTTATTCCTTATTCTTGTGACAGAGACATTTTCTATTATATGGATCTTTTTTCCCATTGGAAATATTACCAAGTATCACTTATTTGTTTCTTAAATGTAATATATATTAACAGGAACTGGCCAATTGGACCTGTGACTACAATAACAAAAATTATCTTTCATGTGTAACAGGGATAGAGTGATGGAGAGAGCAGTAGGAAAAAAAATTAGGGAAAGGGAAATGAGGGAGGGAGGGAGGGAGGGGGAGAGAGAGAGAGAGAGAGAGAGAGAGAGAGAGAGAGAGAGAGAGATATCAATCTGTTGATTATGTATATGGCAAATATCTTCTCCCAGTTAGTGTCTTGTCTGGTTTGTTTGTTTGTTTGTTTGTTTGTTTGTTTGTTTGTTTTGGTACTGGGTATTAAACCAAGGGGTACTTTACCACTGAGCTACATTCCCTGTCACTTTTATTTTTTATTTTGAGAGAGTCTCACTAAATTGCTGAGGCTGGCCTTGAACTTGTCAATTCTCCTGCCTTAATCTCCAGAGTTGCTGGGATCACAGGTATGCACCACATGCCCAGTTCCTTTTCATAATGGGATCTTTTGATAAGCAGAATTTCTTCAATTTAGGATAGTCAAGTTAATCAATCTTTTTTCTTTGTAATTATTACTTTGGGTATCTTATTTAGGAAATTCTTCCCTTACTCTGAGGGCACAGAGATGTTCCTTTATAATTTTATTAAAATATGTTTAAATTTTTATTTATTTAAAAAATTTGCATCTAGTCCACCTAGAATTTGTTTGGGTATAATGTGTTGTAGCAATCTCCATTTCATTTCATTTTTCCCATACAAATAACCAATTGTCCCAGCACCACCTAGGGATAGTCCATCATTTCTCAGTGATCACCAATTTTAATATTTCTTTGTGTGACTGTTCCTACTGCTAGATGAAGAACTCCTTTTATCTCTATAGTATCAGAGTCTAGCACATAAGATTTTTCTCTAACCATGGGTACCATCTTGCAAAAATCTGATAATATGAGGTAGGGTCTTGAGCATGAGCAGTTTTTGGTTCATATTCTGAATTTTATCTAAAATAGCTACGGGGTTTACTAAATGAGTTAGTGAGTCCTTTTTCACTGGAATAATAATATGTCCATAGTAACTCAATTGCCACCTTTCACTGAGATTTGACTCAGGTCAGGTAAATCTTTGCTCACAACGTCTCTTCATTCTCACCCTCAGTTGGGAAGAAATGTCAGCAATTTAAAGAAGAAAAGTCTAACTAGAGGTGCTGCACTTTGACTTGCTGGAGGTCACATTGAGCCCAATTCAAGCCAGGCTCTCCAAGGACAACTCAGAAAGCCTCTAGCCACAGAGATTGGCCTCATCATGCCTCAAAAACATTACAAGGCCTAGCTTCCCAGAAAGAAGGCATGGTTCTCTGGTTGGGATGTTTCTATGTAGGAAACTGAAGTCTTTCTAGTCATAAAGGACCCTGGGCAAGAGCTTATGTACAAGAGTTAGTTGGCTTACATTTTAGTTCAACCCAAGAAGAAATTTTCTGCCCTTGAGTTGCTTGATGCTGAACCACTCCTGGTGACTGTAAAAGCTTTAGACCTGTCTTCCTCCAATTGGACTGTGCCAATCCACCACCTTTGAAACAGGTCTTGGCAGAGTAAATAAATACCTCCTCTTCACAAATCTCACTTCCAGGTCTCCATTCTCCAGTTGTCCTAAGCTTCTCCTTTTCACTCTGAGCCCTGTTATCCAAGGGTATTTATATTTAAAGGGTATGTATTGGATACCTAATAGTTGTCATGTACTACGCCAGGTGACGAGGTACAGAAATGAGTAAGACAGACCTCAGGATGGCCTCTTGAGGAAGACAGAGTCATCAGTATGATTCCATTATTATCTGGTCGATGTTAAGATATGCATTGGCTCCCATGGAAGCCCAGAGGAGGGCCCTGAACCAAACATGAGGATTTCTGGAAATGACACTTAAGGAGCTGTATGCCTCTTAAAGGAGGAAGCAGAGATGTGGATCATGCAAAGATGGGGTGGTGATCACCTTCCACTGTGATGGGAGTGGGGGCATGGAGAAGGCTTGCTCTATAATTAAATATCTTTGAATCCTAGCATAGAATCCTTTTCCATTCATCCACCTCTTCCCTTTCCTCATTTCCTGAGGCTTTCTCCAGTCATTTCTCTGGATACAGGGATACTTGTGTTTCTCCCATTCTTTGCAATTCTTATCTTCTTCTCCAGAAAGCTACTTCTCTCCTCAGTCTGTGTTTTAATTCAATTATGGGCTGGGGTCTAAAAGTCTAAAAGATACTTAGAAATAATAACTCAGGAAGAGTAAGCAGAGAAGGCTCCAGATGCGGTGTCCACAGTGCACACGCTTAATGCCACAGTGAGCAGCATTATGTAAACCATGCTTTGTGTCCATTTCTACCTGAGGCATGAGAAGCTCTTTTTTCCACTCAGCTTCTCTCCAGTGGCCAAGAAATGATGGGGAAAGAATTTCCAAGACAGATCTGGACTTTAACTCTGGTTCTACTTCCTAGCTTCTCTATAACAAATTACTTTCCCTTTCTGGGCCTCAGTGTTCTTATCTGTAAATTGATATAGAAATAAGTGTTTTGTGGGTTTTCTCTAGGATTAAACAAGACAAAAAATGGAAAAGACTGTAAGGGAGGTGCTCAGTCAATGTTGTTTTCTTCCAGACTTCTTTGTATGAAGAACCTGCTAGAAGAAAAACGCTTCAAGACAACTGATATTTCTTTCCAAAGCATTAGGAGAAATTGCCAGGAATTTTGCAGTTGAAATCTTATTTATAGCAAAGGCAAACCCAGGGTTTATCCCTAGAAGAAAAGAGTGAGTGGATTTGAGAGGCAATCTGACTTGAGGGTCCCTTTCCAGAAGATACAGTTACATGCCACTAACAGGAATACATTCTGGGAAATGCATCACTAGGCAATTTCTGCCTTTTTCAAATATCCCATCACCAAATATATTTAAACAAACCTAGGTTTGTGCACAGTTTTTCACTTTGTACCATACAGCCTAGGTGTGTGTGTTTGTGGGGGGGGTATGTACGTGCATACGTGTGTTTGTATACCATATACATGGCATAGCCTATTGTTCCTAGGTCCGTGATGAACAAAACATGGGATTTAATGAAACACATGGGAAAACGGTGCCATTAAGAGACACACACAAAATGTATGAGGCCGCAGCCGGCATAACACAACACACTGTTACAGCATAATTTGTTTATCAGTAAATAATGATAAAAAGTATTTATCTAAAATAATGATAAAAAGTATTGCACAGCAAATGCGTAGTTATCTGCCACCATGATCAAGAATGATGAACTGTGCAGAACTGGGGACATGCTGGTAGTACTGAAGTTACGTCCACACCAGCATCACCACAGACGCCAGAGGAACACACTGGCCTGCGTCCTCAGGATGATTGTGACTTCACATGACACAGGGAATTCTTAGCTCCATTATAGTCTCATGGGATCCCTGGTGTGTACAAGGTCACCCACGGACTTCTCAGATCATCTGAGAGGTGCATTGGCATCATCCCAACACCTTCAGAGGGAGTCCACAATCTTGTCCCACCCAGCTCAGTGTCACAGTCCTGATTTCACTAAGAGAGTTTCCTGATGTCTTGCTCAATGCTCCCCTGCTCCAGCTTAGCAAAATCTTCTCTTGCTCCAGCCTAGCAAGGAGGGAGCACTGCTGTTAGAGGGATGTTTGGATGTTTTAATGACCTGGCTGCATCCTGTTGCATCTAAAGTCCTGTTGGCTGCCCCATTTCCTGGTTCACAGTATCTTATGGAGTCAAGTTTGAACTCCAGTTTTCTGAGTTACAAATTGGTTTTGTTTTGTTTCTGTTTTCTTTCACTTGAGGAGGTCCTCTTTCTGGTCACATGACCCAGGTGATCACCCAGGCATCTCTAAGCCAACTTCAGATATCTTACCCTAGGAGTAAGAAGGTCCTTAAGGTTACATTTTTGATCTTACAGAATTTCTCCCCGCCCCAGGAGAATGCACACACAGAGCTTTTCAGGGTGCCAGGGGATTCAGGTTGAAGCAAAACACTTCAACATACATATGATCCCCAACCTGATAGCACTTATATTCTAGTGAGAGAACTAAGTGATAGCAGTAAACAAATAACACACAAAATAACCCCCATGACTGACTGAAAGAACAAGGTGAAGGCCTACAGATGAACTAGCCAGTATTTCTCTCTGGGTTTATGTTGGCACTTCCTTCTCCTGAACTATTAATCTCCTTCAAAACAGACTCCAAGTTCTCATTTGTAGTTGAAAGTTCTTAGATTTTCCTTCACTTCAATAGGGTTGCTTTGTCCACCAGACTATTAAGTAGAGTAACCCTTCTTTCCTCCCTTCCTTGCAGTAGGCAGGATAAATCCAGGTCTGTAGGAAGGAAAAGCAAGTCTGCTAGACCAAATGTGTTTCCCCATTGCCCAGTCTCCCTATAGATTGAGGTCCTGCTTGTGCAGGCCTGCATGCTCTGACAGCTCAGGAACACATACTGCCAAGATGAGTTGGTCAGTTTTAAGTATTGTGAGTCATCAATTAGGATATTCTTCAGAATTTTATTTGAGATTGGGCTTTGTTTATTGCAGTGTGGATTTTCCTGAGTGTATATCTACTGCTTAAAAATGTAAGTGACATATACAACCCCTCATCTCCAATCCTTAAGAAACTCACAGAAAGATGCAGCGTTGTACAATTAGAACTATTCCTAATTCTGAATTGGCAATGTCCTAAACTCACCTTGGGGAGTAAGCAGTGAAAAAAAAGGGGTGACGTTGAAAACCTTACAACTGAATGGCAAAACTTAAACTGAAATCTAGAATGCGTGATTTCGGAGTCTCTGCTCTCTAGGCACGAGATTAGATCTGACAGCCTCACGCAGATTAGATACGGCAGGTGCACACAATATTATCAGAACACTGTGTGGTGCCAGATGATTAGAATTTTCTGATCTTGCTAATTCTAGGAAATATGTCACACCATTGACTGAGCCCTTTGTTTTCAGAGTTGTTTTTATAAATGACATGCACATTGGTTTGCCTTTCTGACTCCTTATTTTGAATGCCACAGTTCTGATTTAGAGAAAAACAGACACTGTCTATTAAAAATGAGGGTGAAGTTGTAGCACTTTGAAACGAAGAGGCTAATAAATAAAAATTAAAAAAAAAATGTTAGGGCCGGGTGTGGTGGTGGCACATGCCTGTAATTCCGGTGGCTCCAGAGGCTGGAACAAGAGGATTGTGAGTTCAAAGCCAACCTCAGCATGGTGAGGCGCTAAGCAACTCAGTGAGACTCTGTCTCTAAATAAAATACAAAATAGGGCTGGGATGTGGCTCTGTGGTTGAGTGCCCATGAGTTCAATCCCTGGGACCAAAAAAAAAAAAATGATGTTGGTGCCAAGCATGATGGTGAATGCCTATAATCCAAGCTATTTGGGAGTCTAAGGCAGGAGGGTCAAAAGTCCCAGGCCACCCTGGGTAACTTAGTGAGACGCTGGAAATAATAGGAAAAATATAGAAAGGACTGGGGATGTAACTTAATTTGTAGAGCACTCCTGGATTCAATGCCCAGAAATGAAAAAAGAAAAAAAAAAAATCTGAAGTCCTGTTGGTTGTCCAAAGGCCGCCTGAATTGGTTTAAATGGCTTCTCTTTTTCATAACCTTTCTTCCACCTCCATCCTTCACTTGGTTATCCCTTCCCTTCTGTTCATACATCTGTCTCCTGGATTTGGTGAAGAGGTGATTTCCTTTTCCTAGAGTCCCTTTGGGGTAGGCTTCAGGTCATGGCATTCCAGTGTTGGGGATGAGTCAGCACTGGGGCCTCCTTAAGAGGACATGCCCTTGGCAGTCCCCCAGCCAAGCCATGGGAAAATGTCAGGAAGGAAATGGGCCTGAACTGGAGGGAAAGTCGGGCTTACTTCCCAGGGAGCCATTAAATATTTATGGGGAGCCAGGGCCAGGAGGATTTATGTCCATTGCTGAGAAGGTTTTGTAGCACAGACAGTAATATGTTAGGCTGTGTCCTTCAATCTCCTAAATCCAGGTAGTGTTGTTTCCTGGGTTAGGCAGAGGCTGTCTCTAGGAGATACTGAAAGCCAAAACCAAACCAGAGACTTCTCTTCTTCTAGTTAACTGGATTCAGCCAATTCCAGGATCTAAACTCAGCCCTATTAAACCTCATATTCTGTTCTTCCGGAAAATGCCATCTGCTAGGGGTACCTATTTCTAGGCAGCAAAAGTCCTATGAATTCTATTTTAGTGTAGTTGCTAAGTGCACGGCTCCTATTACCTCTAACCCTGGGCCCCAGTGGCAAAGGGTGGGATCAGGCATTTGCCACCATTAAATCCACTCTCTTTTTTATATGTTCTGCCTCTGGCCTCAGCTTGCAGCCACACCCTTGCCCTATGCACACACACCAGACCCTCCCTTGGTTTTCAAGGCATTTCATAATTTAAAGGCCTATATGAATTTTCATAGGCAGTCTACTTGTTGTATCAAGTATGCCCTAAGGAGGAGACAAGGAAGTCTTAGGAAATGGGTTCCTTAGGGTCTTGTTTATGTCTTAAGTTGGGCTGGAGCCCTTTGTTGTCAGAGTTGTTTTTATAAATGACATGCACATTGGTTTGCCTTTCTGACTCCTTATTTTCAATACCACATTGCTCAACATCCACCCTTAGAATGAGTTTCTGTCCTTTCTCAGTGGGATGAATCCACATGCCAGTCTAAGCTGGTTCATCTGTTTAGTGCAGGGAGTGACTGAAGCAGGGCCTCCTTTGCAGCAGCGTTTCTTTGGCCCAAATGCACAGAACATTCTTCTCAGGAATGTGACCCTCGCAAGGAAGTTTGTAATTCCTTAGGCATTTCAGGAGTACCTGATCACAGGCAACGGAGAGGGGGAACACACCTGCGGGCTTGAAATTACTGGAGTCAAATTTTTGTCCAAATCCAGGAAAGCTGGCTTTCTGGTTACAGACTCAGGGAAACTGGAAAGGATAAGCAGGGACCAGGCGTGGAGAAGAGGGTAGGGAATCTATATGCTTATGCCAAACACAAAGGTGACTCCTTGATTTCTCTCTCCTTCTCTCTCCTCATAACCAGTCTATCAGCAGGTCCTGTTAGTGCCACCTCCTGAACATGCCCTGTGGCCATTTACCTCGTTCCACCTTCACTGTGGTCACCCCAGACCAGCTTCTGCCATCTCCTACCTGTTAAACCAGAATGCTTTCTCTGACGAATTCTGTGTATTTTTTTCTTGCTGCTTTTTAATTCATTCTTCATGCAGAAGACCAAGAACTCTGTCACAGTTACAAATTAGGTCACATAGCCGTTGCTAGAACCACAAAGCCCCCGTGTTCTGGTTCCTGCTCACCCCTTCAAAGTCTTCTCACTGCACTCCCTGCCATAGTCACTGTGGTCTAGCCACAGGGCCTCCACTCCATTCCTGGTCAAGAGTTTTGGTGCCTGGGGGCTTTTGTGCCTATAGTTCTCTCGGTTCCTCCCTGCTTCTTCATGTGTCTGGTCCATTTTTGTGTTGCAGATGTCACTGAAGTGTCTTCTCCTCTAGAAGGCTTTCTCATCATCTGAAGTAGCAATGCTTCCAGGTGGCATAGACCTCCTGTAAAGTGACTGTATCCTCATCTCTACCTGCTAGATGCCATCCATCACTTCTGAAACTTTTTTTTAGCATTTATATTAATCTAAACCCATTTCATTTATTAATCTGTTTACTTTTTTTTCCAACTCTCACATGGGTGTGAGATGTTGCATTGACCAGTATGGTGGCCACTACAGTCACACGTGACTATTGAGTGCTTGAAATAGGCTATACGAATAAAGCATACACCAAATTTGAAACATAGCATGAAAATAAGAATGAAAAATTTTTAAGAAAATGTTTTAATGTGGCTATTAGGGATTCTAAATTGCATACATTGGCTCACATTATATTTCAATTGGAAAGACTAATCTGGATCATCATAAACTCTCCTTAGTGTGCATTAAAAATTTGCTTACTGGGGCTGGGGATGTGGCTCAAGCAGTACCGCGCTCGCCTGGCATGCGTGCGGCCCGGGTTGGATCCTCAGCACCACATACAAACAAAGATGTTGTGTCCGCCGAAAACTAAAAAATAAATATTAAAAAAAAATTCTCTCTCTCTCTGTCTCTCTCACTCTCTCTTTATAAAATTTTTTTTTTTTTGCTTACTGAATTAATGCTTTATCTGCTTCTCCTTTCTCTTTGAAATTTGTCAAAGGTAAGTGGCTTCTAGAATTGTCAACTGTTCTTCATTTCCTTGTTCTGTCTGTTTTGAATTAGCAGAAAGACAAAGCAAAACTCAATACCACCACCACCAACATCAACCAAAGAAATCCCATCCCTGGGCTGTAGATGTTGCTCAGTTGTAGGGCACTTGCTGGCATATGTGAGGCCCTGGGTTCAATCCCTAGCATTAAAGGAAATAACAAAACATGCTAAATCCCAAAAAACAGAAGAAATCCCCCCTCCAGCAGCAAGACCAGGAAGGGGAGCTGGGGAGGGGAGCCTGTGGGTGCCCCAAGCAAGGGCAGGAGGGAGTCAGCAGGTTTAAAAGGCAGAGGTCTCTCCTTAGGCTGAGGAGGTGACACAGCAACTTTCCCAGGACAATCCTGACACAGCAGTAAATCAAGTAAACAAGCAGATGTCATCAGAACCTGGTCTAGGCTAGTCCTGGTGTGGGACTCCCTTATCATTAGAGCCAAGGATCTAAGGGGAAGTCCCCTCCTTGGCCCTCCCACTTGAGAAGCAAGTCCTCCTGTCTGCACGGAACTGAGGGATTGGCAGAAACTGGATAATCTGCATGTAGTAGGAAGGAAAATAACTGTAGGGACCAAAAAAAGTCCTAATGATTTTTTTCCAGTCCTCCTTTTAAGGGCCTCCAGAGACAGAAAGGGATTAAAACTTCAATCAAGGGAGGAGGAAAAACTCAGCTCACCCATTAGTGGGGTTTATCTAATTAATCCTGAGAATCTGGCTCATAATTCAATACAAGAAAATTTACTGAAGTAAGGAGAGTTTATTAAACTCTGAAGCCAGAGGCCCCACCCCACCCTGGGGTAGGGCAGTGGGTGGGGAGTCAGGAGGAACTAGATAGGGCCTGGCTGACCTGGTCTTAGGACAAAAGAGCCCAGGGTGGAGTAGGCCCAAGACTTTGATCTTTTCCTGATCCTTGTCTTCCATTCTCATTTTTCATTATTTCCCCCTGGTGCTGGGGACGGAACCCAGGGTCTCACATGTGCCACCAGGTACTCCGCTGCTAAGCCACCTGCTCAGCCCTCAGCCCCCAGCCTCACCTTCAGGAGTACCGTTTGCACATCACTCATTCATTCTACAAATATGGCGCGTCACTATGGGTTAGGCCTTGACAGGGCTGCACACTGAGTACAATCTTGATCAAGATATGTAAGATCTCCAACTTCTTAAAACTTACAGTCTAGTAGAAGAGAAAACAACTAAAAAATAAGCAAGGAAACTGTAAACTGAGAAGTTCTGTGAAGCTATTAAAAGGAGTGCCCTGTGAGAAGGATCTCTCTGAAGACGGTATTCTTCAGTGACACAGCCACATCAATGTTTATAGCAGCACAATTCACAATAGCTAAACTGTGGAACCAACCTAGGTGACCATCAACAAATGAATGGATAAAGAAATTGTGGTATGTACACACAATGGAATATTACTCGGCCATTTTTGCTAAGTGAAATAAGCCAATCCCCCAAACCCAAAGGTGGAATATTCTTTATGATATATGGAGTTAACCCACAACAGGGGGGAGGGGAAGAATAGAAATTCAGGGGTTAGACAGAGAGGACTAAAGGGAAGGGAGTAGGGATAGGAATAGGAAAGACAGTGGAATGAATCTGACATAAATTTCCTACGTACATATATGAATACACCACAGTGAATCTCAACATCAAGTACGTCCACAAGACTGGGATGCTAATTAGAATAAGATATATTCTGTGTTGGTATAAATATATCAAAATAGATTCTACTGTCATGTATAACTAAAAGAAGAAATTTTTAAAACTCTAAAAAGAAAAAAAAAAAGAGTGTATTAAAACCACATTATGGAGGGAAGGATTTCTTTTCACACTTTGGAGATCTTATACGTGCATTTGCCATTCGTCCCTATAGTGAGTGAGCACTGTTTGTGGCCAGGCCCTTTGCTGGACACTGTCAAAAATGATTAAGTCAGGGACCCTGCCTTGGAGGAATTTATGGTCAAGTGGGAGAAATCAACCAGATATCAAGAAAGCACTTATGAAGCCTAATGGATACAAGTAAGCTAGGTGATCTCTAAGGTTATTCCTATATCTAAACATTCTGTTGTCTAATAAATTGCTGCTATATGTCTACTGCTTCAGGAATGTTCGTTTTCTCCAAAGATCTTATAGCCAACTGCAGACAGAAGAAATGCATGGATGAAATACTGATAGAAGAAACCAGTACCTGTATTAAGTCATTCCCATCTTCTCAGCTCAGTACCCATCTACTCAGTACCCATCTACTCAAGCTTTAAAAATCTATGAGGTCTGTCTAGCATCTCACCCTTGATTATTTTTTGATTCTGTTCTGTTTATGACAACATGTATGTACTGCTATGGTTTGGATGTTGAGTCCATGTGTCAAAGTTTTGGTCCCCAGGATGGCACTCCTGGGAGGTGGTGGTATATTCATTCAGGAAGTAGGATCTGCTGGGAAGTCCTTAGGTCATTGGGGCTGTGCTCTTGGAAGGTAGTTCTTGTGAGACTTCTTGATAGCTCTTTTGCACCTCCTTGAGTTCTCAGAAATAATTGTTATAAAAGGAACAATCTTGAACCCACCTGCTCTTTCTCTCTGCTACACTTTGAGATGTGACCATTTGCTCCTACATGTGCCCTCCACCATGATGTGTGATCACATGCCTCTTTCACCAGAGGCCAAACCAGTGGGTTTCCACCTTATTTTAGGCTTTGAATATCCAAAACTGTGAACTAAATAAATCCTTTCTCTTTGTAAGTTTCTCTTTGTAAGTTAGCTGCTTTGGGGGATGGGGATATAGGTCAGT
The DNA here is from genome assembly GCF_001458135.2 of Marmota marmota marmota. Taxonomy (NCBI): domain Eukaryota; kingdom Metazoa; phylum Chordata; class Mammalia; order Rodentia; family Sciuridae; genus Marmota; species Marmota marmota. The sequence goes on from NW_026000019.1 coordinate 11,718,901, forward strand.
GGTAGAGCCCTTGCCTAATGTGCCCAAGGCCCTGGGTTTGATCTCCAGCACTGAAGAAGAAAAAAAAAAAGATTAGCTGAGTGAGGCATTTTGTTTTAGTAACACGAAGTTGATCAATACACACACATCATCTTTTTCTTCAGGGTCTAGTAAGGGGATCTGGAATTAGGGTTCAGATAGTATCCATCTGTTATTTATTTTGAGAAAGACACCTCCTGAATCTCAGCCACTCCATCTGTGGTATTCAACAACATCAAACTAAAGACTATTCTTCTGAGTTGCAGAGAACCCGATGGTCATCACTCTGGAAAATTAGTTAATCTCCTGGAAGCAAAAGAATGAGATTACTCTTGCTGTGGACTTCTGGAGGATCTGACTGTTCCTTGAGGAACTAAAAACATCACCTGCCGCAGTCTGGCTGGGCACAATTCATGAGCCACTTGTCAAGCAGTAACAAACTTTATTTTTTGAACGCAGGCCACACCACGCGAGCTCTCCAGGAATTTCTCCAGAGCCCAACTGCCACCACCGGCTCTTCCGGTGAGCACCTCATCCGGAACTCTTCGGTCAGCTCTTGAGGCAGATTGGCTGGGTTGCGTGGGCGGAGCCAAAAGAGTCCCCCAGTGAGCAGCTCTGTGGTGAAAGGGTGGGGAAACAGCCCAATGAGCATCACCGCAGAGGAGCCAATCAGCTGGAAGTTTGCTGGGGCCTCTTTGGCTGAGGCTCTCAACAATCACCTTAAGATCTTTTTTGGGGGGTGGGTAGGTGGGTACCAGGGATTGAACTCAGGGGCACTCAACCACTGAACCACATCTATAGCCCTTTTTTGTGTTTTATTTAGAGACAAGGTCTCACAGCCTTCAGGAGAAGGCCCCAGTCTCCACACACCTTTGGCTGAGATGCAGGAGTCTGGCTCTGTCCCCTGCAGGTGACCACAGCCATACTGAGCAGTTCACTACCCTAAACTCTGCAGCCTCTGAGGCGTGGGAATTGCTGCCTGGAACACCCAACCCACACCTGGCTTCCCAACCCACAGCTTGGCTTCAGGATGGCTCAGACATCACCTCTTCCAGGAAGTCTGGGTCTCTGGGCTGGACCAAAGACCCTGCTTGGTTTCCAGCAGGTCTCATGGATATTCTGTATCTAGTCTATGCATTTGTTATGACTACTTTCTAATTATGTGGGTTTCCAATCCTGATTTCTATTCTAAGGAAGGTCTAAACTTGATCCTGACTAGGTTATTTAACAACTTGATACCTCAATTCATTCATTTATGGAAGGGGGCAGAATAATATCTTCTTCATAAATGTGCCATGAAGATTAAATATATTAAAAATATTAAAAATATTTTAAGCATATCATTTAATATAATATGTATTATTATATTTTAAGAATTATTTTATATATTTGTTGCAATGCTTTGTATAGTGCATGTATTAAATAAACGAAGCTGTTATTTTGGCCATCTTAACATGGATATGTTATCTTATCCGTACTAGATTATGCGCCCTTTGAGGGCAGTGACTTATTCAATATCCAATATATTGAGTCTATTTTTCTCTCCTTCTTTCTTTCTTTTTTTGGAGGGTGGGCGGGTAATGGGATTGAACTCAGAGAACTCAGGGCACTCGATTACTGAGCCACATCCCCAGCCCTATTTTGTGTTTTATTTAGAGACAGAGTCTCACTGAGTTGCTTAGCTCCTCGCTGTTGCTGAGGCTGGCTTTGAACTTGTGACCCTCCCATCTCAACCTCTGGAGCTGTTGGGATTATAGGCGTGCGCCACCTCGCCTGGCCTCTCCTTTTTTCAATGTTGATTTTGCCACTTTCCGTTTTTTATATTCACAAAATCTTGGTGAAGTTTTAAACTTTGTCTTAATTAAGGTGGAAGAAAAAATAAAAAGATATTTACAGATTTCTCAACCTTGGGCCATGGTCCAGCCCCAGGGGACTGACTGGGAGTTGTTATTTCCGTGATAAGTGAGAGCCTTGGTACCCGCCCTGGTCTTTTCCCACTGGTCGACCTCACCTTGTCCATGCAGAGATTCCTTCCTGCTCTAACCACCTCCTTGCTCCCCTCTTGGGGTCTTTGAAGATTTTTGAAGACTTTCTCACTGCCCGGCAGTTGGTGCTAGGGCCATATCCCACACACTGAAAAATTCAGCTCATCTAGTACAATCACTGTGGTTAATAATGGTTGTTGGCCTATGTGGTTCTGGAGATGGAACTAAATTTTTAGCTGATGAAAGAATTTGAGGGATGGAGGTAGCAAGGCTCACCTTCGTGGCAAAGTCAGGGATCTTCTCTGAAAAGCCAATGGCCACGCTGATGGATCCTCTGGGTAGCAATGCTTTGTTATAGATCTTGGTTCACATTCTCAGGACCTTCATTCACAGAACACAAGAGGTGACTTAATGAGTTGACCCATAGACCAAGCCCACAGGACAGTGTGTGGAGCTGGAAGGCCAATTTGTTACTGGATACCATAAAACTGGGCATTCAGGGGCAGTGACCATATTTCTTTCTATGAAGACTCATGCACTGGGCAAGGACACTCGACTCACCCAGGAGTTGTTTGTGCCTAACCTCAAAACGGTGGGGTTGAGTTGAAGTTTAATGAGGGAGAGGTGGAAACAGGGTGGGCTAGCCAGCTTGTCACTAAAGATAGTAGGTTGTCATCTACAGAGATAGAGACCCCAGGCTTTGCTTTGGTAGTCCCATCCCATCTACAGACATACTTCTGTTGCTTTCCTAGGGTAACTTGAAAAAAAAAAAGATTTTAGAAGAATGCAGTAGTATGGGGGAAGAAGAGTCTGGATGTAGGTTGGGGAAAACAAATTCTCTGAGACATGAAGAAAGATGAGATTGTATACTTTGTTGAAGGGCCTGGAGGCTGGAGCTCTTCTCTGCTTTGGAGCATCCACCTGACCCCTAAGGCAGAGACAGCAATCATTCCTTTTATGTTTTTGTTGGAGCATTTGGAAGTCCTGAGAATAGGGGGTTCATTCATCATCACAAAAGGGCTCAGATGGGTGGGGAGCTAGACTAGATGAAGTAATTATTGCGACTATATTTTCCAAACCTAAATAGGGCACACTATAGCTCAAGAGAATTGCTTTTATTCTGATTTGCAATTTATGGATGTGAAAAGGCATGCAAAGATACAAAGCAATGAAATGGCATTGAAAGAAGTGTCCTTATTAAAGACCGAGTCAAAAGAAACCAAAGTAATAAAAATGTTAGTGCTGGTAATGTTTCACAATAAGGACAGTTTAATTCAAGTCTTTTGCCACTTTTGCACCCATTTGTCTGGTTAAGAGTTCTTTAAAATTTGACTCTGATTACAAATATATTTCTTCATTTAATGGTTTGCTTTTTCATTGTTTTTAATGGTGTCCTTTGTTGAAGAGAACATTTAAAATTTTTCCACATTTTTCTTGGTGCATTATAGTTGTCCATAATGATGGAATTTGTTGCTATATATTCATACATACATACATACAATATAACGATATAATTTGGCCAGTATCACTCCCCAGTGCTCTCTACCTCCCTCTCTGCCTTCCACCCTTGGATCATTTCTTCTACTGATCTGCCTTTGATTTTTAGGAGATCCACCCAAACCTTTGTTCTCTTTTTTCCTCTCTAGCTTCCACAAATGAGAGAAAACATAAAGACCCTTGACCATCTAAGTTTGACTTATTTAACTTAACATGATGGTCCCTGGTTCCAACCATTTTTCTGCAATTGATAAAATTTCATTTCTCTTTATGGCTGAACAAAACTCCATTGTATATATACACCACATTTTCTTTATTCATTCATTTGTTGATGGACACCTAGGCTAACCATTGTTATTGTGAATTGTGCTATTATAAATATAGGTGTGCATGTATTACTGTGTGGTATGATGACTCTAATTCTTCAGTATAAATACTGAGGAGTGGTGTAGGTCATATGGAGGTTCCATGTCTAGCATGCCTTTTGAGGAATCTCCTAAGAGGTTCCTTCTCTGTGGTTGTACTAATTTATAATCCTATCAAGAGTGTAAAAGTGTTCCTATTTCTCCACTCTCTCCTGCAGTTATTATTATTTGTATTCTCGATAACTGCCATTTTGACTGATGTAAGATGAAATCTCAGTGTAATTTTGATTTGAATTTCCCTAATTGCTAATGATGTCGAACATTTTTTCATATATTTGTTGACTATTTGTAAATTTCAAGGGAAGCCTGTGTTATCAATTTTTCTTTTATGTGTTTGTGTGTGTTTTAGAGTCCTGAGACACCTTTCATTCTAGTCTAAAATCTATGACAAATTACCCAGTGTTCTCAAAACAGATGAATACTGTATTGTCACCCATAAAAGACATCTCATGATCCATCCATCTGACATTATTTTTCTGTACTACCAAAGATTTTTGTTCAGAAGTGAAGATGGGACAAACCAGGTTGGGGTCTTGCTGGCATAGTAGTTGCTTTAAATAGATGATTAGAAACAAAAGACAAAAATACAAAATATTTATAGGAAATACCCCTCCACACACCATTTTATAATTCTCTACCTATTATTTGCTGGCAAGATTGACAGATAACCCAAAAATGTTCTTAGATTAAATTCACCAAGTTGACTTTCTGGTAAGATTCTTGAAAAATGCTTTGACTATATGTACCAAGTAAAGTCTCTCAGGAAAATATTTTCTGTACTAAAAGTCAAGACTTAAGTAAATCCACTTTCTTCTGTAAAAACACTCCATTTCATTATTGGTCCAGTTATAAATTAGGGTCGAGGAGAGTAAGGGAGAATTTTTTTTTTTTTTTTTTGGTACTGGGAATTGAACCCAGGAGTCACATCTCTAGCCTGTTTTTATATTTTATTTAGAGATAGGGTCTTGCTGAGTTACTTAGGGCCTCCCTAGGTTGCTGAGACTGGCTTTGAACTCACAATCCTCCTGTCTCAGCCTCCAGAGCTGCTGGGTTTACAGCATGCACCACCATGCCCTTCTGGGAGAATATTATTCTACCTCTATAAAATCAAAGATAGTTGCAAAAATTGTAACCAAGTTACTGTACCTAGATCATTAATTCATTCACTTTTAAAAATATTAAACAACACCTATGTCTTTATGGTAAAAATTATAAAATTATGTATGAATCTGATGTTTTAGTATGCTTTTCTTTTTTTAAAAAATCTTTATATAATGTTTTAATAAAACAAAAACAACAATGTCATTGCATTTTTAGTCATTAAATCTAGGTCAGGTGACATGTTGGGAATGTAAAGATGAGAATCACCCTGTCACATCAAAGATCTGAGTGAACGAGCCACAGAGATATGATGTCACCTGAGTCAAAGTAAAAATCCTTTTTGACAATTAAGTTAGCAGTGACTAAAGAACAAAACAGAAGATACCACTGGTGCTTGCTAAGATGTGATGAAAAGGGCACTTTGTAGATTTCTTTTCTTTTCTTTTTTTTTTTGATGAGTTAACATCAGATTATTTATTTTGCTTACACAAAATAAGGGCAAGGGAACTTCACTATTTCGCCAGTTGAGAATGGCTGCTCTCCCCCTAATCCAGATTTCTCTTGGAGGACCAGATGTGTCAGCTTGGTTTGATTGACTCCATGTTGTTGTTTTCTCCCCTGGAATATTGTCTCTGTTGAAAAACTGGCTTCACAAAGAAGGTGGCAGCAGGACAATTTCAGAATCCAAAGCTTAAAAATAAGTTTTGGGCAGTGTGGGGTTATTTTCTGTCTCTGGGAGGGATCATCCCGTGTCAGGCCTGGAGACAGAGGCAAAGTCCCCAGCTGCCCATCCAGGAGATGTCACTCTCAGTAGTGTCTGGTGTCCTGACCTTTGCTTGCCCAGGATGACAGTGGGTAAGGAGCAGCAGGTCACAGGGGCCCCCTGATCCTCTAGGAGACAGAGCTCTCCCTGGGCAGACCCCGGGGCTGAGGGTCAGCGGCCAGGGGAGAATCATGTCAACGACTCCCCGCCTGTGGTCCCTGAGGTCCTGGGGCAGGGATGTAGGAAGCAGCTAGTGTCATAAGACGTCCCATCCCCAGTCAGGCTGGGTGCCTGGCTAAGGGAGGAGAAAGCCGGTGGCCTGGCCCCTGCGTCTGGTCTCACTTCCTCCCTGGCACCGCCTGGAAGGGGAGGAAGTGACACCCAGGGGAAGGCCGGGAAGTGAGGCCACTGACACATTCAAGTTCAGGGTGCGACAGCTCAGTCTACCCCCCAACAGGCCCCAAACTCAGCTCCCCTTCATGGGCCACGTCCCTTCTGAGAGTCACGCCCTGCCCTTTATAGGCACAAGGACCCAGAAGTTCCAGGGACACGTCCGTGTTTAGGCCCCCGGATCCGGAAGTTGCTCAGACATCCGTGTTTAGGCCCCCGGATCCGGATCCAGAAGTTTCAAAGGTGCACGTCCATGTTTAGGTGCCCGGACCCGGAAGTTCCTCGGGCGCACATCCATGTTTAGGCCGTAGCATCCAGAAGTGCCTCAGGTGCACATCCATATTTAGGCTCTAGGATCCGGAAGTTCCTTAGGTGTCCATATTTAGGCCCACGGATCCGGAGGTTCCTCAGGCGCATGTCCATGTTTAGGCTCCCGGACCCAGAAGTTCCTCAGATGCATGTCCATTTTTAGGCCCCCAGATCCAGAAGTTCCTCAGGTGCACGTCCATCTTTGGGCCCTCAGATCCGGAAGTGCCTCAGGTGTCCATGTTTAGGCTGCAGCATCCAGAAGTTCCTGAGGCGCACGTCCATGTTTAAGAGCCCGGGTCTGGAAGTTCCTCAGCATCCATGTTTAGGCTCTAGGATCCCGAAGTGTCTCAGGCGTCCATGTTTAGGCCCTTGGATCCAGAAGTTCCTCAGGCGCATGTCCATGTTTAAGCCCCCAGATCCGGAAGTTCATCAGTCCTCCATGTTTAGGCCGTAGCAACCAGAAGTTCCTCAGGCACACATCCATGTTTAGGCCCCTGGATACGGAAGTTCCTTAGACATCCATGTTTAGGCCCCCGGATCCGGATCCAGAAGTTTCAAAGGTGCACATCCATGTTTAGGCACCCAGATCCAGAAGATCCTCGAGCGCACATCCATGTTTAAGTCATAGCATCCAGAAGTGCCTCAGGTGCACGTCCATGTTTAGGCTCTAGGATCCGGAAGTTCCTCAGGTGTCCATGTTTAGGCCCCCAGATCCAGAAGTTCCTCAGGCGTCCATATTTAGGCCCACGGATCCGGAGGTTCCTCAGGTGCACGTCCATGTTTAAGCCCCCGGGTCCGAAAGTTCCTCAGCATCCATGTTTAGGCTCTAGGATCCCTTAGTGTGCTTTTCATCATTGTGACCAAAAGACCTGACAAGAACAATTTCGAGGAGGGAAAGATTATTTGGGACTCAGTTTCAGAGGTCTCAGTCTATAGATGACTGACTTCATAGCTCTGGGGTTGAAGCGAGGCAGAACATCATGGCAGAAGGGTGTGGAGGAGGAAAGCAGCTCAGGACATAGCAACAAGGAAGCAAAGAGAGATCTGTTCATCAGATACAAAATATATATCCCAAAGGAACAACTCCAGTGACTTACCTCTTCCAGCCACGTCCTTCCTGCCTGTAGTTACCACCTAGTTAATCCCTAGTTAATCAGCAGATTAATGTACTGATTAAGTTACTGCTCTCATAACTCAATCATGTCACCTCTAAATTCTCTTGCAATGCCTCATGCATAAGATTTTGGAGGATACTTCATAGATAAACTCTTAACACCGACAAAATACATTCCATATTGGAAACATCAACATCACTGACCCTATTTCAGGACTGCACAAAGATGTAAAGTTCTGAAAATCAAGTCCAACAATCATCCAGGAGCTGAAGATTTCTGCAGATGGTACCAAAAATCAAACAGCCCTGCCAAAGTTAAAGCACTAGGTTCTGTTAGCCAGAAATCCCAAAGAGACAGTTCTGTCAAATTCAACAGCTATTTTGTTTCAAAAAATAACTAACTAAATAAATAAGCTCAACATCTTGTGTGAAGTCATGAATAACAATATTGTGCTTTATTATAAGGGCAATAGTTTGTGGAATGTTTTGAGTTTTGTGTTTTTGGAAGTGTTAACTAGATTTGCATTTTTTTCTGCAGAAAACATCCAAATATTTGAATCTTGTCTTATATTTTTCAAGGAGCTTTTCTCTATATTGTTTGCTCTGCTGCTTACATGTTGAATGAACTGATGCATGAATGAATGAGTGAACAAATAAACTCGTGTGTGTGTGTGTGTGTGTGTGTTCCGTATTATGATCATAGCAGTGAAAAGTTAGACCAGCTTTCTGATCTGATGGATGCTTGGTACTCTGGTAGGGAGGCAGACCTTAAACAACTAACACAGGGCATATATATGAGTGCTAGGTGTGATCTAGGGTGGGTAGCCTTGCCTGGGGGATTGCCAAAAGATAAAACAGAGCTGAGTTCAAGGTTGCCAGATAGAGCGGGAAAGTAGAGACTCCTAGGCAGAAAACAGGACGTTCCAAAGCCACAAAGATAGAGGGCAACATGTTGCTTTGGAATATAAAAAAAAAAAGAAGCCAAGTGTTTGGACAAGAGAATTTGAGGAGCTCCAGCAGCTGTTAGAGGTGGAGAGCTATGTTTGCTCTATTAAGGATACTGGACTTCCCTAGGGCAATAGAAAACCACTGGTGGTTTTAAGCAAATGCATTAATCATATTTGTGTTTTAAAAAAGTTAAACTGGAGTAGGAAAAACTCTTTCTTTTTGGAGATTAGAAGTAGAAGAGGATCTAGAACCTAGCTCTCCAGAGACCTGGTTCCTTATCACCCTAAATTCTCTGCTCTTTGTTGGTTTCAAACTCAGTAAAAAAGGGAACTTGATGTAAGAAGTGACTGTAAGAGCACAGCTGTCTCCTTGTCCTTCACTGGCACCACTCCACCCGCTGGAGAGGAGGTCCGCCTTCGTACATGGACTCCTGGCAAACCCTTTACAGAGGATCCAAGGCCGCAGGGCGGACGCCTACAACAAGAATGTTTAATCCTTTCATTAATTTTATCTAGAAACACTTGTTCTGCAAGAGCAAAACCCCCACAAGTCATGGGTTCCCATAAGATGTACCTGGAGTTCTGGGAAAGGGCAAATGTCCCTTGGAGAGTCATCAAAGGGCAAATGTCCCTGGGAGAGTCATATTCTGGCCTATTTCCGGAATATAGCCCCAGTGAACTGAAAGCAGGTAATTTCCAGGACAGACATTGGTATTTGAGAGGGGGTGGGCTGGGGGAGAACAAAAAAAGAAAGTAGGAAAGCAGAAAATAGTAGTGGAAATGCCACTTTTTGAAAGGACACTCTGCTCCCTGTTTCTGATTCTTCAAATCCACCAACTTGCAGATTTTGCTTCTGTTCCTGCTACTCCTGTTTACTGCTCTTGCCTGGGAGACTAGCCTTTGCAAACCCAGTAGCTTGTTTTTGGTGTTCATCAAAACCAGTTGCCTCTGCTCTAAAATCCCTTGGCTTTCCAATTCTCTAACCCTGAGCAGTGTGTTCTGGAAACAGTCAGTGGATTTTTACAGCCCTATCAGGTGACATTTACCCTTTCATAGAATTCCAAGAAGTAGGTCTTATGGCAGCCTAAGTTGTGCAGAGGTTTCACTCTTTGGGGTTTATTCATCTGATTCTTCTCATCAGTGGAGGAGAAACTTTTGAAGTTCTCTTTTGTATTACTTGATTGACACCTTTCATTTTGGGTTTTCTTTTTTCCCCCTCATCTTCAGTTGGTTTCTCTTGCTTCTCGGCCCATTAAATGCTAGCATTCCTTTGGATTCTAGTTGTACTTTTTTTTTCTTCCATACTTGCTGAGTATTATCCTCTACTCCCATGCATCATTTACTTAACTAACATAATAAATGTACATATTCACAGGGTACAGAGTGATATTTCAACACAAGTATACAATGTGCAGCAATCAGAACAGGATAATTAGCATATCCACCACCTCAAGCATTTATCATTTTCTTTTTGTGTTGGCAGCATTCAAAAATTCTCTTTTCTAGTTATTTTGAAATGTACAATGAATTATTGTTAACTATAGTCATTCTACTGTGCTATAGACTGATAGACATTACTGCTTCTATTTTTACTCTAGTTAATGATTCTTATATGTGTATCTCCAGCTCCTCCATCTTCTGGGCTCTAGCCCTAGAGTGTCAGTAATTGCTGATTTCACTTTTTTACCTAGATGACCTAAAATTGTCATATGCTACAAATTCAATAGCAAATTAATTATGCCCAGTATTCTCTTCACCTCAATTGAAATCCCACTCCTCTGTCACTTCCCATCTCAGTTAATGGCACCAATAGATGTCTAGGTTTCCATGCAGAGGCCTGAGGTTCATCCTGGAATTGTTTCCTATCCTTCACCTAACAGTTTAATGTTGTAAAATCCTGTTAACTCTACATCCAGGATTTTTCTTGCTAATACCCGTCTCCATCACCCATGACCTCATTTAAAAAAAAAATAAATCCAAATTTTCTCTGTGCCAGCGCACAGGGGAAGCACTCAAGATGTATATATTTTAATGCTTCCTCTTTTTCATTCTCCTCTCTCTGACCTGTTTCTAGTCAACTGATTAAAGGTGTAGACAAAGTCCAACTCGTATTTTTCCCAGCTGAGCCAGCTTAAATGGACACAGTGGGCCCTGAGAAATAGTAATAAGAAGAAAAGATCAAGGGCTGGGAGAACAAAGAGCACATTGAGTTTTTTCAGCGGGGGTAACTGGAATTGCACCACCCCCAAGTGCTTGCTCAGAAAATAACAGTCAAGCTTTCTAGCCTAATCCCATCTTACACTTTCCTGAGTGTGGGCCAACTGGGGTTAACTGCATTGCAGTGAGGCGAGTGGTGTCCCTGTGTGCTAGTGTGAGCTGAGGAGGGTTTTTTTGGAGAAAGAGGGAGAGGCATTGTTTCTCTTTGGGACTGAGAACAGGACTGGAGTTGCACAGTTGATCCTCTAATGCAGAAAGATAGTATTTTAGGCTTTGTAGGTCCCACGTCTCTGTTGCCCCTACTGAGCTCTGTTGTTACACAAAAGCATCTGTAGACAGTGCGTAAATGAAGGAGGGATTGTGCTCCAGGACAACTTCAGCTGTGGACACTGAGTTTCTTTCCACGTGGCATGAAATGTTCTTCTTCTTTTTGATGTTTTCCCAACTGTTTAAAAGGTAGAAAACACTTTCATTGCTTGGGCTAAGAGGGCAGTAGACAGGATTTGAGTCCCCCCCTGCGCTGATAACCTAGATCAGCTCTACACCACTCAGAGTAGCTGGTTTGGAGTGGAGCATACAGAGGTGCAGAGCTCAGGATGTGATCATAGATGTCCTCACCTACTGAGTGCCAACTGTGTGCCAGGCTCTCTGTTCAGCGCTGGGCATGCACCACCTTGTTATTTCTCACAAAAACCATGCAAGGGAGGAACTAGGGTCCTCCCTCTCTACAGGTGGTCAAACTGTTCCTCCAGTAACTGTCAGAGTCAGGCTTTTGCCAGGTGTCTGTTCTGAGGGGCATGTTCTCACCACTACACCCATCTGCTTTCTTCCCATCCTGGGCAAATTATATGCTATGGGTCATGTTTTTCAAGAATATGGATATTTCTATCATAAAAGGGCTCATCTTTCCAGAAGAAAAATTGGGGACAAGGAAGACCAGAGCATAGATACTGAGGTGCCATCATCACCAGCTGCGGGAAGATGGGCTCAGAACCCACCAATACTTAATATACTTGAATTTTTTACCTAGTTCTTTCGGAGGAAAGCAGATAATCCTCTCACTCGCAAGACTCCACAGTCCCCACTACACTCCCTCTGCCAACACACACACACACACACACACACACTCCTTAGGCCTTTGGTGTGAACATTAGACTCCTCTGAGTAATCTGTTTGGCATCAGTATCTAAAGAACAGATGTCAGTCTGCTGCATCTTCCCCAGGGCCCTGCCAGAGAATGCAAAGGTGGCAACCCACCCCACCCTACCACCATATGAATCACTGCGGATACCCCCACCCCCACCCCACTTCACTGCTTTCTCTCCTTGGACACCCAGCCCCACGGAG
>NW_026000019.1:11731106-11821341 GCF_001458135.2 Marmota marmota marmota
TAAGTTGGGGGCGGGGTGGGGGGTGGGGAGCTGGAGGTTGGGTGAGGGAGAAAAGAGACACACAAAAGGCAGTTGAAAACATCTGACCAGGAGTAGTAGGTGCCCCTGGCAGAAGCCTAAAGCTGCACCTTGCCTCCTTCTCAGAGGTCCCGGGAAATATGCCAGCTCCTGAGTGGGCCAATGTGTGTGTGTGTGTGTGTGTGTGTGTGCATGCCTGTGAGCACAGTGCACGTGGGGTACTAAGGATTGAACCTAGGGCCTTGCAAATGCTAGGCCAACGCCCTACCACTGTGTTACAGCCCCAGTCCAGTTTATTTCTTGAGATAGGATCTCACTAAGTTGCTAAGGCTGGCCTTGATCTTGTGATCCTCCTGCCTCAGCCTCCTGTATAGCTAGGATTACAGACATGCTCCACTGTACCTGGTACAGTTTCTACTCTTTATTAGAAACCCTAGTTCCTTTGCTTTGTTTGCCTCCTATACCCTGAGTCTCTTTGGAGCAAGTGCTTGGATTTTTTTGCGGTTTGGGGACATGCCTGTCTCTGAGTTTGGTTGCTATAAGTCCATGTGTCTGGGCCACCTCTTTCTTATGGCTCTAAAACAACCCTCTTATGGCATTAAAAACAACCCTCTTCCCTTTGTTATGCTGGACAACAGGAAGGACAGCTTGAACCTCGGGGCAGAAGGATCTGAAGGACTTTGTATTTAAGTCACTTAGTTTTTCATCTGAGAATCCAGATAAGATTGAGTTAGGGTCATGTGATCTACGTTTGAAAAACAAAATTAAGCATTTACTCCTCCCACCGACCATTAGTAGAGTCACATTTGCTCAATGTTTAAAACTTGGACAGCACAGAAACCTAGGAAAATAGTAAGGCAAAGATCACCCATTCTTGCACAATTTGGAGAAAACCTCTCCTGGCATGTTGGTGTACTTCCTTTTGCTCTTTGTTCAATGCCATTCTTTGTCCCTATCTTGCCTATAACCTATGGCATCTAGCATTTGATATCCTACTCTCTGGATGCATTGGCATTCTTTTCTATTTCCCATTAAAATTCTTCCACCAGGCATGGGTGATGTGTACCTGTAATCCCAGCACTTGGGAGGCTGGGGCTGAAGGATCACCTGAGTTTAGGAGTCCAAGACCAGTTTGAGCAATATAGGGAAATCCCATTAAAAACAAAACAAAACAAGAAACAAACCAACAACAACAACAACAAAACAAAACCCCAAAACAAACAAACAAAAAACACCCAACAACAACAACAAAAAAAAAACCCAAAGCAGTGATCACAATTTAAGGAATAGATATTTACTTTCAAAGACTAAGACAGGGTTCCTCTCTTGGAATTAATATTGAATTAGCACTGAGGACATTAACATCCCTACCCGACATCCCCTGCTATACTTTTCCTATCTGAAAGTTTATCAGGAAGGCAGGTGGATCAAATACTGCTCACGCAGGGGACAGGCTCCCTGGATGAGAGTTGTAAGCATGGCATGGGCAGGAAGTTGGGGGTAGGAGGTGGGCACAGAGGATGGTCTCTGAAAACCCAAACTTGACAAGAGAAATTTCTCTTGAGAGTGTCAAGGCACCAAGCCACTTGACAACTGGGATCAAGGCTGAAAACCATGAGGGGTGGATGTTTTGATGTTAAAGAAAGCAAAATGATTCAACATGAGCTCGGGGGTGGGGGGGGAGCAATTTATTGGATGAGGTCGTTTATCTGTTTTCCTGACAGTGCCAACATTATTCTTGCACATCATCACTTATTCTCCTGCTTCCCTGGGTTGCCCTTAATCTGGCACAAACTCCAGAACAGAATGCACCCTATTCTATGGAGATGGTGGCCAACACAGCACAAAGGCACAGTAATGTGGCCAGTTCCCAGGGATAGAACTTTTGGGTTCTTTGGGAGAGCATGAGACAGGAGAGTGGGATGTAGATGGGAAGGGCAGTCAATAGCAGCTAGGAACCTGCCCCCAAGAAACCTGCATGAGCACCAGGGAGAGCTCCTGAGGGGGCTTGAGGAGCCGTTTCTCAGTTCTGGGGGTCAGCAGCGACTGAGACCATTGGGAGCAGGAAAAAAGTGAGGGGAAAATGAGGGTAAAGATGAGGGACTACGAGCAGGGCCAGATTATCCAAGAGGATTCTGAAAACAAGAAGACCATCTGTTTTCAACAATCAGAATTTAAGGTTTAATGTTGTACAGCACCATCCGGGTATCACCTGGAGCAGGGGTGGGGGAGGGCTAGGGTAGAGAAGGAGAAAGGGACTTCTGTAATTAAGGACTCAGTTACTTTCAGTGAGGAGCACCTGATCTGAATGGGCAGGGGGGGAGATTAAAAGGGAGAAAGAAAAGTGAACGTGGCATCCATGTTCTAAGCATCTGCTATGTCTTCGGCTCCATGCTAGGAACTGGGAATACAGATGAAACTCTTATGCCCTGCTTTCATGTCAGAGAAAAGTTGGTCCTTAGACCACTGTTCACATGAAGGCTCCTAAAGACCTTCACTGGATGACCCAGATGATCCCGCTGAGACAGGCTGCATGCACATCTGATTATCTTTGCTGGACTCTCTTCAGGAGGAAGCACAGCCTCTAGATTTAAATGTATAGTTACGTTCATGTAATGAAGTTTCAGTCGAGGATGGACCATGTAGAGGACAGTGGTCCCACACAATTATTCGAAGGCTAAAAAACTCCTATTAAATAGTGACATCATAGCCAGCAGAGCACAACACCTTGTTCTGGTGTTGGTGTTGGGGTAGGTGTGAACACACATACTGTGCTGGCAGTTGTGTAAAAGCACAGCAACACCAAGTGAGTTCTAAACCATGCAAGAGGCAGTGGGTTGTGGGAATCAGAAACGAGGGCATTCAGTTTTCTTATTGGGTAGGTCGTAGGAAGCTTCAGGGAAGCAATGTCCATTTCAGCTGGACCTTGGAGGATAAGTAAGATTTCACAGGTGGAAAAGATGGAAGGAAATGTTCAGGCAGGAATTGTAGGGGAATTCATGGAAATATGTGAGCATGCATTGGGGTCTGGGGGAAAGTGGCTCTTCCTCTCAACGTGCCTTGAGGGAGGGTGAGGACATGGAGTGATGGGTACAAGGGAAGGTGACAGACCCCCAGGAAGAAGCTCAGCAACTGGCCCATGGGTGGACAATCAGGTGGGAGGCAGCATAGCAGAGTCATAGGAGCAGGTGTTCCAGTGAGTCAGGTAGCCCAGAGTCACCTCAATTCCATCCTGTTGTTGCCCATTGAGTTTGAGCAAGTTATTTACCCCCCCTTGAGCCTCACCTTCCTGCTATATAAATAGAAGATTAGTACACCTACTTCTCAGAAGGGGATACCATTTAAAGGATGTCATGTTCAGAAAATGCTGAACCAGGGCTCAAAATTGACCCTCAGTGAATGTTGCCCCTTCAGGTGGAGTCAACGAAAGAAACCCAATTGAGCTTCAAAAAGTTTCCTATGTTGTCTTTCATTTCACAAATTGTTATTGACCACCTACCATGTGCTAGGCGCTGTGCTGGATGCTGCAAGATAGTCAAAGATGCAATCTCTCAAAGAGAGCATAATACACTTGGAGGAGTGATTCCCAAAGAGATCAAAAGTTAAGCAGCAGTCCAAGATGGCAAGCCATCAGAGAACCCACGTGTCCTTCAGAGGTGCTCAGCCTCTGCAATGGCACCATGTACTGAAGGACAAAGTGCTGCAAGTTCAGAGTAGGGTGAGGTCACAGAGGATTGCTGTGAGTTGGGAAGGTTTCAAAGACTAGGAGGAATAGGAAGATCCCAACCCGGAACGTGGTGAGTATTTGGAGAGACCGAGGAGAGGAGCCATCACATTAAGCGGCAAAAACACCAGCCCTGGCGCAAGGTGAGCTTAGGGGATGGTGTGGTTTGATGGTAGAAGAGTCCGAGGAGGAAAGGCTGAGAGGGAGGGTGGAACCAGATTATGGAAAGCCCTGGGAGTCAGGCTCAGAACTTCAATATCCAGTACAGGCAATGTTTTTCTCATTGTGTGCTCTGGGTCACACAGGCCTGTCCCCACCCCCATCCTGCATTTTTAAAATGCCACTTATTCTTTAGTATTTAGTTACTGCCTTGTACTGTTTTCTTTGTTGCATCTATGTGTCACCCTGAGCCTTAAGCAAGATTGTAAATTCCACAGTTCAGGTCACATAAAGTTTTCCTAAATTGACATGACTCAATAGAGGAGGAGCATTATCTCCCAGTCCCAGAGCCTGGGAGATAAGCAAGGTTTGCAGATATCCATGGAGAAGCTGGGGCCATGCTATTCTGATGGCTTATAGTAAGTCCCAGTCACTGTCCAGTCACCACGCTTGATCCCCAGCCTCATGTTGCTCTGATGATTGGAGGTTGCCTTGAAGGTTTAGGCCTCCAGTTTCAGCAATATCTCTATGGACCACATTTGGTTTTATTTTCCATCTATGAATACAGATCCTCAAATATAGGTAGAAGGAATGTGTGTCTCCTAGATTTTCCAGATCCCTTTGGGCTTCGTCTGATCAAGCTCTTTGACCTTCCCCAAACCAACCAAAGTCTCACCATTTGACTAGAGAACACCTGGGTCCTGAATCCTCTTATTGTCTAGAGTCCCCTGTTCCTTTGCTATCACCAGCTGCCTTTCCAAGTTTACTCCTGAGGAGGAAATCAACCAGGAACCTTAGGAATCAGGTGACTCAGGGCAGAAGGCAAGAACTGTGCAGAGCAAACACGGCCTGCCTGTGTGTTTGCTTTGGTTTAAAGAGTTACTGGGGATAGTATACTAACCTTTTGTTTTGCTTTCTTTGTAAATAGCTGTTTTAAGGTAGCAGTTTCTCCATGGGATCAGTCAAACAAATCCTTAAAATAGACCTGACCCCCTCTCTGTGGACCAGCCAGGATGGCAGCAGTGACACCTGGGCCATTGGCCCCAACTTCATGCCAGGGATATGGCCACTCAGTAGTGTCTGCATTCCTTTTCTATCCAGGGCACAGCACTTCATCTCACAGTCCCTTGAAGCCTCAGCCTTTGGTGGCCCCAATGCCACTCAAGTGCTAGACTCCTCACATGAGTGCCTGCCCCCAGACATGGTTAGAGACCCTCATTGTGGTATGCACATGAATGGTCCTTTAGTCTGGAGTCCCTGACTTTGGTTTTACAGACACCTTTTAGCTTGGTTCTGCAGGGCAAGAGCAGGTAGGGGTGAATATGGGCAAGAGGTCATTCATGGTGGTTCTGTCAAAAAGAGAGAGAGAAAAAATGTCTTCCTTCAACAGGAGCCTGCTCATGCTCTTGGGAGGGGGGGCAGCAGTCTATGGCTGGTCGGTTGGCTGGGTCATGCCTAGACCTCAAGGCCCCATAGACACTGACCTGCCTCTACCTTATCCCTCTTTTCTCAGATGCGTTTTCCAGTGGAGTGTGACCAGATTTTGAGGACACCACCAAGGTACATTCATAAATGCACCTTGTGCCAGCTCCTTCCTCTGGCCTTTGTTCATGATGTTCTTTTCTCCTGATAAGTCCTTCCCCATCCCCTGTATGCATTCAAATCCTTTCCATCCTTCAAGGTCCAATGCAAACCTACCTCCTCCACAAACCTCTGTGGAATATTCCTCACAGTTTGGCCCTGGTTCTTGTCTCCTTGTTTTATGTGGGTCACTTTGGTTTTTCCTCAAAGAGTCTGCAAACTCTAGGAAGGCAGAGACCCCATTGAGTTCTACATGCCCTAAAATCTCTCTTTTTTTCCTGTATCACTTATGGCTCCTTTGTTATTCACTTCTGAAATGCCCATAGCTACTAGCAGAAAGTGGGAGATCAACAAGTACTTGACAATTGGTTGATTTATTCATGTCTTGTATTAGAGAGAAGAATTAGCTAAATTGATAAAAGTTGAGCATGATCCATGTGCCTTATTCTGGAACTTTGACAATGAGCACATAATGGCTTTATGTGCATTTCTCTTTCATTTAATTGCCTCCTGAGGAAGACTGACTTTAGTCTTTTGCATTCTGTTAGATCAATTCCCATCAGGAAACATTAAACGAGTATCTATTAAGTGCACCTCACTGAGTAATCCTGATATTGGGATCTGAGGCCTTCACCCTGGAGTAGAGCATGAAGAGGGTTTTATTAGTCCTTTGTTATTTCCTTCTCAGCCCTGATAGGGAATGACCATGACAACTATGAGCAGTAGATATAGGCTGTTCAGGACAAGGTGAAAATGAGGGAGGAGATCTAAAGGGTGAGGACTTGGAATGAACGACTTCAGCTTCCAAGAGCACAAATGTACTCTGGCTGTACTGTGGCTTGAAGTGACTCAAATGACCAATTATGCAAGTGGCCACCAGAACCAGACAAGACCTCCAAGTAAGGGGAGCCAGCCCAGAGCTCTTTTGGGGAGATGCCAAAACTTCAACAGTCATGGGACAAAGTCAAGAAAGGTTCTTGAGAAGAGCTAAATTTATCCAGGTGCTCGAGGGCATGAACTTCAGGGGAAAAGGGCAAATGAGGAGCCACTTGCCTGCCAGGGAAAGAGGCGAGAAAAGGACAGTACCCATGGCTGGCCATTCACACAAGAAAAGAGGGAAATCTTTCCAATGCGGGCCAGCAGCAGCTGCCTAACTATATCACTGTGTGTGTGTGTGTGTGTGTGTGTGTGTGTGTTTAAACTTACTATCTTGAAGCCTCCTGACAATTGGGAGATGACAGAAGATCAGAAACCACATTGAGATTCAACTACTACCTCTGATGCTTCCTAGAAATGTAATGTTTTCCCATGGATCTAGGTTAAGAGTTGGTAGTTACAAAAACATTCCAACTTGTCCCCAAGGGGCAGACCATGCAATATGCAGTGTGCAAGAGCTTGGTGACACAATGGTAGAGTCCCACTTTCTGAGGACCTCAGAGAAAAATGCTGGGATCATGGTCAATGTGGACAGTGTGTCTAATGTGCAAGGAATTGAGAAAGACTTGATGAAGAGTTAACTATCCCATGCAAAGTTGGCTCTCAAGAGTGAGATGGGCAGCAGGAGGTAGGTGGTGAGGGGGCACTAGCTGAGTAGCTATTGGCACTTTTTGGAAATATTGTCATTCAGTTCTTAGAGATGAGTATCATCTCCTGTTTACAGATGAAGAAACTAGATTCATGGAGTTTACATGCCTTTAAAAGGTCCATTGGTTTCTGCTTAATTTTGCTCATATTCAAATCATTTCCAATAATTTTTTGGAAACTTTAGCACTCAACCCAAGTCTTAGTTTTGTTTTGTTTTTCTTCAAAGTTCTATTGAAAAAAAATCCTATTGCACTCTTGGGGAAAAGAAAAAAAAAGGTTCATTGATGATAATTATTAAAGTCAGGGTTCAAACCTGGCTTCCTAGTTCCAGTGCCTGGGTTCTTTCTACTCAGCTACAGAGAAACCCCAGAGAGCTGACATCGGAGAGTAGTTCGGGAGACTTGCTCACTAAATCTCCTAGATCTTGGACAAATCAAAAGCTAATAATCAGCCAATGCCCTTCACTGAGCCAACTCACCACTTTCTTATTTCTTCTAAAATTACATTTCTCTGAGAAATATACATAATGAAGTAAAAGGTGGGAGTCATTGCCTTTTTATTTTTGCTTTCAGCCTAGGCTGAACTTTTTGGTCACATCCCAGTCTCCCTGATCTTTGTCCTCAATGCCCGGAAAGTGCATATTTGCCCAGCCTTTCTCCCACATGGCTCTAAGCACCACATGCTCTAATCTGGACTAAGTCCACTTAGCAGAGGGGAGGATGGCCTTCTAGTGACCCTTCCAGGAAACTCCCGTCCTCCCCAGGTTCTCCTAGTAACAGTGCTAGGATGGGCCAGAGTGGGCAGATGCCTTCTCCACGGTAAGTTCTGGAAATGGCCCCACAGACAGTTCCATAATTAACTGAAAATTCTCACCCTTAACTCCTCCTACTTCTTCTTTTGGTCACTTGAAGCATTAGCCACAGTTAATTATAACACAATTCAACACTCAAGAGGAAAACCACCCATGAGGAACTCATCCCTCAGACATAGGAGACAGTCATTCAGAGATAGGTGTTGGCTGGTTCCAGAGTTCTTCATATTCTCCTTTACCCTTCCTGTCCTTAGGATTTTGTCTTGGACATCTTGTCTTAGTGCACTCACTCTCTCTGGGAAATCTCATCCTTCAGTATGGTAGTGATTGTCACTCCTAAGTCAGTGACTCTGAGATCTCTCTTTGCAGACCCTAGCACTCCCCTGTCCAGGTCTCTCAGGAGACAGTCGGTGCTCAATACATCTTGGAGAATGCAGAGGACTCTTTAAACCTCAAAGGTTGGCATCTCAGGCAGTCTTTGACTTGGTGATTTTTATAGTCCCTTATAATTACTGCTGCTTTGTGAGGCCATTTAGAGGGAGGGAAGACTCACAAACCTCAGAATTACAAATTTTGACCTTGCCCTGACATCTGTTTGCATCTATCTATCTGAAGGTTACAGGTCAAGTTCTAAAGTAGGCAACATGGAGTTCCAGCCGGGATTCTAGATCTGGTTATGATGCAAATTGGCTATGTAGCTTTGAGCAAGTCTCTTTGCTTCTCTGTGTCTCAGCATATGGTTGAATTGGATGATATCTAACTTCTGACACTTTTCAGTGAAAAGCATTCTAGCAATTTTGTGTCTGATTTTTTTTTTCCTAGACTTACTAGCTGATGAATTTTCCTGAGAGATGATAATGTAATCTTCAGCAATTGAGCAAATTTTATTCTGTTTGTTTGATTTTTCCTATAGCATTGTCCAGATATCTCCGAATGAGGCTTAAGAACTAGCTGTTGGTTTCAACACTATTCAAGATTAGTCTTCTAAATTTCGTTGTAGATGAACACAAAGCAGGCTTCAAGATCAATGTAACAATGTCTCCACCCAACACAAACACCTGTGTTTGTCTAACTTGTCTACTTTTCTTCCTCCTGAGACACAGTCTGGCAGGGTGGCTTTGACCCAGGCCAGAGTTGCCCTGCATGTATGATTATGCATGAGGAACCGTGACTTAACAAGCATGTTCAACAAACATGCCCAGTGCAAGAACAACGCATCTGAGGGAGTCATTACCTTTCCAGTTATCCATCTTGGTAGGTACAGAGTTATCCTAAAACTGGTTTGGGGTTACCACTTATTTCTGGTGGTGTTTTAGTCAGCTTTTTCACTGCTGTGACCAAAAACCCTGGCAAGAACAATCAGAGGAGGAAAAGTTTATTTGGGGGCTCAAGGTTTCAGAGGTCTTTCTCCATAGACAGCCAACTCCATTCTTGGGGGCCTGAGGTGAGGCAGAACATCATGGTGGAAGAGTGTGGCAGAAAGAAGTGGCTCAGGGCATGAGGGAATTAAAATAATATTCAGTATTGAGATTATTGGGATGATTGAAGGATTGTTCATGTGAAGCTAATTGGTGAACTATAATTTTCACCTTTTGATTTATTTTAGATAATTAATGGTTTCCTACTTATTTTTTTTCCTTCTTTTTTCTAATTTCTTTGAATCTATTGCTAAGTCCCTCCATTCCACTCAATATCTTATCTATATAAATTTCCAGATGGGAAAGCCAGCTGTGTATGGGTGATACATGTTTGCACACACCTTGAAGCCTCCTGTGTATACAGCTCCATTTTCTTCCCTGAAGACCTTTCTCTAGGAGTTGTGTCTTCTTGCTCCACTCTGGGCTAGTGCCCTAGGCCTGCCGTGAAGCTGTCCGTATGGGACTTCCCTTCATCATCATCATTTTTCTCTTACATTTTGTTCCTATTTCTTGCATCCCTTGTCTTCCCTTTCTTGAATGACATCCTGATTTTGTTGGATCACTGTCTCGAGAAATCCGATAAAAGGTACCTGTTTGTTTTTTAGGAGGTGAACTTCTGGAAATGTTGCTTGTACGACATTGTCTATATGCTATGTTCACATTAATTTGAGACTCTTAGGAATAGTTGAAAATCATTTTCTTTCCAAAAAAAATTTTTTTTGGTCTACTCCCTTCTAATGTTGTTGTTGAAAAGTCTGTTGCTATTCTTATTACCATTTCCTTGTATGTAACCCACTTTTCTCCCCGAAAGCTTTTGTTTATTCCTAGTATATTAGACCTCATGATGATACATCTTCAATTTTTTAAAAACATTCATTGTGTAATGTACTTGATTAGTCATTTCATTCTGGAAATTTTGTGTTATTCAATTTTTTGTACTATTTACTTGATACTTTCTTCTCTATGATTTTTTTCCCCATAAACTACCATTGGTCAGAAATATAACTACTTGGATCGATTCTCTAATTTTTTTCTACTTATCTATCATTTTTTCCTATCTATCTATCTGTATCTATATCTATCTATCTATATCTATATCTATATCTATATCTATATCTATATTTTAGTTGTAGCTGGACACAATATCTTTATTTTGTTTATTTATTTGTATGTGGTGCTGAGGATCAAACCCAGGGACTCACATATGCTAGGCCAGGGCTCTACGGCTGAGTCACAATCCCAGCCCCCTATCTTTTGAGAGATTCAACCTTAAGTTTTCTATATTTTTAATCTCTCAAATAAAAATTATTATATTTTTAATTCTCAAATACTTTTGAAATTCTCATTGTTCCTTTAGTTGTCACGATTTTTATAGGATTCTTATTTCATAGATATAATCTCTCTCCTATTACTCCTATTCACCTTTCCCACTATTACCTTGGTAGGTACAGAATTATTCTAAAATGGTTTGGGGTTTCTATGTATTTCTGATAGTAAAACAAATTGCCTCTGCTTCCTCCAGATTGTTTTATTACTCTTTGTTATCTCCATCTTTCATGTAGGAGGATTTCCCTAAGGAGCTGATGTTTTTCTGTTGTCTGTTTTTATTGAAGAGTGATATTTATCACATTGGGTGGGCCGGTTTAGGGTCACCAGGTGGCAGGTGGGCTTTCTTTGCACACAGCCAGTCCAGTTTGGAAGACAGAAAATGCAGAACAAAGTTTAGGCTCTAAATTGGGGCGTCAATGACTCAGCAAGGTCAAAGTACACTACTTCTCCCTCTTTCACTTTAGAAGGGCGGCTTTCCCCTTCCACCATCATTTCACTCTAGAAATCATCAAAGGGATTAGATAAGTGCTTATCTGCTGAGGTCATTTCAGATGCTATCCATAGCTTGAATTCAGAAATGATAAACTCAGATGCTCATCATCTCATGAAAACAGGCTGACATCAGAGGCTACCAGACTACCTTATAGAACACACCCCCAGAGTCTGCCCCACATCATGGAGCCCGAGGAGCACACTCTTTGAGGGTGGGTAAAAACAGACTTGGAAAAGATGAAAAGAAAGATAATTTGCATATTATGACTACTCAAGGAGTTGGAATCAATGTGATTGTTCTGAGCAAAAGAGTAGAGCTATTGTACACACACAAAATCCTAATATTCTGTGCTCTTTGCATTGGATTTTCTAGAAAATACCTTTTTTCAATATGTCTCCACGATTATTGCTACCAGTGAGGAAGTTTTCTGAACCAGGATGTTCATGTGGTAATTGAAAAATTATATATAAAATTCCCTGCAAAGAAGTTGAAATGTCTTCTCCATTGTCTGAAAACAAGAAGTCTGCAGATTTAAAATAAAAGGTGCCAGATCTGTGTTCCCCCCATTCTAGCCACGGCCTGCCATGAAAATGTATTTAGCTCTGAGCTCAAAAGGGAATATTTCTCTCTTGTTAATCTACCCACGCCTTTATCCTTTTAATAACCTATTCTTATTCTACTTACTTGTTATGATCAAATGTAAGCTTTGCTGACTATTTAATCTTATTGATTTCTCCTTTCTCTAAATACCTGCAGCATGGCTATGCTCATTTTAGCGTGTAGTAAATTATGACTTAGATTGTTGCAGGTGATCACCAGCATAAGCCTATCAAAGACCAGGAGAGGATGTAAATGAAGCCTACGCCAGGAGTCAGGTAGTAGAGCGCTGGGGCCTGCTGTGAGCTCGAGAATGAGTGCTGTCAGGAAGGGACAACCCTAGTCACTTGCTACCCACCAGAAATGCAGGTCAAGGGGTGCAGATCATCCAGTTTTTCAAGAAAAGTCAGATATCCAGATTTTATGACTTTTTAAAAGGATGGTTCCACTTTACAGAAACACTGTGTGGGTCGAACACAATGAGAGTTTCGCAGTGCGTGTTCACAGCCTCTGGCACAAGTCTCTCCCCATGGGGTGGTGAGCTTATCCAGCTTCTTGTTTCTCAATTACACATGGCGGCTCAGATACTAACCAGCATGTATACTATGTGCCTGATACATGCTGGCCCAACTTTCTAGAATATCACATCCACATCAAGCAAAATTATTACTTGAAGGTGGTGTAAAGAGAAAGCTCCCTATATAACTTCTTACCCCCAACCCCGTAGGGCTTGATACATTGCTTGGCAGGTGTAAATAAGCTATTACTGTATTGCTTATCTATTTTATTTTATGATTTTTGGTATTGGGGATTGAATCCAGGGCCTTTTGCAAGCTATGCAAGCACTCTACCACTGAGCTACATTGCCACCCCCACCCCCTTTTTATTTTATTTTGAGACAGGGTCTTGCTGAGTTAAGTTGCCCAGACAAGCTTTGAACTTGTGATCCTCCCCAGTAGCTGGGATTATAAGCATGAGCCATTGTGCCTGGCTTTTACCTCCACTAAATAAAATCCCCTCTTAGCCCTCCATAGTTGCTAGTAAGAGCACATACAGGCCACCTCTTCTTTACCATCTCCTTTGCTCCTCAGCATCCTACTCCACAGAAGTCACTCTGGATAGGCCACCAGTGATCCTTCAGGCTAAAAGCAGTGGTATGTATCAGCCCTGGCCATCTTCTTAGCTGATTTGAATCCGTCTACAGCCTTTGACGCCATCGATCCTTTCCTTTTTCTTGAAACTCCCACTTTCCTTGGTCTTTGGGGCTCTGCACCTTCTGAATTTTAACCTTTCTGGATGCTCCCTGCCCAGTCCCTGCATGGCTGATGGTCTGTAGGTGTCATTCCAGGCTCTCCCTCCTCCCTCCACTCTGTCACCCGGGGTGACCTCGTCTCTCCTATGACTCTCCCACATGAGCACTGATGTGTCCAGTTCCGTCTCGCTCCAGCTCCAGACTCATCTAATCAGCTGCTTTCTGGCAGTGTCTGTCTCCATTGATACTTCGCGCTCCATGCGTCCAAGGCTGAGGTCACCATGCCCACTGCACCTCCCGCGGCTCCCCTTCTGGAGCCGCTCTTCTTTGTGAGGGGCATTGTCACCCACCTAGTGGCCTGAACATGAATTCTGTAACTCAGTCCCAGTGTTGGATTTCCCAATAAGCACAAACAAGCACAGGCTTGGAACACCCAGAAAACAAAATCAAGGTGCCAAAAATATGTTGAAATGGTGTCATGCTTAAAAAAAAAAAATCTCTAAGCACTATCCAGGAAAGAGTAGAGACTTCTTGGACTTTTTTACACCTGTACTATGCCTTTATATTGTTTTGATTTTGAATCATGTAGGGTGGGTGGACATGACCTTTTCAGAGCTTAGAACTTCTGAAGTTCTTACTACGGCCTGGTCATTCTCAGCCGCCCCTTCTCCATGCCCAATTGGTTCCTAAGCCTTGTTTATTTTTGCCTCATTGACAACAATTGAACCACCTCTAATGCTATCTCAGGGCTTTTCTGTCTGCAACCTAGATTGCCATAGAAGCCTCTTGATCAGCTCTCTCTTGCCATCCATCCATCACAGAGCTGTGATCTGCTTCCTGTATGTCACTTTCCCTTTCTAACATCTCTCCACAGCCACTTAGTAACTTAGGAAGGTTCCAATGCCTAGCCCACCGACAGGGCTGCTCGCCTCTCATCCAGGCCTCCTCATCTTCGGGCTGCTCTTTCACATGTAGCTTCTTTCCACTTGTCCTGTTCTTACCCCAACTGTGCAGTCCTCACCCTCTGCCCCCACCTCCGCTGGGGAATGAGTCTTCCTGAGATGTAAAGGGAAATGTGGGAGACGAAAGCTATGGTCCAGAGAAGAAACAAATCCCTCCCCTCTGTGGGTGGAATGCAGTGTGTCCCCTCCCAACATCTTGTTGAAATGTAATTTCCATTGTGAGCTCATGAGAGGGTAGATACTTACACTGATGATGGTGTTTAGAAGTGGGGCCTTTGGGACATGACTGGGATCATCAAGGGGAGCCCACATAACTGAATCCTGGTAGCTTCATCAGAAGAGGGAGAGAGACGGGAAGTCAAACGCATGTGTGTTCCTGCCTCTGGCCCCATCATGCCCTGTACCATCTTGGGACTTTGCCATCAGGTCATCCGCCCCTGCACCTAGGACCTCCAGAACCATGAGCCAAAATAATCCTCTTTTCTTTATACTGAATCCAGCTTGTGGTACTGTGTTATTGACAGCAGAACATGGAACAACACACTTCCCATCTCTTAAAATCCTCCAAAGGAAAAATAACCAAACATATAGATAAGTGTATGTTCTTTCTGCCCCAGGGCTTGTCTTTTGAACCTCACTTTTGCAGGTAGATTCAATGCTGGGGCCACATGCAGAAGAGGGCCATTGTCCTCTGCATCTCAATGCTCGGTCAGTGAGAGCATCTTCACGTCACCAGCCACGAGCCGCCTCTCAGCTGACAGAACCCGTGTCCTCTGTCAACAGGGCCTGGGGACACTCCGTGCACCTCCGGTCGGGGCTCAGCCTTGGAGAGAGAAGGGCATTACTCACTGGAGCCCCAACCTCACTCAATGCTGTTTGCCCATTTCCACCAGGGGGCTCGCAGGGCTGGGGGAGAAGCCGGAGGGCACAGGAGAGTGGAGCTGTTTGTTTTCCCTTTTGTGTTAACAATACAACATCTGTTCCCCAGCCTGGCAGCTGGACCCAAGTGAAATGATGTGACCATTCATTGCTCTGGGGATCAGGGGGTGGGGAGTGGGAGAGGGAAGGAGGGCGGGAGCCAAAAGGGCTGAACAATAACAATAATGAGAAGATCTTCAATACATTGGGCAGGCTGGGGCCAAGAACCCGCGGAGCTGGGTAACCTGATGTTCTGGAAGATCCACTTGTTGTCACTAATACACTGAAGAGCAATCTGCATGCGTTTTTAAAAGAATCAGTGAAAAGGATGGTATTTACCTAGCAAATATCTATTTTGGCTCAGGCACTTTGATTTAAAAAAATGTGTTTATTTACCTAAGAGTGAAATGGAGAGAGATGGAAGGAGACCAAAAAGAGTAACACAAGAGTTAGAGAAAGGGCAGGAAGGGGCAAGAGGACCCATGGTCTCCAGGTTTCTCTCCTGCCTCCCTCTGTTCCTCCTCCTGGGCTGGCTCCTTCCCAGCTCTGCAGTCTAAGGCTGGACTGTTCTAGGCCTCCGTCTCTTATCTGCACTCACTCTCAATGTTCTTATTTAGTCTTGCAGCTAAAGGATCCATTAAAAACTGGCCATTCCCAGTTGGCCCCCAGCCCACGTCCATCCCCTGAATTCTTTGTCCTGTGTCTTCAACTGCCGGCTCCCCATCTCCAGCTGGATGGATACCTAAGCAGCCCCAGTGAACTTCTGATGCAGCTTCATTCTTGTCCCTTTTCTCCCTCTCGTATCCTACAACACACTGTTGGCAGATCCCATTGACTATAAATGTCTCCCAGACCCACACTTCTTCCTCTTCCTGGATTGCTCTTCTGAGATTTGTACTTCTCTGACTTACTCATCTTTACCCCAGCACCCTCTGTCTTTTCTTGGCTTATTTTTCACCATAAACGTGTGCCATACCCACAAAGTTCCATCTTCTACCTTTGTATTTGAGTTGCCTCCACTAGTGGTGACAGAAGTTCCATATGGGCGGGGATTTTTGTCTGTTTGGTACTTGGCTCCACCCTCAGCTCCTAGAATAGTGATTGGCACATAGAACTTGCTCAATAAATGTTTGATGAATGCCAAATTGATGGTTAAAAAATAAACAGATGCATGAACCCTGTTATTGTTTATGGCAGGATGGCTAGGCTGCTAGAGGCTCTTCGCACGCCCTCTGAGCCAGTGGGGATGTGTTTGTTGAGTGGTTATTCTGGGTGTAACATCTCTTCCCCTGATAAATTACTGGACAGAGAAGGAAAGGTACAGCTTTCTGTCCTGGAGTTCCATTATGGGGAAGGGATTTGGGGCTGCCTGGAGAAAAGACACAAACAAAGGCCTCCGTTCCAGTGCTCAGAGCGCCCTGCTGTGTTTTCTTTAGAAATTATGATTTGTTTGTTTTTTGGTATTGAGGATTGAACCCAGGGATGCTCAACCACTGAGCCACATCCCCAGCTCTTTTCATTTTTTATTTTGAGACAGGGTCTCGCTCAGTTGCTTAGGGCCTTGCTAAGTTGAGAGGCTGCCTTTGAACTTGCAATCCTCCTGCCTCAGCCTCCCAAGGCAGATGGGATTATAGGTGTGCACCACCAATATAGGTGTGGCCTTCCTATGCCTTTTTACAGATTGGCAGCTATTGAAGACTCCTGGGCAAAAGCAGTACTAGATTACAGTGCCAGTGACATGGGGACAACCATCACTTAGACATAGCAGAGGAGAAGATTTAGGATGCAAATGGTTAGGTTAGGGCCTGAACTCTACACCTCCCAGGGAAATCACAACCCTCTGCTGCCCGGGTGCCTGGAATGTGGTGACCTCTCTGATGGCTTTGTTTCTTGACTCACCACTTTCTATCCTTTAGGATCTGGGACTAAAAGAAAGAAAGTGAAAGAGTTGTCTTTCCCTATGTTAATCCAAACTCCCTACATTTGCACAATTTGCTGAGAACTTCCAAATGCATTCTTTGCACATTGTGTGTGTGTGTGTGTGTGTGTGTGTGTGTGTGTGTGTGTGTAAGGAAATTGTGCAAAGTATTAGGGATGTTAGAAACAGTTGAATATAGCATGAGGAGTGCTCTGGAATGTTAATGTAATTAAAGCAACACTGAAAAGTTGTAGACTGGCTATTTCTTTTCACAAATTTGAAAACAGATTTAGAGATTAAGTTCAGAATACATGGGGATCACAACAGTTCTGGGAACGAAGCTTGACCCCAGGTGCTTTGTCCCTCAGTTCAGTTCTCTGACCTTTCTATTGTGTGCTGTTAAAAGGTGACTTTTTCTTTTTTCTTTTAGTACTGGGGGGTTGAACTCAGGGGCACTTGATCACTGAGCCATATTCCCAGCCCTATTTTTGTATTTTATTTTGAGATAGGGTATCACCGAGTTGTTTAGAGCCTAAGTTTTGCTGAGGCTGGCTTTGAACTCATGATCCTCCTGCCTCAGCCTCCTGAGCTGCTGGAATTACAGGCGTGCACCACTGAGCCCTAAAGGCAACTTTTCCAATCATGTCATAAACCCACACTAGTAGTCACACTAGCCCACAGCTTTTGTCTACTTGGGCTGGAGGAATTAAAGTGGCTCATAAGATATGCTCGTTTCTCTTGGAGTCTGTCTGCTCAGGTTGGAGAGAAGACCCAGTCATCCCTGATCACCCTTTTGGGTCTGCCACTCATGATTATCCCAGCCCTGACACTTGTAAGTGAGAGACACTGATGAAGCTATTTAACCTCTGTCAACTTCAGGTTCTTCATTTGTGAGACGAGGATAATAATAGTTCCTACATCAAAAGGTTATTACAAGGTTTAATGAGTTTCAACTTATGAAGCACTACATTAATTCACTGGGGCTGCCAAAGCAAAGCACCACAGAATGAGTGATTTAAACAATAGAAATCCACTTCTCACAGTTCTGGAGGGTAGAAGTTCAAGGTCAAGGTCTCGGCAGGGTTTGTTTCTTCTGAGGCGTGCCTTTCTGTCTCTCTTGGGCTGCAGCTCTTTCCTCCGTACCCTGTACATCTCTTGTGTGCCCAATTTCTTATTTCAAGGATACCAGTTGGACTGGATTAGGCCCACCCCCAAGGACCACCTCTGAGGTTCATTATCCCCTTTAAAGCTCTGTCTTCAAATAGTTTTATTCAGAGGCTACGGGCATTCGAGCTACAACATACACATTTCCCCCCTCCCCCCCCCCCAGAGGGAAGCACATTTCAGGTCATAACAAATACCTAAACAGTGGTTGGCAGTGCTTGGTTGAACAAATAAATAAAGGTAAAACTTAACCCTGTGTTTGAATCCCTGATCTCAGTCTCTGCTGCTTCTTAGGGGTGGTGAGTCCTGCAAGTTCATTACCACATTTATCATAGCACTCCTCTCGTAAATGCATCTCTGTCAAGCTTCCAGAATGGTTCCCAGTTAGTATTTTTACACTATTGGGTTTTGAAAGATTCTAAGTTTACTCACTCCACATCCCTTGTGATCTTCTAGAATTTAACAATATCCCCTCAGAGTTTTTAGCTTTTTGAACTGAATGGTCCCATAGCATGGTAGAAATATCCTGGCCCAGGGGGGTCCAAGCCTCAGTTCTGCTCCAAGCTAGGTTTGGGTAGTCTCTTCAACTTTCTGAACCTCAGATTCTCCAGAAAGAGATTGGAAGTAACCAACTACGTGTAATTAATATTCAGCAATAATTCCATGGAACATGCTGGTAAAGGCATGGGATTCAGAATCCAGATGGATTTGGATTGAATCCCTTACACATGGGATTAGAATAGCCCTGGAGACTGTTTTATTTGGGTGCTCTTGGGCAAGTTACTGAAGCCCCAATTCCTCACCTGTTAAATGAGAACAACAGTACTACTACCTCTCTTTTTAGATTTGTTGTGAGGCTTACGTGAAATAATGCATATAAATTTCCCTTAGCACTGTGCATGGCACAGCCTAAGTGTGCAAACTCCTTTCCTGACTTCACTCCTTCCCTGGGCCATCTTGCCTGTGCACATCTTTGCAGGGAGCCAACACCTAGAACCACATTCTCTCTTCATGTCAGGGGAATGAGAGCTTGGTTTTGTTTGAAGGAAGAATAGCATTTTTTGTTTTGTTTTGTTTTGTTTTCCTGGTTCATGATGCTGTTCAGATTTTGTTTTACTATTTTGGCTAAAGTAGTGCATTTGTTTCATGCTCTCTATTGGATCATTGCTAAGGTTTTTTATAAGTGCCCCCCCCCCCCCCAAGCCCATGTGTTAAGGCTTGGTTTCCCACATGTGCTTCTGCAGGATGATGAAATCTTTAGAAGGCAGGGCCTAGTAAATAAATTAAGTCATTGAGGTTTTCATAATGGTGATATTGGGACCCTGGCCGTCAACTGTCTCTTCTTTTGCTTCCTAGCCATCATAAGATGAATAGGCTTCTTCCACCATATATCCCGCCCCGCCCCCCACCCCATGATGTACTGTGCCACCACAGGTCCAAAGCAACAGGATCAAGTGACCATAGACTAAAACATCTGAAACCATATGCCACAATAAGCCTTTCCTCTTTTTAAATTTATAACTTCAGGTATTTTATAACAGTGACAGAAAACTGATTAACAGTCATACAAAATTTGATAGCAATATAAGTGGGTACACAATCGTGAGGCTGCTCAATGAAGGTCTTCATTGCAATTGGGATATGAAAATTAGTGTCTGCAAGGTATTTTCATTGGGTTTTATTATCAAGCTTTTAATAACCTTTTATTGTAGCAAAGTGACAAATAATTTATTTTTATTTTTTCTAATCTTCATTTCTGTACATAATAAAAATTAATATTAGGAAGTAGCAATGTTAGCTTTGTAGTATTGAATCCCTTAACCCAGGGGTGCTTAACCACTGAGCCACATTCTCAGTTCTTTTTAATTTTGGGACAGGGTCTTGCTGAGTTGCTTAGGGCCTTGCTAAATTGCTGAGGCTGGCTTTGAACTTGTGATCCTCCTGTCTCAGCTTCCCAAGTCGCTGAGACTACAGGTATGCACCACCACACCTGGCCTAAATCCATCTTTCTTTCCATCTGTACATTAAATGGGAAAACAGGGAGGGTGTGTGTCTTCCTCTTTGCTAGTTAAGGCAAATATTTAATTAAAACTTCTTCCTGGGTTCATAGCAGCACAATTCACAATAGCAAGACTGTGGAACCAACCTAGATGCCCTTCAATAGACCAATGGATAAAAAAAATGTGCCATTTATACACAATGGAGTATTACTCTGCATTAAAATGACAAAATCATAGAATTTGCAGGGAAATGGATGGCATTAGAGCAGATTATGCTAAGTGAAGCTAGCCAATCCCTAAAAAACAAATGCCAAATGTCTTCTTTGATATAAGGAGAGTAACTAAGAACAGAGTAGGGACGAAGAGCATGAGAAGAAGATTAACATTAAACAGGGATGAGAGGTGGGAGGGAAAGGGAGAGAGAAGGGAAATTGCATGGAAATGGAAGGAGACCCTCAGGGTTATACAAAATTACATACAAGAGGAAGTGAGGGGAAAGGGAAAAATAATACAAGGGGGAGAAATGAATGACAGTAGAGGGGGTAGAGAGAGAAGAGAGGAGGGGAGGGGATGGGGGATAGTAGAGGATAGGAAAGGCAGCAGAATACAACAGACACTAGTATGGCAATACGTAAATCAATGGATGTGTAACTGATGTGATTCTGCAATTTGTATACGGGGTAAAAATGGGAGTTCATAACCCACTTGAATCAAAGTGTGAAATATGATATATCAAGAACTATGTAATGTTTTGAACAACCAACAATAAAAAAATTAAAAAAAAAAAAACTTCTTCCTGGTCTCATATCAAAGGCTGATAGGCCTCTGACTCTTAAGTAAAAGATAGACCTGACCAATCACTCTTGAGACCACTGCAAAAAGGGACAGCTGAAGGTGGTTGGCAATAAGGCAGAGCCTCCTTAAAGTTAGTGACTCAATCTCAGACCAAATGAAGTAACAGTTAAGATTCAGTTGGGAGAAAATTTTGATGTTCCTAGTTTATTCTGCTTCAGTTGTTTTTAAAGCAGAGGTTTTGATGTGGCTAAAATTATTTCAGCAAATGTTCTTAAAAAGTACTTCTGGTATTTTGTGACAAGAAAGTAGAAGTTTGTGGCAGTTAAAGGGATGTCAAAGACTCATCTAAATTTGATTCCCAAATGATAGTTTGTCAAGTGTCTGAAGACAGCTGCTATGCAATTTTCTTGGCTAAATATCTTCACCTCCTCAATGATTCCCACGTGACAGGGCTGCCCAGTTCTGAGTGTCTCGAATAGCTGTCATTCAGTACTTGTCAGTCTGAAAGTGTGGCACCCAGAAATGAACTTACCACGTCAGATGTGGATCGACCCAGGCAAAATGAAGTGGTTCTTCCATAGACACCCTTAAGAATTTTATACTTCATTAATCCTAGCCACATCCACCATAGTTTATCAACCACATCACCGTTTCAATTCACACTGTCTTATAGTTAACTGAAACCTCTAAAAGATTTGTCCTTACTTCCTTCTCAAGAGCAAGACTAATATTTAAAATATTTGATTTTGAAATAATGATAGATTCTCATGAATTTGCAAAGACAGTGCAGAGGAGTCCCAAGTGCCCTCCTCTAGGTTTCCCCCGATGGTTACGTCTTTCTTACCAATAGTACAATAACCGAACTAGGAAAGTGATCTTGGTACATGCATACTATAGATCTATGTCATTGTATGTATTTCTGACTTCAAAGAATAAATCTGAGCTCCTTAAATTATTGCCCTGTGACTACATATGTTTCTTCAGATATTTCCCCCTTTTCTTCCAATTTGTAATTGTCAGCATTAAATTTTTGAGTTTCTCATATTGTTTGAACTTTCTTCTCTTAATATTTGTGAATGCCCCTCTGATGTAGTTTGGATATGAGGTCCCCTGCACCCCTAAAATGCAGAGTTAGATTGTGAGAGCCATAACCTAATCAGTGGATTAATGCATTTGATGGATTAATAATGAAAGGACCACTGTACTGGGTGTAACTGTAGGCAGGTAGGGCATGGCTGGAGGAAGTAGGCCACAGGGCAGACAGGACTTTGGGTTTACAGTTTGTCCCTGATGCCTCCCTCTCACTCTGCTTCTGGGCTGCCATGAGCTGGTGGCTTTCCTTATCCATGTTCTTCTGCCACGATGTTCCATCACTGCACCAGGCCCAGAGCAACGGAGTCAGCTGACCACGGACTGAGATTGAAACTGTGAGCCAAAGTGGACTTTTCCTCCTCCAAGTTATTCTTGTCTGATCTTTTGGTCACAGTGATGAAAAGCTGACTAACACACCCTCC
Source organism: Marmota marmota marmota (assembly GCF_001458135.2). Taxonomy (NCBI): domain Eukaryota; kingdom Metazoa; phylum Chordata; class Mammalia; order Rodentia; family Sciuridae; genus Marmota; species Marmota marmota. Next base: position 11,753,344 of record NW_026000019.1, read on the forward strand.
CAACAAAAAAGACCCCACTCATCCAAGAAACAAAAATCTCTTCCCCCAAAGTTCTCCGTATCAGTAAAATGGAGCCACCTATCACTCATTTGCTGAGACAAAATTCTGGGAGACATCACTACTCCCTCTTTTCAACTTGTATCTCACATGCAAAACCAATAACAAATCCCATTGATTTTCCTTTCCAAGTTCAACTTCAAGCTGCTGACTTCCAGCGTACCCACCATGACCTCCTTGGACTAAGCCACCATCACTCCAGTCTCAACTGCTGACCTCTGGCCCCTAATCCCACTCTTGCCACCCTATGGTCCATTCCACAGAAAATGGAGGGAACCTTCCAAGGAGTAATTTAAGCAAGTTATTGGTACTCTTCCTCCTAACATCCCAGGGAGTTTCCATATAATAAGAACCAAATACTTATTTTTATAGCTCTTATTACATGCTAAGTGATGTTTACACAGATCAGCTCATTTAACCCTCACAACCACCCTTCGGCAGGTTCTCCTGGGATCTACATCTTACATCTACGACCCCTGGAGAGAAAGGGCAAGGGACTTCCCCAAGTCATAGGTTCAGAGGTGGAGAGTCAGGATGAGACTTGGGGTGGGTGGGCTCTAGAGCACTCTCTGTGCTGTTCTGCCTTGCTCCTTGTGCATATGGGAATTCAAATCCTCACCCAGCCCACAACACCGCCCACCCAGCCCTACTACTACTTGGCCCCCTCCATGCACGCTGGAATGTGTGCTGTTCCTTCGCTACGCTTTGAGGCGTGACAATACCCTCCTGCAAAAGCTCATGGCTGCACCAGCATCCCTGCTTCATCTTGCTCCTGCACCAGTTCACGCCTGCAGGCAGCACTTTTGAACTCTTGCTCATCTCTCTGCCCAAATACTCTTCACCCAGGGAGAATCTTGGCTTGGCCTTATTTCATTTAAGTTTCTGGTCAAATATTTCTTCCTGTCTACCTAAATAGCAGCCCTTCCCTTCCTGCCAATATGTCCTGGCCTGCCTTTCCTTTCTCCCTCCCTCCCTCCTTCCTTTCTATCCCCCCCCCCCCGCCCCCTTCTCTCTCTCTTTTTCTTTTTTGGGACTGGAGATTGAAACCAGGGGCACCTTTACCACCTTTGAGCCACATCCCCAATCCATTTTTTTTTTTTTTTGAGACAGGGTCTCACTAAGCCATTTAGGGGCTCACTAAATTGCTAAGGCCAGCCTACCACACCTGTCTTATATTTATATTTTAGATAAAAATTAATTAAAAAATAGCTTTAGATTCACAAAATTGCAAATATAATATGGAGTTCCCATATACCCTACCCAGTTCCTCCAAATAGTGACATCTTATTTTGGGATGACACATTTATTAAAATTAATGAACCAATATTCATACGTTGTTTCTAAAACCCACCTCTTTTCAGATTTCCGTAGTTTGTACCTTTTGTCCTTTTTCTGCTCCGGGATTCCAGAAGTTACCACATTCCATGTAATTGTCGGGTTTCCTTAAGCATCTCTTAGCAGTCAGTTTTTCAGACTTTCCTTGTTTTTGATGACCTTGACAGTCAGGTATTTTCTAGAATGTTTCTATATTGGTAGTTACCCGATATCTTCTCATGGTTAGACTGAAGTTGTGTCCTTTAGTGAGGAAGGTCACAGAGGAAAAGTGCCCTTCTCACCACATAGACCCAGGGTGCAATGACATCAACATGACCTATCACAGTTGATGTTGACCTCAGTGTCTGACCGAGACAGCCTTTATTACGTTTCTCTGCTGTAAAATTATTCAAGTTATTCTCTTCCCAGATCATTTCTATTCTGTGCTTTTTAGACAGCAGTCACTATGCATAGCCCACACTTAAAGGGCAAGGGACTTATGCTCCATCTTTTTGAGAGGGATTATCTACATGAATTATTTGAAATTCTTCGATATGGCAGATTTCTCTAATCTTGCCCATTTATTTATTCAATATTTTATGTCTATCTATATTGAATGATTGTTATCTATTCTATATTCTGTACTACTCCAATACTACTTTATTTTGATGTTTAAATTGCTCCAGGTTTCGTCATTAGGAGCCATATCAGTTTGCTTCTGGGTCCCTTTTACATAATCCCACTAATGCAGATTTTTTTTTGTTATTGTTGTTAGGATTTTCTTATTTTCTGGCACTACAAGATGTTTTGAACTTATCTTGTATATTTCCTGCCCTAGTCCTAGAATCAGCCATTTCTCCAAATAGCTTCCTCTATTTTTTAATACTTATCACTATCTGACATGATATGGTATACTTACTCTTTTGTATATTTGATTTTTGTTCCTCTCTAACCCAGCTATAATGCAAATTCCATGAATATGGGATGTTCACAGTATTCCTAGTCATGGAATCAATTTTGTCAAATCCGTTCTGACCATGGGACCAGAGGTCTCTTTTCTCTTGACTTTTATTTACCCTTCAGGAGCTGGAAGTACACAATTCACTTGTTTGGCTCTTAGAAATCTTGGTGATCAAGTTAGTTTTCCTTAAGTTCTCCTCATCTATGCAATTCTGATGACTTCTTAACCAAAATTAAGCTTAGGATAGCAGTTCTTTTATTGCTTCCTCAACTCTTTATGCAAGAGAAGAATTTAGAGAAGCTCTGCTTTTAGAAAAAAAGTGAAACTTGCAACAGATTTTCAGAGATATGAAAGTAATTTTTCATCACATCCACACTTTTGATGCTGTGTCGAGATAGTGTCACTCTCAGCCCAGCCACATTGTTACCTGTGGTTTTCACTGTCTTGAGACTTCCCCTGAAGCTTCCCCTTTGGGTTTCCATCCTTGAGTTCATGAATAGCCAAGACTTGCCATGTCCACAAAGTCTAGCAAATCTATGAGGCATAATCAAATTCACATTCATGAGGCAGTCACAGACATTGTCTGACAAATGGAAAAGATTGTAAGGTTATATTTATATTTTTATATGGAAATTCAGTTTATTTTATTACTCAAGCTCTGGTATTATTACTGAACTCAATCATGTTCTTAGCCATTTTCTGTTGTTTTTGTCTTTGCTACTTTTTTTTTTTTTTTCCTGGTACTGGGGATTGAACCCAGGGCACTCTACCATGAGCTACACTTTTTATTTTTATTTTATTTTTTGAGACAGAATCTTGTTAAATTGCAGATGCTGGCCTCAAATTTGCAATCCTTCTGCCTCAGCCTCTGGGTAGCTGGGATTACAGGCATGTGACACTGTATCCATCTCTTTGTTATTCTTAATAGTTTGCATAGAATGTAATTTTGTACTTTTACCTGGCTGTCTCCTTACTCTTTAAATACTACAAGAAAGCCCTCTGTTTATACAAAGTAATTCTCTCTGTCACTATCTTTCTGGTTTTGGTTGGATTTACATTTTGCCTTTAGCCAGAATTTCATTTCTTGCTGTTAATTATAGGGCAAAAGGCTAACTCCTGTGGGACTATCTACTCCTGTTTTTAGTGTATTTTCTCATTTATTTTTTCCCTTTCCACATTCTGAGACAGATTTTGAAGGCTAACAGTGATAAGGGCAAGGGAGAAAAGAAAATACAGACAAGAAGTCAATGAAATGCCAGAATGGACGATGACATTTTTAGATAGCACGTCTTGGGGTGGCTCTCTGAGAAGGGGCTTGGGGCAAAGCAAAAGGAAGTGAAGGAGCAAGACATGGGTCTCTCTAGGGAAGAACAGGACTTGCAGAGCAGTAGGTGAAAAGGTCCAGGGGCAGGAACAAGTGTGACATGATCTAGAACCAGCAAAACTACCATGTGGCTGGAGCCAAGGAGGAAGTTATCAGATGAAACCAGGGAGGCTATGGGAGGGGAGCAGGTCATATAGATCACAGTAAGGACTTCTTACTTTCATGCTGAGTGACTGGCGGAATGCCATTGGAAATTGAGCATGTGTCTGTGATTTTGTGTGCACCTGTCTAGGAGGCTCAGAGCTGGGGTGAAGCTGAAAAGGTACAGCACAGCTAAAATTTGTCAAGGTTATGGGCTCTAATCATCAAGTGCAGAGCAAGGTCATGAAGCAGAAGAGAACAGACATGTGTGCGACAGTAACCAGATTATAATTTCATTCTGAGCATATTGTGGAAATTTATTGATTAGTTTCTTTACAGTGTCTAAATTTTGCAGGTGGAGAAATAGATGCATGAATAACCAGAGAAGCTGAGCTTTGTCTTTTGACTGCAAGCTCTGCACCACCATCTCTGGGCAGCAAAAGTGATTTAGGTTGGAGGAGAAAGAGAATCAGAAGAAAGTGCAGATAGAATAACTCATAGCTGGTCTCTGTTCTCCCTTGCTCTGAGTTGACCTGACTCAAATTAAGAATCTTTGGGGCTGGGGATATAGCTCAGTTGGTAGAGTGCTTGCTTGGCATGCCCAAGGCCCTGGGTTCAATCCTTAGCATCACACACACACACACAAAAATGTCTCCCAATGTGTTCCAGACAGTGTCCCAGAAACTACAGACTCAGTCCTCATGTTCAAAAGTCTTACATCATGGGAGAAATATATAATGAACAAATTATCACATAAATACATGAAAATATTTCATGTGGTAATTAAGTGTTAGGGGAAAAAAAAATAAAGAAGTTGAAGGAATCCTGCCTTGCGGTTTGTTAGGGGAAAGTGAGACTGCTCCAAAGTGGGCAGTCAGAAACCATTTCTTTGAAGATAGGACTTTTAGTCAAGACCTGAATGAGAAGAACAAGTTCTGCATGCAAAGATCTACGAAAAGAGCATTCCAGGAAGAAAAAAAAAAAAAGCAAATGAACACAATCCATGGTGCAAAAGCCTCAAGTCCTGAGTGACTTTGAGTGACCTTGACATGTCCAAGGAACAAAAGGAGACTAATGTGACTAAAGTGCCCTGAAGAGGTAGGGTGGTGCCAGCTGATAAGGTTTAAGGGGCCAGAAAGGACCTGCAGGAGCCCTAGGGGCAGAGGGAAGCTTCTAGAGCTTAGAATTCTGTCTGGGATGCTCTGAATGAGCAGCTGTCATACAAGAGCCTTCGGAACTATACATATATCAATCAATTTCCTTTTCTCATCACCTGCTCAAAAGCTTAGGGTTAGACTTCTGTCTCTCTGTTCCCTGCCACATGAGGCCATAAGAAGACAGCCCTCAGAAAACCAGGAAACAAACCCTCACCAGACACTGAATCTACTTGCACGTTTACCGCAGACTTCTCATCCTCCAAAACTATGAGAAATAATGTCTGATGTTTCAGCCTCGCACAGTCTATGGCATATTTGTTACAGCAGCTTGAACTGACTAAGACGCTGCATTTGGTACTGACTTCATTCTTGGCACCATCTTTTGCTCAATTCTGTGTTCTTTTTCATTTTCTCTTCTTGCTTTACCTAGTTCTGGTTTATGTTACCTTTTTGGTAAGTCACTTCAAAAAAACTTTTTTTTTTTTTTTTCAATAAACAATGGTGGAGGGACAGAGGTAGTGACAATCTCTTAAGACCAGGACAGACTTTGTCTATCTGTCTGGAATGGTTTCAGCTTAGATGAACTTAAAGCTATGGCTTCCTTCTCCTTGGGTATTTAATGTGGCTGTGGTTTTGGAAGAGACTCATTATTTGTAGTAATTATGTTCTATAAGGTGGCAGAAAGGGCTGAGTTGACAAATGCTGAACCATGTTCCTAGGAGAAACACAGGGTTAGGTTCCTGTGAGCTTCTGATCACACTATTTTCATCAACCAATTGCTATGTACCTTTGTCTTACCTGTGTTTTTATTTAAAGACACCTTACTTAATGCATATTTTTGGTTCATAGCCAACAGCATTATAATTCATTTCTCAGCTCCCCACATATATATTTTCTCCGTAAGGTGAATCAGAGCCTTCTTGCACTTAGGAACATCAAGCAACAATTTAGTGCCATGCTTGGGGGCCACTTTAAATAGCAAATTGCCAACAAAAATAAAAAGAAATAGGAAAAAATGTGGCACTAACCAGATTAGAAAATTACACTTGTAATTTTCAGTATGAGAGCTGAAATGAGAAGAGTATTTCTGCTCCATCTTCGTTGGGAATATGCACATACAGCAATTCAGGTTTTTCTAAACTCTGCACATTTTTTTGTGAGTGACCAGGAAAGTGTCTTAAGTATTGATTCTGGGCTTAAGAATAAATTGTAGTGAATAGGCAAATTTCCAAACACAGAATCAATGAAAAATAGGACTTCACCATGTTTTTATTTTTATTTTTTTTAGTTGTAGTTGGACACAATACCTTTATTTTATTTATTTTAATGTGGTGCTGAGGATCAAACCCAGGGCCTTGCACGTGCTAGGTGAGCGCTCTACTGTTGAGCTACAACCCCAGCCCCTTGACCATGTTTTTAATTTTTTTTTTTTCACTTCTGAAGTAGACCAGAGTAATCCCAGTATTGTGATGCATGTCAGCAAGTGAGGGAGCTTTTTATTCAGTTACAGGATCTATAAGACTGTCAAGTAGAACACTCCTTATATTTTCTCCAATGAGAAAAATCGAATTCATAGTTGACATTTATATACACCCAATGTGGTTCTGTCCCTATATGACTGGTAGGTGGAAATCATTTTTACTACTTGAAACAAAAACCCCACATTACTGGGAATATTGGCCAAATGAATTAGAGAACTCATTTTCAATGGTTTTTCCTAAGGAGCCAGAAGGTATCATCAATATTGTCAGAAGCTGGATTAGAAATTTCTTGAAGCACTGTGATCCAGAGGAGATTCAAACATCCCAGACTTTTGTACAGAGTCTGGACTTCACAAATAGCTGGCCTCAAAATAGTTGCCCAAATGGGGTGGCAGAGCCAGCAGGAGTAAGGCCGGCTCTTCATGCGCCTTCCTCTTCTCCCTTTTCCCTATGCCTGTGTTCGCGGTTTCCACCATTCTACAAGGTATCAGTCTCAGTTCTTCAGTCCTGCTCAGCACCTTCCCCTGGTCTCTTCTGTCAAGTTCTCTAAGCTCTCCCGCTTGAATCGGGACCTTCCGTTCCAGGCCCACAGAGACTCTCCTCGTCCAAGCCTTCATCACTATTTCCAAACCTACTGCAAGAGATGCCTAATTATCTTCTCCTTCTCCCCCTCGACTCTCTCATGGCCAACGTCTTCCTCAAAGAATCCCTTACAAAAAAACCTTCTGGGACTCCCTGTATGTGCCAATTTAAACTTACACACCTCAGACTCCAAACCCCAATATTAGGGACTTAAAGCTTTCTTTTCCTCATAATTCTTAAAGGAAGCCTTGCACCAGAAAAGGATCTCAACAAATATTTGTGGAACATGAAGGGTGTTCTAAAGTCTTCTATGGTGATTTGGTAGACATCTCTCTAAGTAGGACAAGAAGAAGGCAGGGAGGGGTGCCACCAGGATTTTGTACCTGGGGCCAACCACAAAAGGTACGAGATGAGCTTATATAAAAGTAAATAATATACTCCAGATCCCAGATATCTAAAAGGCCACAGATCGATCTTAGAATTCAAGACAAATGTAAGTTCATTGGATGAACTCTTTGGGTTGCAGTATCAAACAGAACTGGAAATCTCACAAATTTCCACTAAAAGTTATCTGGAACTGTTATGGGCATCTCAGAACAGTTGTGGTCTCCACAGGTCCTTGTCTCAGGTTTTTTTTCCAGATGTGGCAAAGCCACCTTAGGCTGACGATAATCCCTGATCATCTTTAGTCTTGGGTTGACCAGAATTTAAGGCTTTGAGAAGATACACATGCAAGGAAACTTGTCACATACTGGCAAAACCCTGATCCCTGTCCAAATTATCATTTTAGAAAAGGTAAGCACTTACAGTGAGTGTGCAATTGGGGTGGCAAGGGGAGATACACATACGAGTTCTCTCTAGGAAAGTGGGGAAAGAGAAAGCTCAGAGATCATTCTACCAGCAATAAAGTAACATTATCTGTTTTACTTTAAAAGAATTATCTTTCTCTAAATCTACTGTTAACCTCAGTAAAAATCACCTCCATTTATTATTCTTCAATTATAATTATTATATAATTGTATAAAAATTAATTACAATTACTCCTTAATTATCCCTTGAGTGTGCTTTTCTGAGCACTGGGAGACACCCCTGAGCATTTTGAGCTTCTCATCCCTCCAGAGCAGTCTGAGCCATCTACTGGGGGTGACCACAGGCTGTCAATGTTCCCTATTGCCCTGAATTTGTTGGTTCCCTCTTGAGCATAAGACAATGATATTCACTGAACCATACAGGGACTTCATGTAGGAGGAATGGGTGACTACGAGGAAAGGATTTGGACATTGGTTCTTGACTGGTGAAGTGCTTTGCCACCCAAGCACAGGATTGACAGCTGCACACCATGGGGCTGATTCCACCATGGGCCACTTCCATCCACAGGGAGTCCTCTTCCCAAACTGCACATGAGTTTACATGTTTATTTTTTAAGTCTTTGCCTTTTACCCCTAAACCTTTTCCTCCAGCACTCCCTCCCTCCCCCAGGAGTAAAACAAAACCCAACACCAAAGGGAAGCAAAACAAAACCAAGAAAGTGGAGGGCATATTCCTTCCTCATTGTTTTACCATGTCAGATGCCTCACATCTGGCCTCTAGCACAACTGGCAGCAGAAGTGCTGACCTATCCTGAGAAGGGCTTTTCTGGGGGACACGTAGCTTGGGCAGCAGTGACAGCGGAGGCAGGAAGTACAGGAAATCTCATGAGATGGCCTGTTCTTGAACAACTGCCAGCCTGCTTCTGCAGACTCATGAGGTTAAGACACATGTCCACGTTACTGGGGAAGCTGTTGGAACAGAGCCCCAATTCTGTGTTCAACTCTGAGGCTCACTGGTAACCGGCCCAGTGACCACAGAGCATAACTGTCAGAGCTCCAGCCAGGCCTGAGGTTAGGTGCTGCCTGTTGAGGTACTTCTCATTTTAACAGCTCACAGCACTCAAAGCTAATATTGGCAACATAGCGCTGTGGAGCAAAGCTCTGAGACTGCTACACGGCACTGGCTGATGGTGAGACATTGCTGCTGTGTCCCTGGTGAGGTCACGTGGGAGAGGAGGGACCCTAGTCTGTTTTTGTGATGCAGAAACATGGCTGATTATGAGGAAAGAGGAGGTGTCTGAGTTAGAGACCTTCTTTGGAAACTCAAGATGGGATCCTGTGACCCCAGTTTTGCATTTCTGGATAATTTAGCTAACTGGTCACATGAGTATACATTCTGGGATGAAGAGGCTGATGCCAAGCCACCAGATTTTCAGAAGTTCTATCCCTTGTTAAGAGAGAGAGAGTCACCAAGAAGGGGTGTGGCAAAAGATTTCTTTGGCTACATCTCTGGCAAATGTCATTTCCTGGTACAGCAAGCTCCATTCTTAGAAATAGCTGGGCTCCCCTGAGGGAGTTTGCTGGAAGCACTGTATTAAAGCCACTGTAGAGAGACTGGACCAGGCCTAATGCTCTGTCCCATCTAAATGCACCCAGGCTCTGGACCAACTTCCGTTTTCTGTGGTCTCCGATCATTTGATGTCTCACCTTGAGAGCCAGAAACCTGGGATGATTTGGCTGTGTCTTATATACACCAGAGGCACTGGACCAGCCTCAGCCTCCAAGGGGCCCAGAGGATGCCTTCTTCAAGAAAACTTGGCAGGTCAACCTGATCTGGGGGGGAGAATGACAGGTGAGCCAAGACAGGACCTGAACCAAATGTCACTCACCTGAGCCTTGTACTCTGAGAATGTCCTCTGCCACATCACTTCTCATGGGGCAGAAAACGTGAAGAGTAGAATTGGGTATTGAGAGAGATTGGGTGGATCACAGCCCCAAAACTGGGGCCTGTGATCAGATGAGGACTGGGGCCTCCATGTTGGAGGTTCAGATGAGGAATTTTGACTCACTCATTGAAGATGTTGATAAAGCCCTTAACTTGCTGGTGGGCATGGTAAGAGGGTTCCCATACTGCTGATAATTTGGAATAGAAGCATCAAAAAACTGAATTAGTATATGGGGTAAAAATGGGAGTTCATAACCCACTTGATTCAAAGTGTGAAATATGATATATCAAGAACTATGTAATGTTTTGAACAACCAACAATAAAAAATTAAAAAAAAAACTGAATTACAAGATGAAGTTGATGATGTATATGCTCAAAATAATACTTAATATGTCTTTCTAAAGAACACTCAGCTAATATTAAATGGATTCCCTCCTCTCTGCTCCCCACTTGCTGGCTTGGTGATGTGAACTGTCTGTCTAGTGCACCCTCCTTCAATCCACAATCAAGCTCTATGGGAAGCATTTCTTTAACAGACATCAATTCAAGATTTAATACATTTAATTCTACATTTTAAAAAATCATTAGTTCCAGATAAGGAGGGGTGCCAGCTTCTGCAGGGTAGGGGTGGGGGTGCACAATTTTTATCAGTCCACTTCCCTGGGCAAATGCTAAATGCCAGCTTTCATGACCACCACTGAGAACACAGAAACATACAAGATACCTTGCCACACAGGTGGCCTCCGGTCTGGTCAGACAGATATTTTTTAATCCACGTATATCAGCTAGGGCTATTGTTAAAAGTTGCTTTTGTCTTGTTTTGTTTAAAGTAAAATCCTTTTATAAGTACCAATATTATTTTTAAAAGGTCATGAATTTTTTTTTTAAATTCCAAGTCTCTGCCTTTGACAAATATATTTCTAAACAGCACCCAAAGTGACAATATTTTCTGAAAAATGATGTTGGCGTTGTGTAATACTTTCACTTGCCTTATCTGATCCCTATGATAACCGTATGGGATAGATTTGGCCCAATTTTATCATCCCTACTTTAATGTGGATCAGGGCCTTACAATTTGTTGATGATCTATATGTTGTCCAGGTGTGGTACTGTACTCTGATGGAAACAGAGTGCCTGACCATGTGAGACCAAGTGATTTTCTGAACTGCTCATTTTGACCTGGGGCCTGTCCCATTTGTTGAGCTGCAGGGTCAGTGCGCCCAGCAAGGATTCATTATGCAATGGAAGCAAGTGGTGTACAAGCAGGAATAGAGGTCACGAGCCAGCTGTACAGCCCACACTGCTGCACAGGAACTCCCAGGTCTACATGGGCAGTTCTTGACAACCAGCTAAAAGGGATTAAGCAGCCCCAGCTTGCTTTATAGATGGATCAGCTTAGTATTTATGTGCAAGTGGAATGTTGATGACAGCTGCAGTATAGTCTCAGGCCTGACCTTGGAAAAGACAGGGGCAAGAGAAAATTCTTGCACATGGCCCCCAGCTTCCAGAGAGAGAAGCAGCCTGAAGTCAGAATACATGAGGACTCACAGAAATGATCTTTGGTGTCTCACCCAGTCAGAGGTTTGGGATTTTCCTTGGCAAAGAATAAGCTGTTTTTCCCTTGGGGCAACTTTTCTCTGCCCAGGACAGATCTGGCACATTGCTGAGGCCCTCTAGGGCCCCCAGAGGGCTTTGTAATCCTCCCTCTCCTCCAAGGGACTTGATGGCCCAGGATGCAAAGAGTACATAGTCCACATGGAGAACATGCCCAAAACAAATCACTTCTGAAATTCTATCCACAGCTCTGGGTTAGGGCTCCACCTGGCACAGACTTCTGAGAAGCCCGAACAAGGCCATGTGATTCTCTGTACTAGGATTAGCTAAGAATAATACAAATCTAGTGTAAACACTCTTTGGGACATGGGGGAAGTGTGTTTAAATTTGTGTTTTTAACTGGTCAAGAGTTGGCTTGAGGGGGCGCAGAGAAAGAGAAGGAGGCGATTCCTCGGTTAGTCACTGGACTGTTGATGTAACTTAAATATTTCAGATTGCAATTTGTTCCATAGTCAGATTAGGGAAGAATAAAAAGCCATGCTGAGACTTTCTATGAAAATTATTCAATTAAGAAGTGACATTTTTTTATTATGGAAAGATAAACTGACCTAGGAAGCGATGACCCTTTTCTTTCCTGATTCTGCAGTTACCTCAAAATAACCAAGCCTCCAGGAATGCAAAATCGAAAAGGGTTGAGGATTCTTTAATTGTTTTTATTTAAAAACTATTTTTATTAAGGTGTATTTGAGAAATAATTTTTATATTTAAAATGTGCCAAAAATCCTTAGAACACTAAATTGGCATATAAATATGTAGGATAATAATAATGATCATAGCAATAAATTAACAATGATAAAATAAAATTATTATCTGTGATTTTCAACCTTTATTTTATATAAGAGATACCTGGGGAGATTTTAAAGAGCAACTAACCCTGAGCTCTATTCCCTGGGATTTAGATTTCATCATTCTAGGAAAGGGGAACTAGCATCTGGAATTTAAAAGAGTTCCTAGGAAATTTAATGTGCAGAACCATTAAACTAGTCCTTGACTCGACCTACCTCCTGGAAATTTTTGTCTCCACAGACTATCCACCGTGTAAGAGGGTGGTGTGGCAGGTGATGCTAAAAACCACAAAAAAGAGCTCTTTAGACATCAGATAAAATGAAGGCTGTTCTTTAACGAAACCAATGAATCTCTATATTGACAAAGATCTGGTGAACTTTTCAAAACACATTAAAAATCCACATTTCAAATATTGATGTCAAATTGTTTGTTAATAATTAGATAAGAGTGGCCAGGCATGGTGGCATATGCCTGGAGTCTCAGCTCCTCAGGAGGCTGAGGCAGGGAATTGTTTGCACCCTGAAGTTTGAGACCACAACCTAGTGAGACTCGGTCTCTGAAAAAATAAATAATGAATGAATATAAATAAGATTAGTGTTTCTGTTTCACAATTTCTTTGAGTTCTTTAAATGGCCAGGAAAAGTTTCTATTGGTGGTGCCAATGGGGAGCAGGCACAGCTCTGTGGATGCTGTCACAGTGGGCTTCTAAGGCACATCAGGCTCTCCATGAACAACCACTGTAGGAGCTCAGATAGACATCACTTTGGTACAGAATCTAGGTGATGTGGTTTGTAGTTCTTCTTTCCCTGGGGCCCAGGGAGGGGTCCACAGATGTTGAGAAACCCAGCCTCCCTCTGCTCCAGGGTCTGCATTACTGCCATTAAGATTCCCTTCCAAAGTGACCCTTGCCCCCATCTTTTGCTCACACATGCCCAGACAGGTTGAATTGCTGAAATGAGCACTATTTAGGCCAAAGTGTGTGGGGGGGGGATGCCAATATGCTATTTAAAGAGAAAACTAAAAAAGTAAAATCACAGGAGTTTTGAAGCTATTCATCTTGAAGACTATTCATGGAAGCAGGGAAATTAAACACAGTATCCTTGAATATATACCCTCCACACATAGGCTTGGGCTATTGTTTCCTTCATAATGACAATTCACCTCTGGGAGTTTAGCATGGGGCTCTCAAGTCTGCTCAGCACAATCAACACAGCACTGTATCAGGAATCAGGAGGAAATGAGAACAAAGCTGTATTGTCAGCAAGCTGAGGGGTGACCCAAACACAGCAGAGCTGCAGAAAATTATTTTGGAAAATATTTCCTCTAAGCTGCCTGGGATGGCTCAGTCTGATTCTTGGTCAGACTTGACTGGAAGAGGAAATTAACTTACTCCGCCAAGAAGCCTGTGCATTGTTATTGCATTAAGGAGAGAAAGCACAGGTAATGGTGTGAGCCACAGCTCCAGAGAAACCCGTTGCTCTGCCCTCAGACTACCTGCTCTTCAGCTTCCTTCCCAGGGGGCAGGCAGCTCCGTGGGCAGATATCATCAGAAGAAAAAGTTGATTTGACTTACACACACACCTGCCTCCTTACCTGCTGGTTTGGTTAATTGGGGTCTGTAAAGTTTGACATCACAGAGGCCAAGTGGTGACCCAAGACAGTGAACCCAGGATCTTTAGAATGGAATTGTTGGGCTGGGAAAAAAAGTCACAATGGAATCTAAAAGGGTGTGTGATCAATGAGATGCATTAGCCCTTATGCTTCTCTTGATAATCACAGGGACTACCCCAAAGTAGATTTAAATGCCCTATTACAGGGTATTGTAAAAACGTATTTGAGCTAAAACTTGAACAAGATTCAATTTCTCTAGAGTCATGGTATTTCAAGATTTTTGTTAAATTTTTCTTGTTACTAGTAAAATAATTTTTTCCTCCTCCTCCTCCTCCTCCTCCTCCTCCTCCTCCTCCTCCTCCTCCTTCTTTTGGTACCAGAGAGTTTTTCTGGGTACTTTACCACTAAATTATATCCGCCCCTCCCACTTTTTTTTATTTTTGTGACAGGGTCTTGCTAAATTGCTTAGGGCCTCACTAAGTTGCTGAGGTTGGCCTTGAACTTGCCATCGTCCTGACTCAGGCTCCCGTTGCTGGGATTACAGCCATGTATCACCATGCCCAGCATCAATTCCTTTCTTTAAATGTAGGAGGAGCTGGGGGAGAATCCTATGAAAGGGGAAGAATCCATGGTCAGCTCATGGGTCGCAGTGGTTTCTGAGAGTCATTCATTCAGCTGTTTTTCGTTCTCTTGTCTGTCTGTTTGCTCAACATATACTCATGGAGCCACTATTACCAACTAAGCAGAAAAAGTGTCAGGGATAGAGAGACTGGTGAGCAAAAGAGACAGGCTTGCTGTTTTCTTGGCACTTGTAGCCTAGAGGAGGAGACAGACTAATATGACACAAATAAATTATGTAATTGTGAATAGTGGCAAGTACTAGGAAGGGGAAACACAGGGTGCTATGAAAACAAATAGCAGGAGTGGTGAAGGGTCAGAAAACTTTCCATGAGCCCTAAAGGATTAGCCAGATGGAGGGAGGAGCTTGGGGGAAACAATTCAAGCAGGAAATAATAGCATGAGTGAAGAGAAAGGCAGGTGAAAATCCAAATCTGAGAGAATTGAAACCATCAGTGAAGAGCTAGTGAACAAAACAAAACAAGGAGAAGGCAAAAGAAAATAAAACCAAAACACAATAGGGCAGAAATTTGCTCCTAAAGCTGCCTTGGTGGCCAGAGAGCACATGCAGGGTCTCTTCATCCATTCTGGCTTCTGCCTGGCCCTCATTGAGGGCCATGGGCATTTTGGAGAAGCAGGAGGTGAGGTCCTTCACTTTGCCTTCCCAAGATGGTACCCTAAGTCAGACGAAAGTAATGAATCCTTCATAATATTAATGTGGTTATCAAGTGGTAGAGGTGGCCAAGTGGGAGATAGGGATAAAACGAAAACGACTAAGTACTTGTGATGTAACAGGCAGTGCTGAGGTACTTGTGTTCCTTATTTTATTTAACATTCCAATAGTTCTGCATGGTGGATAGTATGCATCTTATGTTCTAGAGAGGAACTGCAGACTCGGGAAGGTGAGTAACCTGCCCAAAGAGTGAAAGATGGAGATGAGCCTGCTCAAGTTGGGTTGGCTTCCATGTCCTGGGGTTTCCACACTCTTATTCTGCGTGGCTTCCTTAGAGGGGCCACAGAGCCCATCTGGTCCAGGCCTCTTATTTTCTAGAGGAGGAGACGGAGGATCACTCGCACATAAGGCCTAGGAGCTAGTAGCAAATGAAGGCTACACGTCTGGTTTCCCATTGCGAATCCACACATCTTTCCTATTTGTTTCAATACACATAATTAAAAAAAAAAAAAAAGTCACACTTTCAATTTGTCTGGATGACAGAAATAAACAGACTCATCATTTTTTTCTTAGTTTCAGCCCTTTTCCCGCCCCCACAAAAATTCAGTGTTGAAACATGTAGTGAAAATGTACTATTAAAAAACAAAACCCTACTAAATGACACATTTTGTAACAAAGCAATCACATTTGACTGCATTTTTTCATTTGGACTTTTGTATTTTGAGCTCTTATAAAGCAGGCATGCTTTAATGGAACAACTATCTTGTGCCTTTTCCATAATAGACTACATTCATCTAATAAAATTCAAAGTATATGTAATTGGTTGGTTTCTCTAATAGAATCTCATATCCAGAATCATATCTTGGTCCAAACCTTGAATCAGTGAAACAATACTGAGGAATAGGAAGATAGAAAATGGGCAACCATTGTTTCATCACAGGTGAATTCCACATCTGTGATCACAGAGTTGCTTCTAATTAGTTTCAGCTTTAAACATGACATTCTGGCCCCCAGTTCTGCATCTGGGAGATGAAAAAAATGGTACCTGGGGGTCTGTATGATTCCCTTCCAGCTTTGAAGTTCAAAGAGACAACAGGACCTGGAGGTATATTTACAACTAACTCACCTTCTTGCCCTTGGTCAATAACCCCAGCAGCTGTTCTTACCTGCTGGGTCCCTTAATTTTAATCCTAGCCTTTCCTACCGGATTTTAGAAAAACTGAAGGGGACATCTGAGATTCTCAATTCCTGAGCCTGAGCGCCCCCTAGGCACCCAGAGGTAAACTGTGACAGCCTTGGAAGAAATCAGGATTCTGGGAAGTAGATATCTAAGGTCAGCACCAAATCCTTGAACTTCCCTGTTTGTGCGATGATGCAAGCACTGTGGGACTTTCCTGATTTGGGCAGGGAGGGCGGGAGGTTGGAAGGACGAGAGGGAGTAGGAGGCAAGCACTGTGGTCAGACAGGCCCCACAGAGCTTTGCTAGACTATCCTTATAATGACAGGGTTAGAATGGAAGCAAGTAAACTGGAGACCCATCAGAGCTGCCCAGTGCAAATGACCCGTGGCCACACAATGAGTGCGTGGAAGAGACATTTTCTGTTAGAACAGAGAATAATCCCAAAGTAATAGACAACCATCATTGTGTTGCTTGCATTTCCCTCCTGTCCCAATAAACACCATGTGAGTCTTTCCAGAGGGACTTTGTCTTTGTGTGCCATTTTGCTGCTTTTTCCACTCCTTTTGCTATTTCGCATGCATACCTCCTGTACTCGTAGTCCACATAACAAAGTTTTTGGTGACATGGCTCTATTATAGAAGTAGAGCACCAAAATAGAGTACTTCTCTTTATTTTGAGAAGTAGAGCATATGTGTGTCCATGCGTATGTATGTGAGTCATGTGTGTACTGTGTATGGTCTGTGTCATTGTGTGATTGGGTGTGTTTCTGTATGGTGTATGTGGCTTGTGTGCAGTGTGAATCTTTGTGTCTCTGTGGTATATATACATGGAGTGTATGTATTCTGTGTGTGCAATAGGTATGTTCTTCTCTCTGTGTATGTGTGATATATGTGAGTGTCTCTGTGTGGCGTGTATATATGTGTATGCATTTTTGGTGCATATAGATGTCTCTGTGTTTTCTGGGCAGTGTGAGTGTGGGTGTTATGCATTTGTGTGTTCACTCCTGTGTGCTGACTCCAGCTCCTTGAGTCTAGACTCTGGGCTCCTCTCTCAGGCCTCAGCATCTATGACCAAACACAAGGCCTTCCGAGAAGTTTGCTTTAAGAGAGTGAGGAGGGCCCTTTGCGTGGTGGGCCTTTGAGATCCTGCAAAGTCACGCTGCACCTGGGGGTGTGCCATGTGACGGCGTCTGCCGAAGACCGTTCTTATCAGAAGGGTCAGGACGCCTAAGAGCCATTATCACAGGCTCCAGAGCTTAGCTTCGTGAACTATGTGTTTTTTCTCTAAGATATTTTCATTTTCTCCTAAAAGAAAAAGAAAGAGGAAAGGGACAAGAAAAAAAAAATCTCTTGGGTGAACCTGTTGTTGATTCTCCGTGGGCCACCCTCACCCACATTGCAGAAGCAGGAAGAGATGGTACAGGCTCAAATCCACACCAGAGGTGGCCTTTCCCCTCAATTCAGGCCCAGTTCCCGGCTTGATGTGAACTTACGGCTCTGCCTCACCCACACTGGGTACATCTCCTCCATGCCCCTCATAGTGGACCTTTGACCTCCGTGTTCCTCAGAGTGGGCCTTTGACTTCCCGGTTTGGGTCCTACTCAGAAGGTGAAGACACTGTCTTCACTGCCTTCTATGGTAGTTTTCTGTTTACTCCACCATGAGTCAACTCTTTTAGCATTCACTAAATAAGGGTGGCCACATACTGGGCCAGATAGAGGAGGTAGACAATAGGGTTAAGAATGTGGCTTAGAATAAGACAAGGAGGTTCACCACTAAGTTCTCTGCTTACTCTGCACCCAGTTCAGACAAAGTAACCTCCCTAAGGCTCTGCTTCCTCCTTTGTAAAATAAGAACTGACCGCCCTGGGTTGCTGAGCGGCTGACCCAGTGCAGAGTACTTAGCAAGGACGTGACATTCTGCTCAGCATGTGGATTGGCCAACCTTCACTCTAGACTCTCTGAGTGGAGCACCATGGTTCTCAGACTTTTTGGCAGTGAACATTCTAGAAGCAAATTATCTTCCACCAAGGAGCCCCACAAACACAAGATGAGCAAGTCCTCCCTTTTGCAGCTGTTTTTGCTGGGAAGCAAGATCATGGACACAGGTGGGTCCCTGACTCCTGCCCCTAGGGTGCCTGCCTCAGCTTTGAGAGGCTGGGTTGCTGCAGATGCAGCAGGAGCCTCTCCAGAGGTCCCTGGAGTGGGGTCTCCCCTGTGGGTCATTTCTATATCGTTCTGGGAGTCCTGGTCCAGAACCTGTTCCTTGGACCTTTCCAAATAATTTTGCAGGCACCTTATTTCTTGATTA
This sequence comes from Marmota marmota marmota, assembly GCF_001458135.2. NCBI lineage: Eukaryota > Metazoa > Chordata > Mammalia > Rodentia > Sciuridae > Marmota > Marmota marmota. The sequence goes on from NW_026000019.1 coordinate 11,771,907, forward strand.
AACTCCTTCCTACTTAATATAAATAAAGCAATTTCTGTTCCCTAATTGAACCCCAATGAATACAACTAGTGTCATTTGTATATGGAAGACCAAAATTAAAATCATAATAGCTATCGTGCTTCGGTTATACCAAAAGTTCAGATTTTTACAGATGGTATCTAACTTCATTTTCCCAGAAAATCATGCAACTGTTAAGGGGCCTAATCCTGGTGTGCACCTAGGTCTTTCTGCCTAATTAGGCTGGATACCTAATTACAGTCTACTGTTCTTTCTCTAGAGGAGTTCACAGTTCACAGGGATATATTCAGGTCAATAAATGGCCGCAGCCCACGTGGGAAGCTGAAAAGAGCTGTGGCCCAGGGCTCTTGGAGCCAGGAGAGAAATTCCTACCTGAGCTCAGGACTTGGAAGTTCAGCATGGTATCTGCTTTCCAGTTGGTATGGGATCACAATCTTTAGACTCTATGGGGTCACGATCTCTGGACTCCTTACCATGTTGGGGGCTTCTACCTCAAAGCTCTGTTGGCCTGTTTCTCAAGTAAGGGTGAATTAGGAGCCTCAAATCTGCACGTTTGCAAAGGTGCCCATCCATCCTTGTGTTGGATGAATCATTGCAGGTCCTGGAACATTCAGATCTTCTTGTGGGACTCAGGTATATTTTGCCACTGAGTTACATCCTCAGCACTTTTATTTTATTTTATTTTTTTAAATTTTAAGGCAGGTTCTCAATGACCTTGATCTTGGTGATCCTCCTGCCCCAGCCTCCCAAGTAGCTGGCGTTACAGGTGTGTTCCACTGTGCCTGGCTGACATCTTTTTGCCTTTTCTGTGCCTTCTTAATGCCTGAGTGAGGAGTTGGCCCTGTTCTCGCCAGCTGGACATGCAGCACAAACCCAACCTGTGGTATCAGAATTGGTGGAAGCAAGGTCCTGCTGAGAGCGTGTGGCCAGACGTAGGGACCTGGACTTCTGATTTCCTGACTCTTCCCTTCTTTCCAGGTTTCATTGCCACCCACTAATTTTCATGTTAGGGAACATATAGAGTTGTATAATCTGGACCATTGGGAGCTTAACATTCGAGCACATTTTGAATGCCTAGGCCCTGCACAAAAGGCTCCTCTCCCTCTACATTCATCTCCATGCTCACACCCTCAGCAGTGCCCTGGGCAAGGAGTCAGGAAATTGCAGTAGATTCTGCTGCTAAAACAGCTGTTAGATGATGTCAAAGAGAACACCAAAAACATGTACCTCAAAATGCCCCAGGTCACATATGACCAAAAATACTGCATTACTTTACAGAGTACATGAAAAAAGGATAAGGACATAGAATTGTTCAGTTTCCAGAAGGTGAGTTGACGGGAGGAATTGCAGTGCAGAAGATGAAGCATTCTTAAACTAATGACACTAAAAATGACATACATATAGTACTTGTAATTCTAAAAACACTCATCTGTGTAATTCTACATAATTCTCAAAGTAACAGGCTAATGAGGAAGGCAGAGAGCACATTATGATAGCTTTAAAGACAACAGACCTGAAGTTTGGGGTCAAGGTCTTCTGATCTCAAATCTAGCTCCCCAGTGGCAACCAAAACAAATATAGTAACATGAATTTAAAAACAAATCTATAGCCCAAGTTACCTGATTTTGATCTCTACTTGCTTAAGCAGGAGCTCAGCCTCCTTAACTCTTCAGATTAGTTCTGGGAGTCCCTAGGAGATATTTCACAAGTGCTCAGGAGCAAGGCCACTCACAGAAGTTTTCTTGCTGGTGGCTGCCCTGATTCTGCTGGCCCCTGGGAATATCACGTCACCCTGGGCCATGACTCAGGACTCAGCAACACTGCCAATCACTCCTGGAGCAGGCTTTTTTTCTGACACTCCACCAGGCCAGCAGTTTCTTGGTAGCAGTTTCAAGTCCACAGGCCGTAGAGGACATGTGGTGGTCTAGGACAGGGTAAGGGATGGTTGCTCCCTCTTCATGAAATCATGCTTGGCTAGAGGCTTCCAAGGCAGTGTTACTATGACTCTGGTGTGCCAGAGGGTGACACCTAGTCAGTTTTCATGCACTGAGGAGGGTGGGTTTGGGACAGATGAGTATAACAGCCAGGACCTCTCCTCAGATCCATTCAGTATCTCCACTGCAGAACTTCATGGCTAGCCTCTCGGTCTGCGAGTCTCCCAGTCAATTCAAACCAGGAACCAAATAGAATCAAAGTACATTTTTTAATAGATACCCTTTAAAGCTGTCTTTAAAATTTAAATTTTGTTTTGAGGTAATTGCAGATTCATGTGCAGTAGTAAGAAATAATATAAAGAGATTGTGTGAGCCCACTTACCCATTTTCTTCAGTGGAAGATTCTTGCAAAACTATGCTATGCTATGATATATCTACCAGGACACTGATAATGACCCAGTCAAGATACAGACTGTTTCCATCACCATGAGAACCCCTCATTTTGCTCTTTAATGTCCCTCTTCCAGCCCCTAATCCAGGGCAACCACTAATCTAATTTTCTGTTTCTAGAATTTTGCCATTTCAAGAAAATGACACCCACAGAATCAAGTATATGACTTTTTGAACTGTTTGTCTTCACTCTATCTAATTTCTTAACTTTCTGAAGATTCATTGAAGTTGTTTCCTTTACTGCTGAATAGTATTCCACGGTATGGAAGTATTACAGTCTGTTTAACCACTCACTTGCTGGAGGGCATCTGGGTTGTTTCCAGTTTTTGACTATTATGAATAATCTTTTATTTTACAGGCTTCCGTGTGAACAGATGCTTTCATTTCTCCAGGACAAAGGCCCAGGAGTGCGATTACTGGTCTCATGTTTACTTTTACAAAATTTGCTAAGTTATCTTCAAGACTGTCTGTACCATCAAGCCTTCTCATTAGGCACGTTTGAGTGATCCAGATTTTCCACATCTTTGCCAGCCAAGTCAACTTCCCACCGAATCACAAGGGGCATTATGACAATGGGAAATCCTGTAGGGGACACAACTTGAGCCCCATCCCCAGCAGTCTCTTCAGTCCTGTTCAAATCCATTTCTATCCAGCCTGCACCCTCATTTCTTTGGCCATGTCCAGACAGGGCTGAAGCTTCAGCAGTGGCCAGCCAAGACTGCAGCCTTAACTTACAAGTTCCTCTCTACATAGTGAGATGTTTTAGGATTTTATCCTTCCAAAGAACTGCCCCTCTCCATATGCCTCACTGAAAGATAGGCTGTATGAGTTATATTGAGTCAATCTAATCCCGTCTTTCCACTATTTTAAACCCCTGTCTGATGGCTCTGTCCTATAGCAACAATTCCTATGGTGCAAGTTCCAGTACACACTATTCCTTCACCCTATCAGGACTGAAAGTGGTGACAGCTTCTTTCATTGGGCACTGTTCAGGGGCTGTGGATTGAAGTGCAAACTATCAGTTAAGGTTCCTCTCTCATGGATCTTTTATTATATGAAGGAGATATGAACAACAACAAAAAAGAAGCAAGGTAATTTCATGTGGTGATGCATTCTACAAAGACTCTACACAGGATAATGTGAGAGAGCTGAGCTTGTTGGTATCAGAATTTCTATAGGCTTCTTTTTTATCAAAACTAATCATTATTTCTTCCATTTTTAGGTGATATGTTTTCTGATCCCTGATCTTGAATCCACAAATTCTTTTGTTTATTAAAGATCCTTGAATAATTTGGTTCTTTGAATTAAACAACATTATATCAAACATGGAATGTAGGCTACAGATACAATGAAGATGCTTCCTTCCTTAATTGGGATGCCATACCTGTAAGGATGCAGCCAAGGAACACAGAGACCTTGTTCTTGTTGATTCCTTGTGATTAACATTCCTGAGTCTTTTTCAAGTGAATACCCAAAATCAAATCACCCATGTCTTGCACTAGTTCAAATTACTTTCAAAAGCAAGGAATTTACAAAAGCATGCATCAAATGTTGTCTTTCTAAGTTCAGCTTGCCATATACTTCTGCCATTTGAGTTTGTCACTGAACAAATTAGGTATCTCTTCCAGCTTGAGGTCATCTGTGAGTGTGCTAACGAGCACTCTCAGACCAAAGTTCAAGTAGTGAAGAGGATGGAGCAGGGAGGCATGTCTTGCTCTGAAAGTAACATGGTCCATTTAAGCCTCTTGGGGCTTCATTGCTTGGTGAGTTAGGGTATTATCTTGTGTTTCCCCATCCTGTACCTGAGAATATGGTGAGAGCTTTGGCAAATAGTTTTGCTCAGATTAAGCTATACTACATTACCTGTTGTGTAATTCCATCAGAGAAGTAAATGAGACTTTGGTGGGACTCATTCTTAATGATCCCAAGTTGGCTCATAGCACTTTGGTCCCTGTTTGTAGTATTACCCTTTCCACCTTCAGTAGCCAGCCTAGACTTTTTTTTTTTTTTTTTTTTGTTCTTCCTGCTGTAAACACAACTAGAATAATAATCATTGGGGCTTTGTGCAAATCTCAGCTTTTCCTGACACTGTTATTTTGGGTCTTTGGCTATCTTCTTGTGCTAATTCTTTTACAATATGAGTGCCTCAAACAGCCACGTTATCAATTTCTCTGCATTATTTTCTACATTTACGTTTGCATTTGTGTGTATGTGCATGTTCTCTCTCTCTCTCTTTCACACATACACACACACACACACACACACACGCCTGGTTTACTTATGACAATTTAATATAAACATTAATTGTTACAATCTTTGAAGTGCCCTGCTTTTTGGAGTTATTGACACAGAATCATTCTTTCTTTTCTTTTTATTTTATGAAATCCACTTTCCTAAAGTTTAACTTGGATGGCTGATTTTCTTTCTTAACTATATGGTCTTAAAATAGTATGGTCATTCTTCATCAATCTAAGAGGGCAGGTTAATAAGTGGGTTTGAGTCAGAGAGATCTAGATTTGGCTTTCAGGTTCTTGATTCCTAGCTTTGTATCTTGGACTAGTTAATCTGTTTAATCCTCAGTCTTCTCATCAGCAAAGTGGGATAATCTCACAGGATGGTAAGAGAATTTAAAAAACTGTAGTGAGTGCTCAAATTTTATATTTATTTAGGCATATTTATTATTGTGATCAAACACATGTTCAATAAATATGTTATTATTATTTTATTATCCTTGTACACTTGAATTGAATCATCATTTAATTTATTTATTATCCTATGCATTAGGATTGAGTGATGTTCTATCTAATGAGGGCATCATTTCCTCAAGTTACTTCTGGTTTTCTTAGAAAGGAAAGAGCTTGCGATCCTCCTGCCTCAGTCTCTTAGCTGCTGGAATTACAGGCATATGCCACCATGCCCAGCTTGAATCACTATCTAAAAGCCAAATAGCTCCCCTTGAGAGCATGCTTTTCTTCCTATATGTGCTATCATGTTCACATCTATTATTGATACTGTGTCAGTCACATTTCCATTGCTGTGACAAAATAATTGAGATAGGCAACCTAAAAGGAGGAGAGATTTCTTTTGGTTCAGTTTCAGAGTGCTCATGTTGGGCCTGAGGTGAGGCAGAGTATCATGGCGGGGATCACATGAGGGAGCAAAGCTGCTCAGTTCACGGCAGCCAGGAAACAAAGAGCCCGGGGAGGGGCTGGGGTCACAAGATTCCCTTCCAGGGAAGCCCCCAGTGACCCACTTCCTCCAACTAGTCCTCACTCCCTAAATTTTCCATCCCACCCCCCCAGTAGCACCATCAGGTGGGAACCAAGCCTTCGACACATGAGCTTTAGAGGACATTTAGGATCCAAATCATGACACATAGTTAACCCACATCTGAAATCATGTTTGGTTACCAAAACTGTTTTGTTTTCTTCTAAGATAACTGGGGATATTCACCATCATTGTCCTATTTTAACACCTGAGGTTCTCCCTCATTACTAGCTATCAGCTCCATCTGAATCTTTTTCTCTCAATCACAAATATTAACATAAAGCCTTCTCGATCAGTTAATAAACCTCCTGCCAAACTGCTCTTTTCCTGTTCTGTCTCTTGCCAAAAGCCCATTGCTCTTTATTATTGTAAGCCATAGTCCAGGAAAATCAAACCTGTTTTTCAACTAGTTTATGAAACTTGCACTTCCCTACCGGTACCTACTTTTCTCCTTTAAGGTCATTACTTTCAACTGCAATATGAGATAAAATGACCCTCAATGGATCCTCAGTGTGTGGCCTTTTGACATTTTGCTCATTATTTCACATTTCACACCCATTTCAGGTGCATCCCCCAGATTTCTTTGCAATGGCAGTGGGTAGTGATCAGCAGACCTGGGGACTTGGCAGACACTCACATTTCAGGCATCAGCTGAAAATCAACAAACTAAGTTGATAACCATTTAAAACATTATTTTCTTACAGTCTTTAAAAACTAGATGTATTTGGATTTGTGTTTATGTATAATGAAACAGTCCAAATAATATTGTACATTACAGTAATAGTACAGGAAAAGTGCCTTCCTTCATTCCTTTGGTCTTCATGCTCTGAGAACAAGTTCACCCTACTCCTCTGCTCTTAGTAAGGAATAACCTAACCTAACCCGAAACTAAACCATGACCCTTAACAGCTCTCTTAAACTAGGACTTCTTCCCATTGGGTATCCGGAGGATGTGAGATGGCATTAAAGCTTTATTTGGTTTCATCTACTAAGAAACTTCTTCACTTCAAATTTTTTTTAATGCCACTATTATATTTAATCATTTAGATTGCCATTTGCTATTCTCTCCCATTGATTTTGATAACAGAATATAATTTTATTCTAGGCAAAATTTACTAAGCTAAAGGATTATATTCCTACACCTGTCTTGCAGCTAGACATGGTCACGTTATTAAGCCCTGCCCATGGCCTGTCAGCAGAAGTGGGGCTTATGGGAGACCACCATAAGAATGATATTAGTGCTCCAGTGCCATCTTGGACTTTAAGTTGACCTCCAGGTTGAAAGCCATTTGTTTGCATGCTGGAGCAGAAAGTCAGTCCTGGGTTACCTACTTTAGATTCCTCTAACGCTGCTCAAGAAATAAATAACTATCTTGTTTAGGAAACTGTTATTGTGGGCTTCCATGAAGTTCAAATCAAAATGCCAAGAGGATTTGCTTATTTGAAAGTTGACAGATAGGCTGTTTCTAAAATCAGAAAAATAAAAGACAAGAACAATCAAGACACTCCTGAAAAGTATTATAAGATAAAAGACTTTCTCTACAAAATATCAAAATTCATTATAAGTTAGAGTATATAAAATATGGTGTGCTTTTCAAGAGGAATAGACAAATTGATTGAAGAGAACAAAGAGAAATCTAAGAAGTAGAGCCACAAATATATGGAATCCTGATTTATGAGATAATAGGCAATGCTCACCATAGGGCACATGATGAAAGGTTCAGCAAATTAATTGGGATCCTTGGATATTCATACGGAGAAATAATAACACTGGAACACTAGCTTATACTATCTATAAAAAGTCAGTTTCTAGCCCAGAGACAAATCCACCTAAATACAATTGTCTCATACTAGACAAAAGTGCCAAAAACATACATTGGAGAAAAGATAGCCTCTTCAACAAATGGTACTGGGAAAACTGGAAATCCATATGCAACAAAATGAAATTAAACTACTATCTCTCACCATGCACAAAGAGTAACTCAAAGTGAATCAAGGACCTAGGAATTAGACCACAGACCCTGCACCTAATAAAAGAAAAAAAATAGTCCCAAATCTTCATCATGCTGGATTAGGTCCTGACTTGCTAAACGAGACACAAGAAAAAAAATAAAGAATTAATAAATGGGACAGATTCAAACTAAAAACTTCTTTTTAGCAAAGGAAACAATAAGAGAGTGAAGAGAGAGACCACAGAGTGGGAGAACATCTTTGCTACATGCACATCAGATAGAGCACTAATCTCCAGGATATATAAGGAACTCAAAAAACTTAACACTAAGAAAAATAAATAACCCAATCAATAAATGGGCTAAGGAACTGAAGGAACTTCTCAGAAGAAGATATAAAATTGATCAACAAATACATGAAAAAATGTTCAACCTCTCTAGTAATTAGAGAAATGCAAATCAAAATTACTCTAATTTCATCTTACTCCAGTAAGAATGGCAATTATCAAGAATACAAACAATAATAAGTGTTGGTGAAGATGTGAGAAAAAGGCACACTCATACATTGCTGGTGGCACTGCAAATTGGCACAACCACTATGGAAAGCAGTATGGAGATTCCTTAGAAAACTTGGAATTGAACCACCTTTTGACCCAGCTATCCCATTCCTCTGTCTATAACCAAAGGACTTAAATCAACATACTATAGTAACGCAGCTACATCAGTGTTCATAGCAGCTCAATTCACAATAGTTAAACTATGGAACCAACCTAGATGCCCTTCAACAGATGAATGGATAAAGAAACTGTGGTACTGATATAAACAATGGAATATTGCTCAGCATTAAAAGAGAATAAAATTATGACATTTGCAGGTAAATGGATGGATTTGAATAATATCATGCCAAGTGAAGTAAGCCAATCCCCCCCAAAACAAAGGCAGAATGTTCTTTCTGATAAGTGGATGGAATCCATAATGGGGGGAGGGGCATGGGGAGAATGGAAGAACTTTCGGGAAAGGGCTGGGGTGTTGGGGCAGGAAAGATGGTGGAATTAGAGTACAACCAGAGAAATGAAAAGTTGTATTCCATTTGTGTATAATGCATCGAAATGCATTCTGCTATCATGTATAACTAATTAGAACAAATAAAAAAATAATCTCTGTAAAAAAAGTCAGCTCTTAGCTTTTAAAAGTGTATTCATACTTATTATGAATGCACTTTTAAAAAGATATGATTCCTGCAGTTTGGGAGACTGAGGCAGGAAGATCGCAAGTTCAAAGCTACCCTCAGCAATTTAGCAAGGCCGTAAGCAACTTAGCAAGACTCTGTCTCTAAGTTAAAAAAAAAAAAAAAAGGGCTGATGATGTGGATCAGTGGTTAAGTGCCTCTGGGTTCAATCACTGATACCAACGAAACAAAACAAAACATAAACAGACATGAAAAGAAGAATCATAAAAATTTTAGAAGATAAAACAACTCAGAGAAGAACAGATATCTTTAAGAAAACACAAACTTGCTAAGCAGAATAGAAAGGATTTCTAAATTTAACCCCTTAAAATTTAAAAACCTTTCACAAAAGACAGCATAAGGAAAAGAAAATGTAAGCTACAACCTAAGGGCCATCTAACTGACAAAGTATGAAATCTAAAATGTATTAAAGAAATTAATATAAAAATGTGATTCAATTGAAAAATGAGCATCAGACATGAACAGACTTTTCATAAAAGAAAACATCTTTGTCTAATAAACGTCTTATGACCTGTTCAAGATCATTAGCAAATAAGGAAATGAAAATTTAAAATGCAATGAAATCCCATTTTACACCTACGAGATTGGCAAAAATTGAGATAAGAGTCAGTGCCAAGTTTTGACAGGAATGTGGAACAATGGGAAGGTTTAGACACTCTTTGTGGGGGTGTAAATTGGTACAACTACTTTGGGAACAGTTTCCCACACCCTTCCACTCAATTCCACTCCTACAAACACACACTTATATACAAGGGGCCATGTAAAAGAATGTTTATACTGTTACTGTTTGTAGTAGTCAAAATGTCTTTTAATTTTGAGTCAAAATTAGTAAGTAAAAAAAATTTGTAGTGTATTCCCACAGTGTACTGTAACATGGACATAAGAACTTCAATTCTTCACAATATGAATTAATTTCAGAAAGTTGGTATTTAAGAAAAAGCAAATGACACACACTGTGCCCTTTTTATTAGTTTCAAAACCAAGCAAAATTAAAGAATAGGTGTGTGTGTGTGTGTATGTGTGTGTGTGTGTGTGTGTGTGTGTGTAAAAACAGAACAAAAAAATGTAGAAATCAGGATAATGGTTATTTCTTTGGGAGGGAGGCAAATAAATGTGATAAGAAAGGCCTACATGCTGACAGTATTGTTAATGTTTTCCTGATTTGGATGATTCTACCAAGCACTTAAGGAAGAAATAATACTTCTACACAAATATTTTTAGAAACTCATTTTCTGAAGTCTGAATTACCCTGATAGCAAAATCTGACAAAAACAATAAAAAGAAAATTGTAGACCAATATCTTTCATAAACATAGACACAAAAGTTTCTAATGAAATTTTCATAAATCAAATCCAAAATACATAAGAAATACATGCTCCCTCATGACCAAATGGACTTTATCAGGGAAATGCAAAGTTGGTTTAAGATTTGGAAGTCAATCCACAAAATTCACTACATTTGGAGACTAAAAAAGATAGAGCAAATGCTTGAAAAAGCATTTGTCAAAAATCAGCAACAATTCATATAAAAACTTTCAACAAATTTGGAATAGAAGCAAGCTTCCTTAACCTATAACATGGAAATAAGAAAAACATATGATTAATATACTCATGTTAAAAACAGAGTATTATCTCCTTAACATTATGAACAAACTAAATGTTTCCAGTCTCACTGGTTATGCATTGTACTAGAATTCCCAGCCAGTAGAAAGGAAGAATTAACATTTTTTATTCACTAATGATATGCTCATCTAAATAGAAAATAATAAGAAATCTATTTGTTAAAAAGCTGCAAGAACCAATAAACAAATTTTGCAAAACTGAGGGACACAAAGTCATTTGGGATGTTAATCGGAACTTTTAAAAAGCCAATTATATTTCTACATATTCTCAGTGAAAAACTGAAAATTGAATAATATACTGTTCATAATAGTATTAAAATATGATTACTTAGAATTAAGTTTAAGTAAAATATCTATATATTAAAGTTATAAAACTTTACTGTGAGAAACTAAAGAAGACCAAATTAACTGGTGAACCATACTGTGAGGATAAATATGAAGTCTAAAATTAGAAATTCTCTTTAAACTGATCTATTGATTCAGTACAAACCAGATCAACATTCCAGCAGGCTCTTTTCTCTGGTCCAACTTTTTTTCTACAGATGAGGAAAACAAATTCCAGAAAGGTGGAGGGATTAGCCCAAGGTTAATGGCTAACTGGAGGCCACTAGGCTTTAGTTCCCCTGTGGCCTAAGTCCTCTCTCAGGGCTCTTCTCAGTGCCTGCTGTCAGAGGGGAATCTCCTGAGAAAACACTGCCTGTCTGTCTTATTTAGTGCAATCACACATATGTGATGAGCTGGCCTAATTTTCCATGATCTGGTCTGAATTGTCCTCCCAATTCACCATCCAAAGCAGATAAATATTTTAGGATGTAAGAAAAATATATTTAGTTTATTTGCATTTTACTTATTTTTAGGGACATTTTTTTCACAAAAACAGAAACATTCAGATTAATAAAATAAGGATTTATTTTAAAGGACATAGAATTAAGAAAGAGAAGCTCAATTTCTGACCTTCATAAGAGGCAAGTGGCTAGGATCAGATAAAAAGTTTGGTCAAGACTTTATGGCAGCCATGGGTAAGGGTTAAGGAGGGGGAAAGAAACAAAAAGATGGGAAAATAGGGAGAAAGAGAAGGATCAACATGGATAATTTTTATTATCCAAGAGGAGGTCCCTTCCTTATTTGCAATTTTGCTTTCTGTACTTTCAATTACCCATGGTCAACCAAAAATATTAAACGGAAAATTCCAGAAATAAACTATTCATAAGGTCTAAACTGTGGGTATCTGTGAGGCGTGTGATCCCGTCCAAGAACGAATCATTCCTTTGTCTGATGTATCTACCCTGTATATGCTGTGTGCCCATTAGTTACTTGGTAGATCTCATTCAGTGTCATAGTGTTTATAGTTCAAGTAACCCTTATTTTACTTGATAATGGTCCCAAAGCACCAGAGTAGTAATGCTGGCAATTCATACATGCCAAAGAGAGGCTGTAAATCACATATTTTATGTGAAAATTCTTGATTAATAAGGGAACACAAAAGTTGTGTGCTCAAGTTGCTACAATCCACTATAAAATATTTTATCTGTAAAATGTTAAAGAAATGGACATTTGTGCCAGTTTTGCTATTGTGCCATAAATTGCAAAAATTGTGCCACAATTAAGATGGACAAAGCATTAAATTTGTGTATGTATACATAGGAAAAACAGAGTGTACACATGGTTTGATGTTATCTGCAATTTAGGACATCTACTGGGGGTCTTGAAACATATTTCCTGTGCAGATAAGGGAGGATTTTTGTCTTAAATTATGTAAGGTTGTTAATATCAGTCTCATGATGATTGATGAATTGATTTCATGACAATTATTGATAAAAGCAAAAAGAAAAAAAGGAAGATGGAGAAACATGATGAGTTCCTAAGGATAATAAAGTGATGAGGTTAAAATTCAAAGATTTTTTGGTAGTCCAAGCTAACTTAACAATAAAATTACCATATTTAGAGATGCGTCTTTTAGACCCTCTTACCTAAATTCTCAATAAGTGCAATGACTCTCAGCTGATGGTTGAGGTTAGACTTTCAGGAAGGTTCCCCATCCTGCTATTAAGGACAGATGCATGTGCTTTGGAAGCCACATAATTAAGTGGAAGGTCAAGGTCTATTAAAGCAACAGAGGAGCCTCTTCCAAATACAGGCAACCCATTCAAATTTGTACTTAATGGAGACTCCAAAATTCCTTGGGCTAGAATGACATGAACATTTTAATCTGGGCTATCACAACCAGAAAAAAAAAAAATCTGTAAGATCTGGGTGGAATGTATGATGTCAAACAGTGGCTTCATCATGGGCCACTGGAATAAGTTAGCCACAAATAAATTCTCAGGAAACTGTATGATTCACCATCAAAGGGAGTTATGGGGTATCAACCAATCAACGCTTGGAGTCTGTCCCATCCAAGGACAATTATCTTTGTTGTAGTTACTGTTTATCTCCTTTTCCAGGTCAGTGTAATAAAACCAGGTTGTCTGCATGTGCACTTGGACTGTCCACTTAAAATTGTGACCTGATGTTTCTAAAAACTGCCCCTGTCTTGATGATTTTAGCTATGGAGTTAGTTGTCAATGGACCTTTATTTTATTGATTTATATACAGTGCTGAGAATCGAACCCAGTGCCTCACACGTACTAGGCAAGCTCTTTACCACCGAGCCACAACCCCAGCCCAAGCAATGGAGTTAGAATGCAGGTTTTGCAGCTCTATTCAGGGCTTTACAAGGAATTCTTCTACAGCTTAGTTCATGACCAGTGACTGGGAGAGATTTATTTTTTCTATTAGCTAGACTCATAAAATATTTTTAAAGGATATTTTTGATTGATTGATTGCCTGATTGTGTTAATTAGAGGGCTCCTCTCCAGAAACACTCAGCCCTGGGGGATCTTGTACAATACAAATCACATCAGGTCAAGATTCAATAAAAGTTTGTTTCAATTTTTCCCATCACTCATAGGTGAAACCTGAAGTCCTTATTCTGCCCCTTAGGCTTGTGTCACCCATCTCTGCCTTCATCTTCAGCCACTCATTTAGCCATGCTGGACTCTCATTGTCTTTCCCACAAAGGGCTCTTACCCCAGCCACTCCTGCTGTCCAGAATGCTGGACATCTTGTTAGTTCTATCTTGTCTTTGAGGTCTCAGATTATTCTCCCATCCCAAATTAGGTTCTCCAGGGATACTCTCACATACTATCTTGAACTTCTTCTTTGTGGACTTTTCACTAGTTTTTAATTATGCCATTTATTTGCATAATGATAGGTTGCCGGTGGATGACCAGTTCTAGGAGGTCAGAAGCCTGTTTGTTTTGCTCAGAGCTGAATGCCCAGGAGACAGGAATTCAGTGTTTAGTGAAATGATGGAATTGGTAGCTTCGTGGTATTGGCATCCATGATTGTGGTTGCTGCATTAGGCATTGTGCACTGATTATTTGTTTATTTTTTGTATTATAGAATAGGTTCTCAATCATTACTTTAAGATGTCAGGGAGCCTAGACCATTAATTCATTAATTAAATAAATTGTGAATACAATCCCTCTGCCAGCCCCTAGAATACAAGGTGACAAAAATCTAGCCCCAGTTCTTAAAAATTTCACCTTTGAAAACTTTTCTCTGCTGTTTTTGTTCATTTGTTAAATTGGACTACATACTTTGCTTCCGCTGATACTTTCCATTGTTCTGCATTGAACAGGTTGCCAAAGCATCTGGGTGAATTGTAGATGCTGCCGTGATTTTAATATATTTTTTTTTGTCTCCACCAAATTTTGTATGGTGGAAACTTAATCCCCAAGGCAACAGAGTGGGGTGGTGGGGTTTAATGGTTAGGTCATGAGGGGTCCAGCCTCATGAGTGAACTAAGGCCACTACACGAAGGAGTGGATTTTCTACTGCTATAGAGCAGCCACAATCCAACCCTAGGGAGAACTGCAGTGTTCAAGGCGCAGTCTTAGAGGCAGAGACCAGACTGCTCCGACATCAAACCTGCCAGCACCCTCATCTTGTACTTCCCAGAATACAAAACTCGGAAAAACAATTTTCTATTCTTCATCAATTACCCATCCAGCACTATTAGGCTAAGACAAACCCTAATCAACCTCAGCCTAATTATCCCTAGAGATGTCAGTTCTCACTCTCTCAGGGCATTTGGAAGCTGCCTACATTATGTTTCCAAACCCTCTTTTCCCCAGAGGATATTTTGGACTCAGTAATTTGTCCAGTTGCAAAATTGTTTCTCCTCCGCCTTTCCATTATATGCTTCTAAATTTTGCCGCAGGGTCCATTTAAAAACCTGTAATTGGATCATTCAGGGGTTGAGCTACTGTGGAGTGTCTCTGTACCATTTTCCGTATTCATCTTGGAATAAACAGAATTCTTCTTCTTATTATTATTTTTAACCAGAATTCACTTTTCATTGCAAAACTTGCACACATTCCTTATTTCAAAACAAGAATCTGCATCTGAAAAATGGTCACCCATCTCAAAACCACCTCCCACTTTGTGCTGCCAAATCAAAATATAATTCTGCCTAGAAACTGGTGTGATTTCAAAATTGTTTAGGAAGATATTCTAGAAACCTCAGGATCATCTTGCCTGTCTCCTTCCCCCTGCCTGCACACATGTGGACTCCTCCTCACTGTAGAGTTCTAGGTCGGCCTGCAGGTAATCTCAGTTTTTGCTCTTGACGTTTGCCACCCAGAATTCTTCCCTGATCTGTGTATCCAACTCTGCTCTAAAGTTAACATTTGGGGCCTAGTTAGCAGAAGTTCTTAAATGTCCCCATTTCAATCTCTAGATTTCAAAGCTCATTATGTTTTAAGCTCTACTCATTTCCTCCTACTGGGCTTTCCCTGTTCTAATGGCCTTGGAATGTTTTAATGATGTGAGGAACACAGCAGGCGCCCCAAACAAGTGAGTGGGGCTTCCTGGGCACCTGATGCACATTATCCCTTTCTGTCCTCCTCACTGACCTGCTCTTATACCAATGCTGTCCATGGGGAAATGAAGCAGAATCAGATCAGGCACTTTTCTAAGGCCACCAAACTGCCAGGTGGAATCCAGATTCACATTCATCCGAGTTCAAAGTCAAGGCTTCCTATTGCTCTGGTGAATTAAGTGCCTTATTTGAAGGTTGGAACTGGTAAGGCTTACAACCTTGGGCAAGCTAATTTAGGATTCCTTCCTAAATTAATGAGTAGGGCTAGATGAAAGCCAAAGTCCTCAATCTCTTACATGTCCAGTTCCTGTTCTAGGGTTAGCTGATTCTAGAGAAGGAATGCATACTGCAACAGGTCTCTGGCTATCAATGTCCATTTATTGACTGCATAGTCTTATACAAGGTGGGCAATAGCTTATTATTATTTTTGAGTCCTTCTAACAAGTCTGTAAAGGTCTGATTATTATCCTATTTTTTTCTAGATGAGAGACTAAGGTTCAGAGAAATTCGGAAATGTACCCTAAGTCATACAGCTAATAAAAAGCAAGAGTATTTGATTTCCATTGTGTGCACTGTGATCTGTTTATGGGAAAAGGGGAGGCGAAGGCAGAGTATCATAAGAGATGCTCATGTAGGATCATTCCAAAATGTCGCATGGTACCCCAATGTTATGCACAATTTTCATGTTTTTATGTACTGATTAAAAATAAATTTCATTAGTAATAAAAAATTGAAATAAAAATAAATCAGGGCCAGAAAAAAAGAAAGTTTCTTTAGGGTCAGATAAATCTGTGCACCTGGCAGAGTGGTCCGAGCTAAGCCAACTGGGGTGAGAGGGGTGAGAGGGTGCTTAAAAGCAGGCAATTAAAGTCCTGTCCTGGTCTCTCAACTTCACTTCTTACCCTGGGCAAATGTGCTGCTGCCTTCCTCTCAGGGAGCCCTACGTTGGAAGGAGCTTTGGCTGGAAGAGCTTGGCTCAGCGCTCAGCCTTGTTCATGAAAGCTGCTTAACCTCCAGGTCACTAAACCTTTAGCCCCCACCCCCATCTCATTGTTGGGGCCACAATTTTCTGACTTCTCTGAACTTTAGATGATTTGCAGAAACTGTCAAACTGCCTAACTCCACCGCGCTCAGTGCTTTTCTGCAGCTGCCTAGGTCCCGGAGTGTAACAGAGGAGGCCGGAGTGTAAATCCGCCACCTGCCTTGATGGAAAAGCAGAGTCTCTGGGAAAGGAAATCGTGAGGAATAAGAGTCCACAAGGGGTTGTTCAGAGTCCAAGCTGGGTTTGCAAAGCGGTGTGTGGTTGGTGGAGTGCAGTGTGGGCTCTGGGACCCAGTGTAGCTGGATTTGGATAATACTTGGCTTCTTCCCCTTTCTGGCCTCAATTTACAGTCCCGGTCAATGAAGTGAGGATGACTGTACCTTAGTAGGTGGCTATACACATCAGACAAACTTCGCACCACGGTGCCATAAGCACACTGGAGAGACAGAAAGGAGGCGGATCCTGTTGTCATTATTATTAAGGAAACAGCATGAGGCCTTTTCCTGCCATGAGAACTCAGGCAAACATCACCGTTTTTCATGCTGTTTTGCAAAACCTGGGGTGTGACCATTTGGTGAGTCAACTCTGACAATGCTCACTGGACACTCATATTCAGAATGAAGCAAGGGTCTGGAGTTGAAGACAAGCTGCTGAGGCTGCCCGAACACACCACTCATAGCCCTAATGCAGGAGTCAGACAGCTTTTTACGGAGGGAATTTCTTAAACCCGCCATTTTCCTACTCCCCAAATAGACGCAGATATGACATGAATTTGACACTCTACAAGAAAAGGAAGAAATAGCAGCCCAACACCAGTAAAGGGAAAAGACAAATCAGTCAGCAAAAACAAGTCACTCGTGAACCAGGGCAGGCTGTGAAAGATGGGAGGGACACACAGAGTGATAAGCAGACCCAGTGCTCATGCAGGGGCCCGGTGCTCTGGTTAATAGTTTTGCCCTGGAACTGCTCTCCACAGCACCCCTGTGATGATCAGAGATGTTGAGACAGAGATCAGAGGTGCTGCAGCAGAGGAGGCTGGAGTGTATCCGTCACCTGCCTTGATGGAAAAGCACAATCTCTGGGAAAGGAAATCGTGAGGAATAAGAGTCTGCCATGGGTTGTTCAGAGCTGGGTTTGCATAGTCCCGAGCCACCTTGTCATGTACAATACAGAACATCAGTCACATGTATACGAAAGGGGGAATCTACAGATGCCATTTGGGCTACAAATTCCTAAATCACTCCAAGCAGAGGGACACCCTTGGGCAGGAACTTTCAGAACTTTGCCCTCTGAGCCAGTGTCACTAACTCTTCCTTGTGTTTTTCTAAGCCCCTCTGGTTATTACTTAGGCTGATCTACTGGCTGATGGAATGGAAGAAGAGTCAGAGGAGAATATAGGGAGGGCAGAATCAAACGGAAGAATCACAGGATTGTCAGGCTGTGATCAAAAGCCATGAGATCGAATGGGGAAGTGGACAGAATGACTGTGCTCGTCTGCTGCGGCTCTGTCTTTCTGGAAGACAGGGGTATTGCTTAGAGAGAGGATGCCATTAGTCAGCAGCCTGGCTTGGCTTGAGTCAGCGTCTACTACTTACTTTACCCTTTGCAGCCCTCATGTTCTGGGGTTCCTGGGAAGGTCCCCAAGGACATCACCAATTTCAGACCCTTGTAAGGCGGGGACATCTGGGGGTTTTTTGTGTGTGTCTGTCTGGGACCCACTGGACATGAGTATGTGCATAGGAGTGTGTGTGGGGGTGGTGTGGGTGTGCCTCACTGATCCAGGAAGTGCACAAGCCAGCCTCCTCCCCTGACCTCCCCCTGTGTCTATTTAAAAGCTCTGGGGTAGCCTGATCTGAGGTCTGTCCATCCCATCCCCTCCTTGTTTACTGGAACATTGGGTCACTGCAGTGCAGCTGGAATGCAAGCTCTGGACAATTCAGCAAGGCCAAGGCGGGCCCCGCAAGGCGTCATGTCATTGCACTGTTTTTCCTTCCCTCCCACTGAGTTTTCTTGGAAGTTCTGAGCCAGGCTCAGTGTGTATCTCCAGAGACACATTCCAAATTCCCAGCTGCTTGCAACTCAGCAAGTTTCATGCTCCTCCTTTTAAAATCCAGGTGCCCTGAAAGGTCAGAGATGAAAACACCCGGCTTGGCTGAGAGGGAGGGAAGCACTGTATGATCCCAGGAAAGGGGCATCCAAGGTTCTTGTGGTTGGTGACTTCCCACGGTCACATGCCATTCAAACACTGCTTCCCCTCTTGAAGAGCAAAGAGCAAATAATCTCTGCTTAAGCTACCTCTGTGACTGGGTTGAAAAGAATGAGGAGCAACCTTGGCTCTAGTCTGTGTGTCAGTCTCACCTAAGGGGACCTGGAAGTGGCTAGGCTGCCCTTTTCCTCCCTGAGCACAGATCTTGCCTGCTGCTGTGCCACCCGGAACTCTGGGAATCTCTCTCAGCCCCTTTTTCCCCCTCTTTTCCATCAGTTTTCTTACCCCCTATTTTTTACCCTCTATCTTTTTTTTTTCCCCCAGCACAGTGACTTCATTATTTCACGGATTAGAGGAAATGAGGAGGGGCAGGAGAGAAAGAACCAAACACGTCTACTATTTAAAGTATATTAGTGACAGTGTCCACCTCATGCTTTGAATATAGCATAGCCCTTGCTGCTCCGCCACAAAACTTATTTTAAAAATGAACATGTTTTTTCCTCTTCCAAATTAACAAGTGAATTATAATCTCCCTGCAGGAACACCTGGAATGTAGCCTTTGAATCACTTCTTTTAAAAACCCTCTGTTCTCCCTGATGGGCAAACCAGCCTCTGGGACAGGAGTCTTTTTCTTGGCTAGCAAAGCAATACTTCTTTTTCCTTTTCTCAAAACTGTGTTCTTATTACTGGATTGGCATCAGGGATAAGGGAAGAGCTTTTTGTAACATATTTGTCTCATAAAGAGTGAAAAACGTGCCTGTGCCTTTTCTTAGATTTGTTCTTGCTATTGCATGAACGATACATTGATAATTGAGGGATGAGCTTTGGTTTTTCCAAGGGTGGTCCTCTGACCTAGAGCACCAAGACCCTTGGAACTCATTAGAAATGCACGTTCTCTCCCGTCCATCCTTGGGTAGGGCACAGCAAGCCCTCCAGGTGATTCTGATGCATGTGCAAGTCTGAGGACAGGGACTGACAATGAAGGGAGGTGTTGAGGTCTCTGTGTGTCCTCCAGACACGAGGCAGCGTCTGTGCCTTGCTGGTGTGGTCTGGCTCGTGCACCTCACCTTTCAAGCTGGAGCATGGGGGTGTGTGAATGTGAGTAGAATGACTGGGAGGTGATGGTGGCCCTGTCTGATTGAGTTTCCTGATAGTTACATGGTGCCCAGAACTTCTCTAAGAGTATGGGGACATCTGATCCATGTCATATCACCATGTAGGTGCCATCACTCTGCTTCTCATCTGCTTTAGGCAATTAAGTGGACTATTAAAGAAGAAAATGGTGCAATTTATTCCTTTTAATTTTTCTTTTCTTTTCTTGGAATAAATTTTAAAAAATAACTAAAAGCAAACTTTTCATCTTGACATTTTTTTCCTTTTTATCCTTTGAAAGATTCTCAAAAAGATTCCCCCAAGTGGGGCTGGGGATGTGGCTCAAGCAGTAGCGCGCTCGCCTGGCATGCGTGCGCCCCGGGTTCGATCCTCAGCACCACATACAAACAAAGATGTTGTGTCCACCGAAAACTAAAAAATAAATATTAAAATTCTCTCTCTCTCTCTCTCTCTCTCTTAAAAAAAAAAAAGATTCCCCCAAGTTTATTAAGAAGGTTGGGATATGTGGATTTAGATTTGTGATGTTCAATTTGGTAACACTAGCCACAGGTGACTATTGAGCAATGAAATGCAGCCAGTCAGAGCTGAGAAATGCTCTAAGTGTGAAGTACATGCCGGATGATTAAGGCTTAGTCCAAAAAGAAAGTGTAAATTATTATATTGATTTCATGTTGAAATAGTAAGGCTTTAGATATATTAGCTTAAAAATACATTATTAAGATTAATTCCACCCATTTCTTTTTATCTTTCAAAATGTGGCTACTAGAAAATTTAAAATGACAAATGTGGGCTGGGGTGGCTCAGTGGCAGAGCGCTTGCCTAGCTTGTGGGAGGCACCAGGTTCAATCCTCAGCACCACGTATCAAATAAAATAAAGGTCCATTGGCAACTAAAAAAAAAAAGTTTTAAAAAATGACAAATGTGACTCATTTTTGTGGCTCACATTGTATTTCCCCTAGAAAGTGCTGCTAGTGGAGGTCAAACACAATTTTGGGAGAGACTAAGGTTATTCCAGAAGTAGGTACAAATGATGGCATAAGAGCTCAAGTGAAGCAATGTAGCTTGAAGCATAGTAGCTAGTCTCCTGGCCTTTGGAGCTAGACACTCTAGGCCTGAATGGAGACCATGCCACTTACGGGGACAGGTGCCTTAACCTCTCTGAACTTCAATTTTTCCATCTGTAAGGGGTTATCAAAAGGCTTTCATGATCATTAGTTAAGACAAGGAATAAAAAAACTTAATATTATTCCTGGCTATTAATAAATAGTTAATACTGACTCTCCTTTAGTGAAATAAGAAGAAATTCTATTATTAGAGCACATTATGTTACTGATTGTGGTATCTTCATTTCTGAGAATGGTTTGTATGTCGTCTTGCTCCAAAATATTGGATGCTTTTCAGTGCCTCTATAGCTTGAAGTCTGCGACTATATATGGGCCTCTACCCAACACTCCTACAATGGTGTTGAAGCTCCTCATGGTGAAGAATTATATTCCAAAGTGGACTGTCCCCAGAGAGAGACCCATCTGGTTCGTTATGTCTGCAAAATTTGACAGATTCTATAACATAGAGAGTGGATGTACCTGACAGTGACAAAGGAGATGTACTTTTTTTTTTGTTTTAGAGAGAGAGAGAGAGAGAATTTTAATATTTATTTATATTTATTTTTTAGTTCTCGGTGGACACAACATCTTTGTTTGTATGTGGTGCTGAGGATCGAACCCGGGCCGCACACATGCCAGGCGA
The DNA here is from genome assembly GCF_001458135.2 of Marmota marmota marmota. Taxonomy (NCBI): domain Eukaryota; kingdom Metazoa; phylum Chordata; class Mammalia; order Rodentia; family Sciuridae; genus Marmota; species Marmota marmota. Next base: position 11,793,426 of record NW_026000019.1, read on the forward strand.
GCGCGCTACCGCTTGAGCCACATCCCCAGCCCGAGATGCACTTTTTGAATGAGAAAAACAGAGTTTCTTCACTTACAAATATTACAGGTCAGCAAAGTCAGAGTTGGGTGGAACATTGGAACAATGCTATGATGCTGGCATTGAGCCTACTGCATGGCCCCCCAAGTGAGCTTTAGGCCTTCTGTCCCCATGGTAGCACAGAATATCCAGATTAGACTCCTCCAAAGAGAAGGCAGTTTTCTCACTAAATTTTCATGGAGACAGGAATGAAGAAAATCAGGTAAGTGAAGTGAAGAATGGGGTAAAAAAAGCACACCAACAGAAAAAGGGCTCCTGGCTAGGTTTTGAAAGATGCAGGAGGGTCACATTCTCATAGCAAAGTCTCTGAGCTCCTAGAAACGCTGACACCATCATGATAAACCTCGAAGAGTTTATCAGTCACTAGAAAAAGAAAAGAAAAGAAAAGAAAGTCCTCATCCATCCTCCATGGATACTGCTCAAAACAACTACAGGAATGAAGAAGTAGAGATCATCAAGGGATTCTCAACCGAGATTAGGTGTCCCAAGCATAGCACTGGGCAGTATTCAACCTCCAGAAAAACAGCAGCAAAGTGTAAGGATGACGTACTTGGCTGAGGAAGGGACTGAAGATTCTTTGGATTGTCTCTGAATCATACTTAATTAATTAATCATAGTTACCAGAGTCGTCATCGTTATCATTGTCGTCATCGAAAACATCATCATCATCATCATCTACATCATCATCAAAACAGGTGCCTTTTATTTAGTACTTCCTACATTCCAGAAGCTTTGCAGCATGCTTTTCATGGTTGATCTCATTTAATTCTCTTGACAGCTGTGAGGTAAGTACCATTATTAGGCCATTTTTACAGATGAGGAAACTGAAGCACAGAAATGTGAAGTAATTTGCTCAAAGTTAACGCCCCTGTTGACAGGCTTGCTGGAACTTTCATGCTCAATAAACAGAGATACTCACTGAAGCTTCCTGATTACAGATCCTGAAGGGAATTCCAAGGTCAGAAGATCTTGACCCTATGTCAACTTTAAGATCCATTTTTATAAGGAATATTTCATAGTATTACATTATTATCCTGAAATAAAATCCACAGACTGCATAACCCACTTAACCATAGTGATTGACAATCAACATTTTATGATAAAGAAATATGAAATGGATATATCTTGTAAGGAATATGTATTTCAAAAAGTAAACAAACACATTGGAATTTATCAGATTCTTTGCACCTGCACACATGAGCACCATGAAAGGCACATTTACAGAAGCTAACTACTCAAATACCACAAGTGGCATCAATATTAGTGATTTGGCTACTCCTAGGAAAAGTTTTAGACAGAACAAAATACAATTTTTAGGTGTTCAATATATATTAATTAAAATCATGCTGAAGTATTTTGTGTTATAGGTAAGGTAAAGTTCTAGACCCTATAATTTTCTCAAGTATGTAAAACTCCAGTATGACATTCAAAAGGTGGGGTTTTATTCATTGTGAGAGAACTGTCCCAGGAATGGAACAGCATTATAACAACATTTAACCCAAAGCTCTGTCAAGAAAATACCCATAACATCATTGCTTCAATGATCAGGATGCCAGAGATATTTTACAAATTTCCCAAGCACTTTGGGACAAAGGTTCTCAGTCTTGGCTGCACATTCAAATGCCCTGTGGAAGTTTAAGTCAAATGCTGCAAAGACTCTGAGGTCCTTGGTCAAGGCCACTGCCTGTCATCTGGGTTTTCAACAGCTGTTCAGTTGAGTCTATTAGTAACTGTAGCGGAATCAGAAGCCAGACCGTTAACCTGACCAATTTTCTTTCTGTCTGTCTCATGGAGTTGTTTCCTGGTCCGAAAGAGTCCAAAGTCCTCTTAACCCAAGGAGCAACATCTCTAATTCTAAGTTGGGGCAGGGGTATGTGACTCTAGGATCTGAAAAGTCAAAAACCTGTTTTTAAGAAATCCTGTAAGTTGAGTCAAGGGTTGATAGTTTATTTTCAAGTATAGAATAAACAGAAGAACAGAGTTAAACTAAATCAAAACAAAATCCACTAGTGACTGATTATTTAGGAAATACGCTTGTACTGTGGTGAGGCTAAGCCCCCTCTAAACCCCCAGTCCTCTCCTCCTCAGGCTGGACTCAGGCCATTAGCCTTATAGGAAAAACAAATGCTTCCTGAAGGTCTGAAAGGGGTGTCTTCTGAAGCCTTAAATTAGGAATGGCAAATGCATTTTACCTCTACTGGAAACAAACAGCTCGGATGTACGACCTAGAGAGGGATTCAAAGTCCAGTTCAGGGTAACTGAAGAGTGATACTTGTCATAAGAATCCCATGGGGGAACAAAGGGAGGTCCACACATTCCTCCCATAGATCTTCAGGTTATCACTGGGGAGGAGCCACATTTCCCAAAAATAACAAGGGGCTACCTAGTCCTGGTGAACTTTTGGAACCTGACTGGATTTTATCATCATCACCATGGTCACCATCATCATCATTATGCAACAGTAGCTTCCATTTATTGAGGTCCAGTTATGTGCCCTGCACTTTATATTTACTCCCGTTTTACTTCTTACAATAACTTTATAAGATAGACATTTTCATTAGAGTCTGGGATCCCACAACTGTTAGAAGAAACCAGTCTTCAAATCTGGATCTGCCTGACTCTAGAGTCCCATAGTACAATAATATGGAGTGAAATGTGGTCTCAGACTATCCCCCAAAGCACGACTATTCTTTTTTTTTAATATTTAATTTTTAGTTGTAGTTGTCAATACCTTTGTTTTTAAATTTATTTTTATGTGTTGCTGAGGATCGAACCCAGGGCCTCACATACGCTAGGCGAGTGCACTACCGCTGAGCTACAACCCAACCCCAGCACTACTATTCTTTATCCTGCATCCACCTTCTTCAATTCTTGCCCCAAAGGCATGAACTTCGACAAAGACCAACTGACCAGTCTATTGGGTGTGTTCTTGTTCCTCAGCATTTCCCACCATTCCTTGGGGGAGCAAGGGGAGCAACACATACAGACCTGGCTAGGCTAGCACATAGTGTCATACAGGGAAGATTCTACAGAGGAAGAAATAGTTTTTGTTGACTATTGAGATGAACTTGGCATAGAATATCAATATCATTTCTTGGTATTAGATCTTGTCTATGGGTTTAAATGGAAAAAAATTAAAATACATTAGAAATCATCTGATTAATAAAAATTTCTATGCTTTGTGTTATTCCTAATTGTAAATTGCTCTAAAGTGTTCATTTTCCTGTTCCAGTCCAGTTTCTTTCAATCAGTATAATTAGAGGAAATCTAATTTATTGCCATAATCCAGCACTTAAAAGGGTGCTGGTACATAATGGGTAGTAAATAGCTGAAATAAATAAATCAACGGAATTGACATTTTTAAGAAGAGGGTTTTTTTTTTTTTTAATTCTTCTTCTTCTTTTTTTTTTTTTTCAGGGTTGACGAGTCCAGATGATTTTTTTTGTTTTGTTTTGTTTTGTTTTATCATTTATCCTTTTGGTTGCTGAGTCTTAGAAATCTTGGTCTAACCTCTAACCCAAGCTCACAAAGATTTTCTCCTAGAAGTTTTATAGTATTAGCTTTTTCATTTGGTGTGATTCATTTAATCACAGAACAATCATTGCTTTTTTTAAAATTAAGATTCTTGTAGATCTTAAGTTTAGTTTTTTAAATATAGCTTTATCTGCTTTGCAGATCCATGTGAAGTAGTGTAAGTGTATAAACGAGATGCTTTCTATCTTGAAACATGGTCTATAAGTTGTTTTTTTTTTTCCCCATAGAACCATCTCTCATAATTGTTTTTCTTATCATTTGACTCTAAGAGAAAATATGTCCCTCTTTTTCTTTGCCCACTGTCCTCCTTTCCAAAATCTCAAGAAACAGAAGATTCTGGTCTGGGTAGTTGTATTATCTGACATTTTTCCATCTCAGAATAACCTTGTTCCAAAACGGAGGAATTGCTCAATTCTTTCCATTCTCCAATCATTTAACCAGATAACGGCCCCCAGCGCCATTCTCCAAAGTAATCTTTACATTATCTGCAAAATAATCTTCCATCTGGTGCTTAAGGGACAGGCCACCAGCAGGAAGACGAGGCCTGTGGGTGACAGCTGTAGTTACAGAGGCCAAGGACCCACCATGCTGGCTAATGTCTAGCTACCCATCTCCTGCTGCACACATCCACTGAGCAAGATTCTTTTTCAGGGAGTTGGGAGAGGAGGATGTACGGGGGAATAACTAGTTCTCTCTGAGTCCATAAGCCCTGTTGATTTCAGAAATGGAACTGCAGCTAAAGTTCCCGTCTGCTTACAATTCCAGTAACAAATTTATACCATATTTCTATCCCTTTGACATTCTGGGAAGGACAAAGAAACAGAAAATAGATTTTGTTTGCTCTTCATCAGATGTATGGAAAACATTTGCCTCTCACAGCTGGGCTCGTGCCTCTGCTGTTTCTTTCACATATTCTTGCTCACCGTCGTTCTCTCGGAGGCAGGACCTTCCCCTGCCCTTCAAGTCCCACTTACCAACGTAGGGCTTTTTCTATGAATTCAACTACTCAGGCATTCTCAATGATCTCCTCTTTCTTTGTCTTAAAAAAGAGCATGAATACGCTCTGAGAGCAGAAGCAAGGGGACATAGAAAAATAGGACACAAATCATCCCGTTAGGGAGTCTTCATCCCAGTGAAGGGGTCAGATGCACCAAAAGTTTATGATAGTGTAGTCGATGGTAGGAGGTGTGCATCAAGTACGACGGGAACACCAAAGTTGGGCACCTGATACAGACTTGGCTAGGCTAGCACATAGTGTCATTCAGGGAAGATTCTACAGAGGAAGAAATAGTTTTGTTGAGTATTGAGATGAACTTGGCATAGAATATCAATGGGGAGGTCCCAGGAAAACTTGTGAAAAGCACAGAGGCACAAGAGAACCTAGGAGGTTCAGAGAACCATAGGTGGTTAAGTCATGAGCTCACTCCGAGCTGACTCATGATTAGGTGCCCCTTTAACAGATTTTCTCCAGTTTTTGTTCAGAGGAGAGGGTAGGTGTGACAATGCTGGACACGGAGGGCTCTCTGATGGTGGCATGCAGTAGTTAACAATTTTCCCAAGCAAGTCCACTCTTGGTTCACTGAGCAAAGTTCTGTAGTTAGTGGGTCCACCCTCCTCAGAACTAGAATTCTGAAATGTTCTTTGAGCTTGCCCATGGGGGATATCGCTCCCGACCCTTCTCAGTAGTTTACCCAGGATCACACCTAAGTTTTTCTCCCTGAGGACTTCTGACAATTCTGCCACTATGTCTTGCTAGATTGCTAGTGACATACAAGAAAGTCTTAGAGGTTGGCTCCCTGGAGGCCCCACTCTGAAGCCAGGCCCAAGGGTTGTTGAAACATGGGATGTAGGAGAGAAGTAGCAAGAAATAGGGCTAAGCCGAGGGTGGGCTGGCGGGGCGTGGGAGACCAGATTGCAAAGATAAGTAAAGGAGTTGCAGCTTGCTCCTGTGGGCAGAGGAGTTAGGAAGAAAATAACACCCTTGACAGCTGGATGGAGCCACCCAGATGAAGACTTGCTTATTACTGATGGCTTTCAGGTGCGGATTAGTCACTCCAACTGAAATATACATGCACACTCTGGGGGCGAAAATCCTGCCTAGTATTTCCTTGGCATCCTCTGTGATTCCAGACATTTGAGTACATAGGAAATGATTAAAAAAAAAAAGTTGGACGGTAGATTCAAATGGGCTACAAAGAAAGGCTGTACAAACCTTTAGAAAGAGATCTTGGGTATATCTTGTATAGAGTCAGATCCCTCAAAAGCAGGGAAGAGCAGAGACTATATTTCAATCTAGGATCTGAGATTCTCCTCCAGCTTGTTGCTGATGGCTCTCTCTCCTTTTCCTTTCTCTCCCACTAGGAGGCAGCATTCCTTCCCTTGTCCTCGGGGACAGGACCCTGTAAATAAACAAATACATAAGACACACAGAAATATACACCTCCACAATCTGAACAAGTGCCTTAAGCTTTGACCTTGATTGATTAGGAAATTGTTGTCCAGAGTCTTGGCTGATCAGCCCCACACTTGAGACAGAGAGTTCTGGAATGTTCAGTTCTCTGACTTCCAACTATCCCTGAAGAAGCTGCCCAGTATAACAATTAAAACTACTTTCTGTGAAACATCTTCACAGTAGATTGGTTTTGCAAGCAGAAGTTAGCAAGTTCAAAGATTACAGAACCACGTAGTGGGGAAAGAGTGTTTAGAGGATGTTGTGCTGTTTTTTTCCTGTTGAATTTTGTGCAACCCTGGGTCCCTAGGGAGTTTCCACTGAGAGTCAATGCTGGGTGTGCTGGCTCCTGTGTGGAAGCTTGCTGTTTATTTCATGATGACTGAAATATGGTGGCCCTTGTGCTGCTGTTAGCAGTTTAAAACCTCTTAGCACAGGCCCCTCTTAGTAAAGCCCCTGCAATCAGCCAAAGAATCTTCAAGGCCTGTTTTTCTTGAGGTCAGGGTGTTCCATATTATTTCTGCCAGTAGTGACAGGAATGTCCAAGAAAATCTATTTAATTTGATCATCATCATTAATACATTTATTGGCTTTCCTGGGAAAGATCAGTCAATTGCTTTGGCAGAACTTCCTAAAGCTTGTTACATCAAAGGAGCTCAGGTTATTTTGGAGTCACGAGAGGGGACGGCCAAGGGCTAGGACATGGTGAGCCTCATTTAGTTGTACAGATCCTGTCCAAAATAAAGACTTGACCTGTCTTCCTGCTTAAGCCTGTTTAAGAAAGATTTGCTTTGACAGGTGACTAGTGCCAAGTCAAAGATTAAAAGCTACTACATATGTGTGGAGGGCAGAGGCAGGCAATGTTTTAGGAAGAAGTCCAGATTTTCCTCTGTGGGGCTTTGCTGAAGTTCCTCCAGGTTTTTCCTTAAACAAACATATACTGAACCTGAATTCTCTCCAGGGCTGATGACATGAGGCAGAGGTAAGACTTGGAGGGAGTGTCAATTATCACATTACTGCTGCAAAGGACTTGCACTGCTGCTGAGGAACAAAGTCAAGTCCTCCAGCTCCCATGCAAAGCCTTCATGAGCTAAATCATAAAAAGAGTGGAAATATTGCCTTTAAAAAGTAAATAGACATTTAAACAAGGCAAAAATTCTAACCCTGATTTCTGGGAACATCTGTATATAATAAAGTAGCTGATTATAATATAGGGGTTTTAGAACTACTATGAGAATACAGAAAGAGTTATTGAGAGGAGCTTTCTTTCTACTGTGAAGAATTTATAATATTGATGACAGAGAAAGCCTGGTGGGATTGCCTACAGGAGGATAGTGGTTTTAACTTTAGACAATTCTTAATCATTCACCAGTAAATATTCATTGAGCATCTATCATGTGTTGCTAAGTCCTTGGATATATCAATGAAATAAAGAAAAGAAACTCTGTTCTTATATTCTGAAAAGTACTTCTTATTTAGTAACAGATAGGAATCTTTTTATTTTAATTATGGAGATGTTAAAAGCTTCAGGGGATCAATCTGAGGTCCCAATCTCAAGGTCCCACTGAACAACAGTATGTGAGATAATGGCCCATTCCAATATGCAGGCACACTTTGGAGATATTGTGGGTTCAGTTCCAGGCTACCAGACTGAAACAAATACCAAAATAAAGTGGGGCACATGCTTTTTTGATTTTACAGTGCATATAAAGTTATATTTATAGTATGCTGTGTCATTAAGTATGCAATGGTATTATATATAAAGAAACAATGATATCTTACTGAAATATACTTTATTGCCAAAAAATGCTGATGATCATTTGAACTACTGGAAAAATGATACCGACAGACTTGCTCCAAGCAGGGCTGCCACAAACCTTCAATTTTAACAGCACAATATATGTGAAGCACAATAAAGCAAAGCACAGTAATATAGCATAGTATATCTGTCTCTACAGAAGACAGTTTTAAAGTCAATGCAGGTCAGTGTTGTGCTGGTAAATGCTTAACAACAAGCTCTAAAAAAAAAAGTGAAGAATAAGAGGTAAATTTTGGATTTAGAGCATTTGCCAATTTCTGTGGTGTAAATTCTCTCACCATGTCCATTTCAGGCTACTGCTGAGATGTTACTGAACACAAAGTGGGAAAGAGGTGCACAATGGTTCTGAAGAGCCCACAGGAGCTGGTTATAGGTCACTATTGGTAGTGGGCCCAGGGAATAATGGACCACTGTAGATGAAAGTCCCTGGTTACATGTTCTTTCTGTGATGTGTTGAGATGATTTCTGTGAGAGGTGTCATAAGTAAACTGTCATAAATAAAATATTTCCTTGAATTACCTTGCTGATTCAACAAAAAACGGATTCTTTGGTGGGGGAACAGTAGGCATGCACAAAAATTATTTTATTTACTACTAGAGAAAATGTCCAATATTAAAGATTCTTATTGTTTGCTTTGGCCACAGGCAGCTGGGCAGAGCCTCATGGGGAGGAGCTGCTCTTTGGGGGAATTTCCCTATTTTTGCATGTTTGAGATTGACTTTGAACTTGAGGCATATTTAAAGAATACCTAGCTTTGTCTACACTTCCTATTTGATTAAACAGATTTTTTTCTCATTAATTAAATTGTACATTGAGGATTGCTAAGCAGCTCCTCTTGGACCCCCCTTTGGAGACTGAGGCACAGTCCTTTGTGATGTGAGTGTCAGTTACACCAGATTCCCCTACCTAGATGTTGGCCGCCTCTAAGTTCATTGTGTAGCTTTCAACAACAAAATAAAACCCTTGCTAGGTTTTAAAAGACTCTGGGTTGTTTCTTTTCCAAAAAGTGAAAAACAAAAGCAAACAAGCAATGTAGAAGGGATCTTGATTTCTTTCTAGATCTCTTGACAACTGAAATTCAGCTCTCCTATGCTGACCTGAACTGTGTGTACAGGGATTTTTTTTTCTTCATTGTGGAAACATGAGTAATGTTTTGGTGATATTGCATAATATTTAGGGAACCACACTAAGTAAAGTTCATCCACACTTTGTGCTGTGAATCAAAATAATTCAATAAGGCATCAGCAAAATGACAAACAACCTTCCACGACCCCCCTCAGTCTGCATGGGTGTGGGCAGTGAAGACCACCTTTCAGCATGACCCTTCTGCTGTCAATTGTAGATACACAGCCTGGTTTTGAAATGTGAAAACAATGTTAAAATATGAAGACATAATGAAACAGCCACAGAAAAAAAATACTCAAGATTCAGTCTCAAAGTGATATCTTGTAGGTAAGGTATCAACATGTACAGGATGCTTCTGGCCTTCAAGACAGGGGAGGAAAATAACAAGCCAAGGAGTTTCTAGAAGATGGAACAGGCACAGAACCAGATTTGACCTACAGCCTCCAGAAGGAATGTTGTCCTGGTGACCCTGTTATTTGAATAGCAAGTTCCAAATTAGACTTCTCACCTACATAATAATAAGAGAATGAATGTATGTTGTTCTAAGTCACCAGGTTTGTAGTAATTTGTTACAGCAGCAATAGGAAACTAATACACATGTACTCCTACATTTTTCAGCCTCTCTTCACTATATAGATAGGGCTGAGAATTCATGCAGTGTAGGTGGATATAATATATCTCAATCTGGTCCTAACTTCTGAAACTGCTGTGCAATCAGTGGCCTCTCTTTGCTGATTGGACAGCCAAATACAGATGTTCAGTAAAGATCCCCATGAAGGTTTTAGTGGATGGCAGAACCACTGGATGTAAGGAGCTTGGATTCCTGAGTCTCCACTTGGAGGAGAGTTGCTGAACATGGCTGCCTAACCCAAATGAATGGGTGTGAAACACTCAGAACTGAGTGTTCCGAGTTCATTTTTACTGCAGCAAAACTTCTCCTATCCTAACTACTACCCAAATCAGAGATTCTGGGATAAATTTTATTTTATTTTTAGCAAAAATATTGATGTTTAACTACTCTTAAGATTTCATCTCACTCCAGTCAGAATGGCAGTTGTCAAGAATACAAGAAAACCACAAATGTTGGTGAGGAGTGGGGAAAAAGGTTCACTCATACATTGCTGGTAGTACGGCAAACTGGTACAACCATTATGGGAAATGGAATGGAGATTCCTCAGAAAACTTGGAATGAAACTACCATTTGACCCAGCCATCCCACTCCTTGGCTTATACCCACAGGAGTTAAAATCAGCATATTGCACTCAGCCACATCAATGTTTATAGCAGCTCAACTCACAACAGCTAAACCATGGAACCAGCCTAGGTCCCCTCCAATGGATGAATGGATAAAGAAAATGTGGTATATATGCACAGTGGAACAATACTCAGTCTTAATAAAGAATGAAATTATGGCATTTGCTGGTAAATGGATGGAGCCGGAGAATATCATGCTAAGTGAAATAAGCCAATCCCAAAAAACAAAGACCAAAAGTTTTCTCTGATATGTGGATGCTCATTCACAATAAGGGGGTGGGGCGTTAGGGAAGAATAGAGTTACTTTAGATAAGGTAGAGAGAAGTGAAGATAGGGGAGGAGGTATGAGGGTAGGAAGGATAGTAAAATGAATCAGACATTATTACCCTATGTACATATATGATTACATGACCTGTGGGATTCTACATCATGTACAACCGGAAAAATGAGAAATTATACTCCATTTATGTATGATGTATCATACTGCATTCTATTGTCATGTATAACTTATTAAAAAATAAAAATCATATCAGAAAATATTGATGTTTGAGTCTCTAAAAAGGTTCAAATTATTCTTAAGGTGCAAAGGGAAAACTCTCTTGGACTTTCTTAGCCTGATTTTATAATTTAGAACTTTAAAGTTTCAAATAGTACATGAGGAATAACTGTAATAATTTCTGTGCTTCAGGCCTACTCCTGGCCACATGTCCGTCACCTCTTTAGGGTGAAGTCAGCTCACTGGTGTTTTCATGTGTCTTAGCCCTTTTCTAAATATGCCCTCCCTTCCCAGTTTTTTATTCTTGTTTAGTGATTCCCCTTTTTTCCACTGTTTGCTCTACTTTCTCCTTCAAGTTCAGCTCAATTCCATTTCTTTCAAAAAAGCCTTTTTTACTAGCTGCAAGGAATAATTTCTTCTCTTTCTTTACAACTCCATTAATCATTTGTATACTTATTGCATTTGTGACTGATCCCTGCTCAATCCCACTCCCTCCCTGAGACCCCCTACATTGTAGCTTCTAGAAAACAGGTATTATTTCTTACTCACCATGGCCCTCACCACAACACGTGCTCTGAAGGCAGTAGAAGTTCACACATTTTCAAATTTTAGTACAGCTGTGGGGTTTTGTTGGTTTTATAGTCAGGACCACACGATACCCTTTAAACTCTTATGTAAATGGAGCAAGGGTCTCTACAACCTGCCTTCTTTCATCCTCTTCTAAACCAGACACTATTCTGAGTGAGCTGCACAGTGTTCCCTGTGTAGCCACCACACCTCACAATTGGGACAGCTGCAAACTACTTATGAGGTGTACCTACTATGTGCCAGGCTCAGGGCATAGAACTCACTGTCGGCTGAGCTGAGCCGATGCTCCACTTTCCAGGGCCTGCTGCTTTTCAGGGACATGTACCTCTCAGCATCTGGGAGCCTAATCACTCATTTATTCAGATTTGCTCCCACACCAGGATTTTTAGGAACAGGCTGTTCATGTTTCCTTGGCTCAGATCTCTATGTTCCCATATCACTATTCATGATGTCATTTAGAATCTATTTTATAGAACTGAACTCAATTCAATTTTAATATTGTGTCAAGATCTACAACACCCATTTTCTTTCCATTAAAAAACAAGAGGGTGTGTAGGAACAATTTGTTAAGGGTCCCTGGGGTGAATCCCAGCACATTATTTTAGCATTTCCTTACAGCTCACTGAGAAGGGTGGGGGAACAGGAAGGGGGAGACGGGTTCTTTCCTGAATGATTATTTGGCCAATCCACAGGACCTCCCACCCCAAGAGAACCATCCTCCTCCCATCAGGGAAGCAGCACTCAGAGGCATCCCACGGTCAGAGTTGGCTGTGTCAGGCCGCGAAGAATGGTCCAGAGTGGGAGATGGAATCTGGTCACTAGAAGGAAAGCATGGTAGGAGGTGATAATTATTAGAACATGACACTTTGAGGATAGAATCCAATATAACCCCAGCACCAGTACAATGGCTTGGCTTAGTAACAACTCTGTCATGTTTAAATGAATGTTAAATGAATTAGTATGTAAGTGAATGAATGAGTGAATGTCAAATTCTTGCTTCCTTCTCCAAGAACTCTTCATAAAAGCATCTCATTCACGTCTCCTCTACAAATCAGGAATCAGGAATTTGGTGAAGCTGTGGTCCATCATTCTGCAAGTGTTCTGCTGATCACAAAGGTTCAGGGTTCTTAGGTGGAAAATGCACAGGTTAGAGGGAGAATGACAGGATCTTTCCAAGCCTTTTCTAAAAGGCTACAGTCCCCCTTCCTTGTATGATTACCTTCAGGCTTCTATGTCATCCTTGGGGATCTGCAGTACGTGGAACAGCTACGTGCAACAGTGGTTTAAGGGGTTCTGCAGCCATATAATCCTAGGTTCTACAACAATGGGGAGGGCACTTACCTATCTTGACCTTCAACTTATCATTCATAAAATGGAGATGGTAATAATCCCTTTCTTGAAAGGTTTTTGTGGTGATTATATATGATTCACATAAAGAACTCGGCCCAGTCCCTGGGATGTACTAAGCTCTGAACAGATGAGAGTTCACTTAGTGCAAGGCACACGGCACTTCATGGACAGTTTTTGACTATTGGTCTGAAATGAGGCCTAGAATGGAGAAAGCAGAATCAGTGAGAACAAGGCTAGTCCATCAGACTCCTTCCAGGGCTCGTGCTGCAGGGCTGTCCTTTGTCTTGGCTCCGTTATTTCCCAAATGAGGGCACCTTAGGCCTCTTTGCAGGAAGGAGAATGGGCCTACTTGCAGGGACAGCTCACGGTTTGGGGGACCCTCCTGCAGCGGTAGATTCCAGGACTTGTCCTGGCTAAGAGCCTTGGAGAACTTGGGGCCTGTTGAAGAGCTATTCTTCCCACCTCCCAGCTTTATTAAAGAATAATTTTCAAAAATTCTATATACTTACAATATACAATGTGATATTTTGACATGTGTATGTAATTAGATGATTAAATTGAGCTAATTAACATATTCATCACCTCACCTCCTGTCATCTTTGTGTGTGTGTGTGGTGAGAACACTTGAGATCAACTCCCTCAGCAATTTTCAAGTATTCAATATGTTATTATTGGTTATAGTCAACATGTTTTTCAATAGGTCTCCATTCTGTCTAACTGGAACTTGTATTCCTTGTCCAACTTCTCCCTATTCTTTCTTCCCCCAGCTGCTGGTAACCACCACTCTGCTCTCCACTTCTATGAGTACAACATTTTTGGAATCGGCACAGGAGTGAGATTATGCAGTACTTGTATTTCTGTGCCTGACAGATTTCAGCTAACATAGGCTCATCAGTTCCATCCATGTTGTCTCAAACGACAGAGTTTCATTTTTTAAGGCTGAGTAGGATTCCACTGTGCGTGTGTGCTTGTGCATGTGTGTGTGTGTGTGTGTGTGTGCGTGTGTATACCTATCACATTTTCTTTATTAATTCATCTGTTGGTGTACACTTTCATGGCTTCTGTATCTTAGTATTATGCATAAGGCTGCCATGAACATGTAGCTATCTTTTCAAGTTCAGATTTTATAGAGCTATTCTTTAGCCCATTTGAGGGAAAGGTAAGAGGAAATGGTGTCTCATGGATACTGGAGCACTTCTTGCTAGATAGAAGAGATTCTGAAACAAATCAGCCTTCTCAAAGAGGGTAGGTAATATACTCCCACCCCCAAAATACTTAGTGGACTTTATTGAAGCATAACTGATATATAACAAAGGTGCTTACTTATTAAGTGCAGTCTAGTGATTTTGACAAATGAATATGCTCATATTAACTACTATCACAGCAAGATATTACACATTTTCATCACCCCACAAGTTTCCTGGTGCCTATTTATTACAGTCAACCTCTCCCCATCCTTGGTCCCAAGTAATCGCTCATCTGCTTTGTGTCATTATAGGGTAATTTAATTAGTGTCAAATTTTATATGAATGAAATCAACCAGCACATACTCTTCCACGTGGCATCTTTGACCACCCAACTGGTTGCATGTGCCCATTTTTTTTTAATTGCAAAATCACATTTTACTACATATTACAGTTTCTTTTTTTCTGTTCATATGGACATTTGGGGTATTTCTAGATTGTGGTCATGATAAAATTGAATTTGTGTACAAATCTTTGGGGGGACATGTTTTGATTTCTCTTGGGTAAATACCTAGGAGGGGAATTGTTAGATGATTAGGTAAGAAACTTTGCAGAAATTGCCAAATAATTTTTTTAAAAGGCCTGTACTATTTTACATTCCCTCAGCAGTTTTAGCTGCAGCTGTTCACATCTGTATTAGTCTGAAACACAAGAAACAACACAAGATTGTGTGTGTGTGGTGTGTGCGTGTGTATGTGCGCGCGTGCATGCACATGCTCTGCTGGGGAGCAAACCCACAGCTTCCTGCATGTCAGAAGAGTGTTCTCCCACTGAGTTACACCTCCAGCTCCAATAGGAGATTGTACATGCACACACACAAATAATAATGAGAATACATTCTAAGAAATGCTTCTGTAAGCAATTTTGTTGTTGTATCAATATCCTAGGGTGCATTTACACAAACCTAAATGGTGTAGGTCAATTACTCAACGGGTTTGTTGATGCAATCATGAGACATGGTAAACAGGAGATGTATGAGGGTGCTGCTGGTATAATACAGCAAACTGTAAACTTAAAAAAAAATCATAAACTTTAAAAAAAAATAAGTAGAAGGAGTACCCACTAAAAGAATGACAAAAAGTACAGTATAGTAAATAACATAAACCAATACCAGTAAAGTACCAGTCCTTTACTGTCAGGTGTTATGTACATAGTGGCATGGACTGTATTTTTATACAGCTAACAGCACAGTAGGCTTTTTTACACCCGTATCACCATAAACATGTAACACATTGCACTGTGACTTACAATAGCTACAACCTCATTGACTGATAAGAATTTTTTTCATCTGTTATAATGCATGGGGGGCTCGTTATGGGAATCAAGCTCTTGTGATTATGGAAGCTGAGAAGTCATCTGCAAGCTAGAGAATCAAAAAGCCCAATGGCATAATTCAGTTCAAGCCCAAAGGTCTGAGAACTGGTCAAGGGCGAGGGGATAGTATGTCTCTGTCAGACAATGGAGTCAGAGGCTTAAGAACCAGAAGCCCTGACGTCCAGGGGTAGGAGATGAGGCCTATCTCAGCTCAAACAGAAATATTTGGGCCCTCAACAGATTGGTGATGCCTGCCCACACAGGTGAAAATGTTTGTTATTCAGTCTAACTATTTAAATGTTAGTGTCTTCTGGAAGCACCCTCACTGGCATACACAGAAACACTATTTCTCCAGGTATCTGGGTATCCTGTAGTCCAGTCAAGTTGCCACATAAAATTAAACCTTGCCACATTCTCACCAACAGTGGGTATTTGTGGGTGATAGCTCCCAAAGATGTCTATGTCCTAATCTGTGAAATGTGAACGTGTTATCACATGGCCAAAGAGACTTTGTAGATAGAGGTAGGGATCTTGAGAGGGGAAGATTATCCTGGATTATCTAAGTGGTCCAATGAAATTATAAGTGTCCTTAAAAGATGCAAGGTGAAGGTAGAAGAGTCAGAGAAGACGAGAGGATGGAAACAGAGGTCAGCATGCTGAGGTTTCCAGGGAAGGAATGAGAGAACAAAGCCTCTAAACGTCAAGAAATAGCCTCCCTAAAAGCCTCCAGGAAGAATGCAGCTCTGCAGACACCTGGATTTTAGCTCTGTAAGCCCTATTTCAAATTTCTGACCTCAAGAATGTCATATGACAGGTTTATGTCATTTTAAGCCACCAAGTTTGTAGTGATTTTTTATAGCAACAAAAGGAAACTAACATGTTGATTTTTAAAATTTAGTCATTCAATAAGTGTGTATCACATCTTAGAATGGCTTTGATTTATTTAGCAATGGCAAGCATTTTTTAGAATCCATTCATCTACCTCCCCTCGTGAAATGTCTGTTCAAATGTTCTGTCCATTTTATATTATATTGTTGTCATATCATTTATTTGCAAGAGTTAGTTGTTTATTTTCATATATATATTTAAGTTTCTAATGTACCTAGTCTATGGTATCTTGTTAAATTAGCATCAGGAGAGTCAGTCCTCACATTCTTTTCTGGTTTTAACATGAAGATGCTTATTTTTTCACTATTGAACAAGGCATCAACTATTAGGTCTACATTAATGTTCTGTTATGTATTAAAGAAACAGTCTTCTATATTCAGTTTACTAAGAGCTTCTGTTAGGCATGTTACTAAGATTTTTATCAAATTCCTCTTGGTACTTATCCAAATGACCATACAACTTCAACAACTGCTTTGCTACTCTTTACCCAATACATACTCCCACCTGAAGTTCTAATCCCAGATTGTTATATGGCTATTATTTAAAAATTTCTGATATTTTTTTTTTACTTTTTTTTTGGGGGGGGGCAGTGCTAGAGATTGAACCCAGGGCCTTGTGCATGCCAGGCAAGCACTCTACCACTGATCTATACCTATAGCCCTACTTCTAATTTTTTTAGCAAGAGTAGCCACTATCTAACTGTTCACCCTCAAAAAAATAAAGTAAAATCAGCAGAAGCAAGTCTAATTCTCCAATGGATACTAGCAAAGTAAGTACTCTGCAGCTACAAGGTTAGAACACTTTCTGAGAATAATTTTAAAACAAATAATTTGAGTAGGCTATTTTATCTCATGCATGGTTAACTTTCTAGATATATTTTATTTCCTTTTCCCATTTGACATATAAAGGATTTCTGAAAATATTAGCTTACTTTCTTCTTACATTTCTATTTTAAAGAAATCTTCTATAGTCCCTACTATAATTTCATTCAGTATTTATTCAGTAAAAACATTTTAAGCACTTACTACTAATTATACTATGTTAGATTCTGGGGAAACAAAGACAAAACTAATACAACCTGTGTCTTCTGAAATTTTGTCCGGGGGTGGGGGAGTCTCAAGGAGAAGGAAAGACACAGGCAAAAAAATCACAGTGTCAAAGGGGTGTATTGAGTTCTTCAATAAAGATGTGACGAGGATAGTTAGGAAGACTGGCAGAGGGGTCAGGGACCACTTCTCTGGATATTGCTGCTCAGTGGAGTAGATGTCACTTCAGATGACCTGTTTGTCTGCTACCCTACAAATGCTGGCAGGGTGGCTGCACTTTTACCCTTGTATCACTGAAATAGTTCTTCCTTATGGTTTATGCTACAAGGCCAGACCCTGATTATCTCACAAGAAGGCTTACCACAAACTCCAGTTTATTTGGAGGTGTTTTACTTTGCACTGATTAATTCATGGAATTGCTAATAATGCTTCCTTCATGCTCAGAAGAGCTCTAGTTTGGACAATAAATGATAAGTCACTCAATCCATTCCTTTTCATCCCAGCCTTAATTAATCAAGCAAAGTTTCATGGAAGAAAATTGGGTTTTATAGGCAGACAATGATCATCACCCATAATGACTATTACTGTTGTTGTTGTTGTTGTTGTTATTATTATTATTATTATTATTTTGATACTGGGTATTGAACCCAGGAGCCTTTACCAATTCCCACCCCATTTATTTTATTTTTTTAAGTTTGAGACAGGGTTTCACTTAGTTGCTTTGGGCCTCACTAAGTTGTTGAGGCTGGCTATAAAGTTGTGACCCTCTGCCTCAGCCTCCCTACTCACTGGGATTACAAGTGTCTGCCACCATGCCTGACATGACTATTATTGTAAACTAAGTCATATTTCTATTTTAACCAAGGTTATATATTAACATGTTTAAAAGGCAGATAGCAATCAAAGGTTTACAACATAAAATCCAATTCCCTGCCTCAGTCTTCTGAACCATTTTTGTTCCCAGGAAGTCTCCTCTAACTCTTGGCTATTTTTTACCACCACTTTTCTAAATAATACACTATTTCTCCATTTTACCCCTTTTTAGCTTCTATTGACTTCTATTATAAACTGGATCATGTCCCTCAAGATTCATATGCCAAATCTCCAACCTCTAACAGGACCCATATTTGGAAATAAGGACTTTGAAGAGGTAATTAAGGTTAAATGAAGTCAGTTGTAAGAGTAGTCTCTATGGTCCCTAGGCTGATAGAATTGGTGTCCTTACGAAAAGAAGAAAGAGTGTCAGAGCTGTCTCAGAGCATGCACTGAGGAGTGGCCCTTTGAGGGCACAAAGAGAAGGAAGCTGTCTGTGAGCCAGGAAGGGGGCCCCCACCAGAACCAAATTGACCAGCACTTTGATCTGGGGCTTCCACCCCCCATAACTGTTAGAAGTGCATTTCTGTTGGTTAAGCCTCAGAGTTTGCAGAGTTTTTTTTTTTTTCTTTTTTTAGTGGCAGCCATGCTGACTAATACAACTTCCTATGTGCAGAGACCTTAGCATTTTCTTCCACTTCCTCTCTCTCTCTCTCTCTCTCTCTCTCTCTCTCTCTCTCTCCTACACACTTTTGCACTCATCCTCTCGTTTNTAGAGGGACCCGCCCCCGGTTATATCATTAGACACATCTGTGAAAGGTGAGAGGAGAAGGGAGATAGAAGCTAGAAGCCTTCAACACGCAGGGTGTTGAATGATTTCTTACCATCTACATCACATTAGGGAGTGTTCTGCTCTGTGCGGACTTGTTTTGAAAGTGAAATCTTTGTTTTCTGAGGCCTGGAAAATGTAACCATTTCAATAGGATCTGCCAAAAATAATAGGAGTTGTTTTTTTTTTAAATTTATTATTATTATTATTTTATGAGGCCTGGTACTTGTCACTATGTGTGCTTTCCCTCAGAGTCTGATTGCCAGCTCCCCCCCCATTTGGGGCATGATGAGCAGCAGCTGGGGGCATACACTCGACTGGCCACTACCTTCCTCCAGACCTCTCTGATCTGCACAGAAAAACAGCCCAGAAATCAGGCCAGAAGCCCCGCAGCCTGCTTCCCAGCTCCCTAAAGAACATAGCAAGAAAAATGGAGTTAGAAGTGGGATGAATTCATCAGGGAATCTCTGAGGAGCAGGGGTGAGGCTGTCTGTGCACGTGAACGTTTCCTGACTTTCATTTCTCTCTGGGAAACTGTAGCAAAGTCCACAAAGTCCACAGACTCCTCTCTTCACTGACATGTTTAGCAAGACCCCAGAGCTTCCTGTTTTTGCCCTTTCCCTGATTGCCCAAATTAGATTCGATTTTATCATTCCTTACGGTGGCATCCAGGAAGGCTGAACTTTGCTGACATCCAGACCCACACTCCCGCTGAAGGGCAGACACAGGATCCAGGCCTCTCCCGCCGAGCCTTGCCTGCAGCCAGGGCTCATGTACACTGTTTTGCAATAGGTTCCTATGTTGCCACATCAGGCTTTTCCCCTCTGAGACGGAAGAGAAATTGACCTGCCTGAAGACTCTTGCCACACGCAGAGGAGTCTCACCTGCCTTTAGGCCTGGGGAGCTACTGGGTTGATCCTCACCCAAAGGCAGGCAGTAGGGTTAGGGGGTGCCACCAGACACACTGCAGCATCTTTCAAACTGCATGTCCAGACTTATTCGAGGGTAGTGATGACACAAACAGAATGGATTATAATTAGCAAAAAAAGTGGGATAGAGCAGAACTGAAGGGAAGAAGAGGTAAAATATTGCAGGGTCCTGTAGGTGAGAAAGGAGAGGGCTATTTGGTGAACCCCAGGTGCTGCTTCAGGTATATGAATTCATCAGTGTGAATGCACATTACGTCACTCCCGTCTTCCTGCAGGTTGCAATCAAAATAATTTCAAAGCTACTGAAATAGTAAATTGGAACTTCATTCCATCGTCTCCAAAACTCTTGTGGCAGAAAGCGACAAGTATGTTGTTTATTTAGGGAACTGAAGAGGTTTTAAGCATGCACTGTGTATACACACTCACTCTGAGAACCCACAGTATTCACAGGAAGTCGGCTCGGTGTGTGTTCTACTCCTGAAAATGCCAGGTCAGCCGCCTTCCTTCCTTCGCTTCCTTCCAACCTCCTTGTGGAACCCTTAAGAGGGGCAGGCATCGGGACACTGGGACGGATGGAGCAAATTGGGAAATCAGAGCAGATTCCACAGCCTTTTTATGATGATGAAATTCACTGAAAAATATTTAGTTCAACTTCTGTTTACATGGTTGAAAAGGGCAGCCATCCCATAACAGGGCTAGAGCAGCTCGCCCTCACCCTTTTCCAAATTGGTGCATTATAGTTGTATATGGCAGCGGGATCTGTTCCATATTCCTACCTGCACACCACATAACACTGTGATTTGGCCAATCTCCCCGTAGAGAGAGCAGTCTGTGCAAAGAGGAAGCAGAAGCTTCACACACGGCTTGGACATCCCTTTTCTTGATGTTTCAGATTTTTTTTTTTTTTTTTGGTTCATAACATAAAATTTACCATTTAAGCATTTTTTACCAATTAGAAAGCAGTTAAATTTCATAAGAAAAGACATCCAAGTCCCAGTATATCATTTACTTCAAACACCTGTGAAATTCTCTTCTTTACTATGAAGGTAGAAGATGGCCATCCTGGAGATTATATTATTGTGTGCATGAAGGAGAGATAAAGGATATAGGTTAATAGGGAAAATTCTATGCATAAGAACATGAACATTTTAAAACACTTTTTTTTCCCAGTACTGAGATTTTCACCAGCAATTTTTGTTTTATTTTGACACATGTTCTTGCTAAGTTGCCCCAGTTGGCCTTGAACATGCAATCCTCCTGCCCCAGCCTCCCGAGTAGCTGCAATTACAGTTATGCACCACCGTGCCCAGCTTTAAACAACTTTTCTTTATCTTCTTTTTTGTCTTCTTTTTCTTTTCTTTTTTGGTGCTGGGCATTGAACCCAGGGCCTTGTGCGTTAAACACCTTTTCTTATGTGGCAAGATGCACATAAAAATGAAACACCATTGTTGTTTTACCTATTTTTTAAGTGTGCAGTTCAGTGGCATTAAGTACATTCACATCATTGTACAAAAATCACCATCATCTGCCTCCAGAATTTTCTTATCTTCCTCAGCACAAACTTTGTGCTCATTGAAAAGAATTCTCTGAGTCCCCCTCCTTTCAGCCCCTTTTTGTCTCTGTGAATTTTACTCTTCTAGTTACTTCTTGTAAGTGGAATCAAACACTTATTTTTTTGAGACTAGCTTATTTTACTCAGTATAAAGTTACAGCATATGTGAGAATATCATTCCTTTTTAAGGCTAAATAATATTCCATTGTGTATCTATATTCAGATGATATTTTTAGAATACCCTTTATTTCTCCATGGAGTTCATGTGTAATATTCATTTTGGATCAGCAGCAGAAGGAAGAATGCTCTGATGCTAATATTGTCCCCAAAAGACCTAGAGAATCAGTGGATCAAAAATCTTGCAATCTGGTGCCAAAGCACAATCTGGTGACTGACTTCTCTGGCTCTCTTTTGCTGACTCTGAAAGTTTCGAAAGGTTAGAACAGCGTGTTGTTTTGTCTTGTTTTCATTTGTCTTTTAGAACACCAAACCTCAAAACTTGTTGGGCTCTTTGAGTCAGAAGTGGGACCCAGGATCCCTTGAAGTGTGCTGACTACTCTGAGGGCTGCATTTTAGCCTCTCTTAGTGGAGACAGGAACGAATGCGCCTGTTTTGTTACTTTGGCTTCTCTCATTTAACACCCCTGGCCACTCGTTTCCTTGAACTTCATGATTTCCAGTGCAGACACTTTTGCTGTGAGCCGTTGCCTCTTTCCATCACTACCCAGATTCTACACGACCTAGACGCTTGGCAAGAAAGTGACATTCCTACAGAGCAGAATTGTTAGAAATGAGACTGGAACTGAAACAAGGTCATTTAGGTGTCTGACATCACCAAAGATTCAGTGACAAACTCATATGTTGAAAGCTGTCTGGGAAAGAGACACAGATACAGTTCATGTTCCCAGAGGTGGAAGGCCACCTGAGAGCGTCAGCAGGGCTATGAACTAGTCCCATTTTGTCACTGTTTAATAATTCAATCACAGTCACATTTATTGCACTGCTGGGCTTTTCCCTAAAGGCTGCTTGTGCATTCTCTTATTTGGTTCTCACAGGTTCTGCTATGATGTCCATTTGATAAATAAGGACAGGGCAACTCATTTGCATAAAGTCTCACAGCTAAGGGAAGGTAAAGCTGGATCCAGCTCTGGTGACCAAATCCCCAAACCCTCCCCCTTTGGCACTTTCCCCAGTTCAGAAGCCTAAGAAACCTCACCATTCACAGGCACAATCTTGCAGATCCTCTGCAGGCTCTTATCTGGCCAGTCTCCATGGAGAGTTATTACAAATGTAAGAATATGGGGGTACTCCAAGGAAACCTTCTATGTCCCTCTCTGTTACCTGTGCCCAGGAACGACTATTAGTAACTCTAACCTGGAGACAGCTCAATGAGGCATTAAAAGTATCAAAATTCTTTTTGAAGACCCACCAATTAATATGGACAGTCTGTATAGCTACTGTTTTGATTGGATCTGGAATATCCTCCAAAAGTTCATGAAAACTTGGTCCCCAGTGTAGCAATGCAGAAGTGGGGCTTTGGGGGAGTGATTAGATCGCAAGGGCTCTGACCTCGTGGGTGGATTAATCCATTTGATGGATTATTAATTTGGATGGACTGCTGGTAGGAGGTGGAAACTGTAGGCAGGTGGGGCATGGTTGAAGAAGATCACTGGGGGCACGTCTTGGGGACTATATCTTGTCCTTGGACACTTCCTTGATCTCTTTCTCTGTCTCATGGCTGCCATGGGCTAAGTAACATTCTGCTGAAATCTTCTGCCATGATGGTTCTGCCTTGGAGGCAGAAGACCATGCACCGAAGGCCTCCAAAATCTAAAGTCAAAATAAATCCTTGCTCTAAGTTGTTCATGTCAGGAATTTTGGTCACAGTGATGAAAAGTTAACCAACATACCTCCTAAATGGCTGGCATCATGCTGGAAATTATAATGGATACAAAGAAATGTGCTGATTCTTTCTTTCATTGGAATGAGCCCCTGAGAATCTATACAGAGTCTATTAAAAGTAAGTGCTTAGCTGGGCACTGTGGCTCATGCCTGTTCTGGGGAGGCTGAGGCAGGAGGATCTCGAGTTCAAAGCCAGTGTCAGCAAAATTGAGGTGCTAAGCAACTCAGTGAGACCCTGTCTCTAAATAAAATACTAAAAAGGGCTGGGGATGTGGCTTAGTAGTCAAGTGCCCCTGAGTTCAATCTCAGGTACCAAAAAAAAAAAAAAAAAAAGGAAGAAGAAGTAAGTACTTAGTTTTCATTGAGCTGTTCCATTCCAGGAACCCGGTGCTCAATCTAAGATGTGACGGCAGCAGCACATTTTGTCTATAGAGATCACTATGTACTCCCACTCGATTTCTTTCATGATTAAAATAGTCCCTTGCAGATTTCCTGAATTTCTTTGCCTTGAATAGGGAAACCCGGATTAGATGAAGTCCAGAATGAAAAATATTCACTATCCAGAAAAAGAACCCCACTTAAAACTAAACAGCACCAAAGGGGGAAAAGCATGGTCAACACAAACCTCCCTCCGTTTCCAACATGAAAGACAAGACGTTCCTCCCAGGCTTTGGGTCTTGCTCATTTTGTTTTCTGGTTCACTTCACGTGACTTTTTCTGGGCTTTATTAGAATCAGACATGACAACAGGGAATCCACTGGGAGTTAAGCACCGTGTGAGCTCTGATGTTCTCAGAACCCTGGAGTCATCCTGGAAGAGGGAAGGTCACACTCATTTCTACAGGAAGAGACTAGACCCCGCTTCTTTTGAAAGTTTCCACCTGCAGCTCCAAGGCCCCTGAGGAGAGCACAGCCTTGGAGAGACGGGAGAGACCTCTTCACGTACAGAGAGACCTATTCTCTGCTGTGTCTGCCAGTTAGGCCTGAATTCCATGACACCCCGGAAGCTGTTTATGCCTTGGCCTTGGCTACATTCCAGTCTGGAGGGTCCCTGGGAACAGTGTTTCACTGGTGTGTCCTGCATCCATCACAACCACCATAAACGAGGGTGCTCGTGAAGAGTGCAGAGTCAGAAATGTCACTGGAGGCTTCAGGATTCCAAATCTAGACGGGGACCAGGAGTCAATGTTCCCAGAGTGCCTTTCCCTTTTCTTTAAAGTGTCAGCCTATGAAAGGGCAGAGGGACTTCAGCCAGCTCAATTTGGGGGGAGGGGCCATTAATTGACTTGGGAACAGTCTCTGGCAGCAAAGCCCCCTTCTTGCAGGGGAGAATGATGACTAGGGAAGGGTGAGGAGGGAGAAGTGACCAGTGGCCTTGGCTCTAAGAGAGCCTTGGGCAAACGCCAGGATTGGAAGAAAAGATCAGCTCTTAAAAAACATAAAATAAAATAAAACCCCCACAACCTAATTAGATATCTGCCTAGAGATTCATTGGCTTTTAATTCTCAGACAACATGAAAACCAGGTTTCTTCTTCCTGCTCCTCAACACCTCCTTCCGTATCTATCCCCCTTCCAGCATCTCCTACCCAACCTGTATTTTATCCAAAGTGTAGGTTGGGTCTGAATGGAAAGCTTATTAGAGGAAAAGAAGAGGATGTGGAGCTGCTGGGGAACCGGTGGTTGCCATGGGAACCCTGATGCTGCAGGGTCTGAATGGCTTTCTGTCTGCTGACGTCCAGTTCTTTAGGGCAGGCCCTGGCATGGGCAGCAACTGGGCACCACATCCTCTGCATCTCCCGTTTCCGGCATCCGGCCCGGTGGCATGCACCCCAACAGGTCTCCTGGTAGCAGGCAGGGCGTCCAGGATTGAATGCTTCCTCTGGCCTTTCGTCCTGCTGCTGCCGCCCTCCCCGGCTGGGAGATGAAGGGAAGCAGAGGGTGTTTCCCAACTGTTTGAAGAGAGAGCCCTTGTTTTCCTCTTGCATTTTATTCTTTCTTCCCTTGACATCCAAACATGAACCGTTGGCCATTTGCCGGTCTCCTGCTGGCCAGCCATCCTTGCTGTTCTCAATTCTGAATTTCTATTTATATTGTAGGAACGGCAGGGTTTGTTTTCACCCAGCATGGTGCAGGGGGTGAGCTGATGTCTCTGGTGTGCTCTCCAGTGGCTGATTAGAATGGTTGAGATGACCACCATCCAGATGACGCAGGGACACACTAGACAGTGTTAGCCTACTTGAAAGGTTTATGAGAGGAGGTTGGGGGTGACCAAGGCTCCGGGTGCCTAGCTTATGCTGTGTGGACTGCACACCCGGATGCTGCAGGTCACCGTCTCATTTTCCAATTACTCCGGCTGCTTGCTCTTTTCCCTTCTCTGGGCCTTTACACAGGCTTTTTCTTTTGCTTGTAAAGTCCTTGCCATCCATTTTTACTGGGGTCCACCATGGCCTGAGTGTACTGGCCATTGCTTTCCTCTCTAGCAGCACACAGTGCCCCCTCCTTTCTTTTTACGTTCACTGACTGAGCTCTAGATACACGTGTTCTCTAGTAGTTTCTAAAACAGGCCCAGCAGTCTCCTGTTTCAGGGCCTTTGCAATCCAGGTTTGCCTGCCTGAAACACTCTGCTGTGGTTTGGATGTGGTCTGTGAGCTCCCCAAGAGCCCGTATGTTAAAGGCGTGGTCCTCAGGGTGATGATATGGGTAGAGGGTACAACCTTTAAGAGGTGGGTCCTAGAGGGACATCCTTAGGTCACTGGGGGTATGAAGTGTTTTTCACCCATTCCCTGAATTCTCAAAAGAGAGTTGTTTCAAGGAGCAGGTTGGAGCCTCTTTGCTTCTGGGGCTTGCCTATGGGTGTAGTCTTAGTCCCAAGAGCAGGCACTCTGGCCACTGCTACCCAACAATGCAGCCTTGGGGGCCCTCAGCACAGCACCTGGACTTTGAACCTCCAACACTCAGAGCTACATAAACCTCTTCCTTATAAAGTTAGCCCATCTCTTACACCATGGCAAGGAAGAGCTAACACACTCTTTCCTGGCTCTCACGTGGCTAACTCCCTCTCCTTCAGATCTTGCCCAACATCCGCCCCTAGGGAGTGGGGCCTTTCTCAATCAGTCTTCTAGGCCCCCTCCTTGTTCTCTCTCTCTCGGCTCCTCCACATTTCTTCCTAGCATTTCACACTTTGTAAAGACTTGTTTACCTGATTATTTTCTGTCTCTTAACTAAACAGGAAGGGCCAGTGGGTCGGGGACATTTTCTTTTTCCCTCAGCTCTGGACTTAGAATGCCTCCGCAGAGCACGCAGGGCATGTGCTACTCACTGAATAGTTATTAAATAAATGAAAGAGTGGTTAATTCCTACTCATCCTTTTCAATTTCATCCTCAAGTCAGTTGGCTTCTTCTGTGAATCTTTCCTGCTACCCCTCCCACAAGCTCACCTCCCAGGTCTGGGTTGGGTGTCCACCCTGGGTTCTCCCCTGTGCCCTGAGCCTACCTTCCTGTGCTGCATTATAGCACCAGCTGGCCCGGACCTTCCTTAAAGCAGATGCTGATAAGCTGTGTCATGGCAGCATTTTAACTTTCCTTTCTGTATCTCAGGATCTAGTAAAATGCCTCCCACACAAGAGATTGCTCAATTTGACCAATGTTGGTGAATAAATGACTATTAGGTAACTTTTCAGAGATGTAAAGGAAATTCAGTGGAGCTAATACCTTGTTCGTAAAGAGGCAGAGATAAGTTTTAGGTTCTCATTTTTCCTGGTACTTCATTTTGTCTGATGATATTCTATTATTCTAGGCAAGCAAAATCTGGTAGAGGTCTTAAAGATAAATTGTAATAAGGAGTCCTAATTCATTACAACTGAAATGATCCTATCAGTAAAGGATTTTATATGTCCATTTTTCAAATCTTGAATCTCTTGGATGAACACTTCCATGTTTATTGTAGCATTATTTATAATAGTGAAAACATGAAACAAACCCAGACACTCTTCATTGGATGCAAAGACAATTCAGTCATAAGAAGACTGAAATTTTGTCATTTGTAGCAACATGGACAGAATTGGAGGTAATTATTTTGAGTTAAACAATCAGGCACAGAAAGGCAAATACCACACATTCTCTCTCATTTACAGCAACCAGTAAGTAAATCTCATAGAAATATGGAATGAAATAGTGGTTACCAGACATGGGAGGGAGAGGGACAGAAAGAAATTAAAAGGAACTTCTAGGGACTGGGAAGGGTGTCAGGGGAGAGCAAATGGGGGAAGGTGTTCTGAGGTAGAATAAAGATAATGGATGTGAACAATGAATGCACAATGTACACATGTATGGAGATGTCCTAGTGAATCCCATTAATTTGTGTCACTAATATGTGTTAATGATAATGATAATAGTAATAATGGGATAACTACACACACACACACACACACATACTCTCTCTCTCACACACACACATAGATAGATAGATAGATAGATAGATAGATAGATGTCAGCCTTAAAAAGGAATGAAATTCTAACACATGTGACAACAGGGATGAAACTTGAAAACATTATGTTAAGTGAAATAAGCCTGTCATCAAAAAACAAATGCTGCCTGAACTTACATGATCGAGCTGGGGTAGTAAAAATCAGAGACATGGAAAGTAGAATGATGGCTGCCAGGGGCGGGGGGGCGGGGTGGGTGTGGTGGGGGAGGGGGAGTTATTG
>NW_026000019.1:11822023-11832791 GCF_001458135.2 Marmota marmota marmota
GGGGGAGGGGGAGTTATTGTTTAACTGATGCAGAGTTTTAGTTTCACAAGACAAAGAGTCGTGGAGATGGATGGTGGTCATGGTTGCCCAACATTAGTTTAATGAATTTAAAAGTACAGAACTGTACACTTAAAAATGGTTTGGATGATAATTTTTTTGTTATATGTATTTTTTTCCACAATAAAAAATAAATTTAAAAAGAAATTTACTATGCCAAATAATCAGTCAGTAAGTTTGCAGAAAATAAATTTTTAAGGCCTCTCAAATGGTTCAAAAAGCTCACTGAGGTTTTGACAATGGAGTAATTAATTCAGTAATAATAATGATTGTTGTGCTAACTTAAAATAATTGTCTCAAATGCAACACAACATCCTGAAACACAAAGATGAAATCCAAATAAATTGTTAAGTTTACTTTAACAGTAATGTACCAATGCTGGCTTCTTAGTTTCAGCAGAAGAACAACAGTAGGTTGGACCCTGGCATTGGAAACATCTGGGTAAAGGGTTAAAAACCTGAATGAAAGCAGAAAGTATTGACTCAATAGGGTCAAGAGTAGAAGGATATATGGAATAATACAGAAAAAAATAATGCTACTACATTAAAGAAATACTAGTAGGAATTTATAACTCACAAGGAAATGGATCAAAGAGGTCAGGGGAAAGTCCCCCCCCCTCCAAAAAAGGCCTGGTCACATTTTCCCAATTGTTTAAAAGAGAAAAATTAATAAATGTTATCTTTATTTTGCCCAAAGGTAACTTACAGGAACTGGAAGGGTTGGGCCAGGACAATGGGTTAATGGATGAAAACATGCCTTTGATGGAACAAAATCCTAAGCAATTAAAGTCCTAGGCTGAACTTGAGGCCTGGGGTAGCCAGCCCTCCAGTCATCCACACAGTCAGTCAGAGGAAACAGAAAAACCAGGGAACCTGCAAAACATGGAATCCAGAGTTTGAGAGGACAGCTGGGGGGGGGTTTGGGGACAAAGCTCAAGGAATGGACTTTGAAAGAGGTTGAAAAAGCTCATTGCTAGGTAAGAATTCATGTGCAGATTCAATATTAGCCCTTTAAAGGCAAAACAATAAGGGTAGGTGCTGTTATTCCCACTCATTTTCATCAAAGGCTCAAACCCAAACTCCTTATAGAGGTAAATGGCTGAAAGTTGCCCAAGTCCATCTTCAGGGCTCCTTCTTCCACGGGGTGCCATCTCCTACCTGGGCCCTCATCTAATATCCTGCCCCTAGGAGGTCCTGTGTTGTTCCAAGCCCTTGTGTTGGGCCTCCTGCCTTTCCCTTTTGCTGCAGCTCTCCATCGCTTTACCCTGTTGCTGGCCAGCCCCCTGACCCTGTACTCTGCAGACTCCTGTCCCTTGATGGAGGTCGTCTATATCATCCAACGCATGGAGTAGCCAGGCTTTGCTTATACTCATGTGGCAGAGTGCCAGAGGGAGTCAGCCCTTCAAGGTCACCTGTTACTTTTCCTCTCTGTGGACCTCTAGAGCAGGCGTCTACAAATTTTTCTGTAATGGGTCAGATAGTAAATATCTGAGACTCTGTGGGCCACGTACATATGACCTCTGTTGCATATTCAAATCTGCTGTTGTGCAAAAACAGCCATAGACAAAATGTAACTGAATGTCATGGTTATATTCCAATGAAATTTTATTTATGGACCTGAAATTTAATTTCATATGATTTTTTTTACATATCATAAAATTTATTCTTCTGCTCTTTTTTCCAACATTTAGAATTGTAAAAAGTACACTTAGCCAGTGGGTCATACATAAACAGCCGGTACACCAGACTTGACCCATGAGCTGTAGATTTCAGTCCTCCATGTTGTCACAGCACTGTCTAGTACAGTAGCTGCTAGTCACCAGGGACCATGGAGCACTTAAATGTGGTAGGTCTGAATGTAGACATGCTGACGATATAAAATAAAGCCCAGATTTCTAAGATTAGTACCAAAGTATCTCATTAATAATTTTTGTATCGACTACATGTTGAAATAATAGTATTTTGGATATACTGGGTAAAAAATACATTATTAATTTCATCCATTTCTTTTTAGTTTCAAAATGTGGTCACTAAGAAGTTCACACTTACATATGTAGCTGGCATTTGGTTCTTGTGGGACGGTGATGCCTTAATGGCAGTGCCTCAGCCTTTGGAGAATGAATCTGTGAGCTAATGAAACACTCTTGCAGATCATTAGGTCTATCTCTGAGAGGTGAAGTTCTTCCTCCAAATCTCACAACCACTTGGACAAGCACCCTGGTGTCCTTGTGCTACCAACTTGTGAAATGTCCATTCCAGCACTTGAATCCAGGTGAGGGGGTATGGTAGTGAGCCAGGGATAGGCAGGGCCCTGCATTGACCCTGTGCCAGAAAGTAAGCCATCATTCTGTTCCGTCAGGCGTAGAGCTTGAGGGAACTCCTCTGAAAACTTTCTACCTTGCACTTCCAGTTTTTCCCTCAAAATCTAGTTCCAGAGTTACTAAGCAGAACCTAGATGGTCTTGTTAGAAAGTACAGATTACTAGCCTCACCCCCGGAGATACTGAATCAGTGGGCCTGAGAGTCTGCATCGGGACAAGAAGCCCTCCATAATCCTTTTACACACTTTTGATTTCTGCTGCTCCTGGATGGCTTTGGAATCCTGATCTATATGGCTCAGGGCTAGCTTCTTTAATGTGGTGGGAAAATAGACTAAAGACTAAAATGGGCTGAAAGTCTTTATAATGCAAGCACTGTGATCTCCTTGATGAAAGTTTTCACATAGGTAATGTAATAGGACTGCAGTAGGAACCACTGGCTAATCATCACTTCCCTTTCTTTGTACATCTTCAGATCTCTCTAAAGAAGAGCGATTTTGGATCTGAATGGCAGTGCTTGGGCCTTTGAATTCTTTGAAGATCATGCCTTTCAATATTTTGCACAACATCAGCGGCATGTGGTTTCACTCTGTATTTTCAATAATGCTAATCAAAATATTCTTGGTTTGTGCAGAGATGAAGGCTTACCCAGCACTGGTCACCAACATTACTATGTAAGTAGCTTTGTATTAGGCATAGGCCAGAAATTCAGGCCAAGTCATGTGCAGATTTCAATATTAGGGGAGATAAATTAGACACTCAGTTTCTTTTTTACTTTTGAGATTTTGCTGGTAGTAATGGTACATGAAACAAACAATAACATCTCTTGAAGATGTATAACTTGAAAGAGTGCCCAGTGCAATCTTCTTACCAAACAGAAGAATATTTGCAAATTAAAGTTAAATAAAATCATACTAATGAGAGGAGTAGCCACACTCTGTTTTAAGATGACAAATACAGAGCCCCCAGTTATAATCCAGGAAAAGGTTTGATCTTTCCAAGAAGATTATGCTACTGAAGTTTTGCAGGGCCAGATAAATGTGAGACAGAGATTGCCCAAAGGATTTTCAGATACAAACTACAGAGTACTCTCCTGGTCTTGTATAAACTCATGGTGATTGATCACTTGGAATGCTTCGAGCTGTTAGAGTTACTTCTTTCTGATCAAGAAATGATAAGGTTCCAGGAAAGAAGTCAAGTACAATGGCTTCTTTAGATATGAATTCACTAATGCATGAGCAACTAACTGAATGCGAGTCACTAAGAAATATAGAGAGCGCCTACCCTCAAATAGTTCTTATCTAGGAGAAATGTGAAATATTTAGTGTATCGAAAATTCAACAGAGGAAGCAATAAGTGCCATATGAAAACTACAGGGCATATCATCCACCATGGGGAACTGGTGGGGGGAAGGGAAGGGCATTTCTACTTGAAGCATGGATGGAAACTGAAAGCATATACAGAGAACGGCCTGGACCTGTTAGTGCTCCTGCGGTAGAGTCAGAGAAGAAGGTATGAGACCGTTGCCTTACGAAAACACCACAAAAGTCACTTTTCAGCCTGTAAATATGGGACCTGTGAGCGTGACATATTAAGTATGCAGAAAATCCAATTTTTCTCTTAGGGAAAATTTGCATTTAATAAATCTTATAGTATTAAAACTAGGGACTATTCTTTAATTATTGAAGATAGTAACAATAGCGCAAATAAAAGGGAGGATACAGCCCATACTAATCTAATGAAAACCAATTACTCAAGATATTCTGCAAGCAGAACATAAAGATTCAAGGGGGATATAATTAACTTAAAGGTTACAAGACCAAGTTGTTGAGAGAACTAAAGAGTGTTTGGGAGATCTCAACCCCAATATTATGTGATCAGTGCCTTGCAGAGTATGTGATTCTATAAAAATGCTTTAATTCTAGAATGTATTTGGCTCAAAGCTTGGGTTTGAGTTTCAGAGAGATCTGGGTTCAAGTCCCATTCTGCAGCATGCAAGATTTTTAACCTTAGGCAAATGACTTTAAGTTCCAGATTCATCTGTAAAATGGTGGTTATGACTTTCGTCCCACAGGATTGAGATGAGGACAACCACAGTGAATAAGAAAATGCTTGGGAAGTGCTCAGCAGAACATCAGGGCTTCACGATGGTGGATGTTGGCTGATTGCTTGGTTACCTGAGTTGGATGGACCATGGGCTCAGTTTGGAGTGACGTTTCCTTTGGTCTCGATTTAGAGTTGCCAAGCAATATGTAAATATATCAGAGCTTGCCTTCAAGAGGGGGCTTAACCAGCCCATTTATTGCCCATAATCTCCTTGGCAACCCACTCAAGGGCTGCTGCTCTTGGTACGCATACAGCAGTGAGTGGCCTGCATCACAAGGGAATTTGTGTCTAAAGTCTTCAAGTGTCAAGTTCAAATGTCTACACAATCCTGTCTTGTTCTTCGTACTGGGCTGAAACTTGGAGGTTTTTGAGGGCCAGAGGTGCCTAAATGAGCCATGAGAGTGTCACAGCCAGGCAAAAAGAATATGGCTCCAAGTGATTGTGATGATGAACTGGGATGGAAATAATGGGGGACCATGACGGGTCTAGGCAAAAAGAGAACATGGAAATCATTTGTTGGAAAAAAGAACACCAAAACTGGAATCAAGGGGTAAAAAGGAGAGCCACAGTCCAGTCAGAGAAATGGCCCAAACTGGAGGCCACAGGAATCCTATCTGGAAAGGCTGAATTCTATAAATACACATTTACTCAAAGCCGACTGTGAGGACCAGTCCCAAGAACCTGTCAAGAAATGTGAACAGAGTGAGCAGGCTAAGGAGGGTGACTCATCAGGGCTGGGGTCAGGCTCCCTTTCCCTTCTCAGGATGCTGGTGTCATGTGTTAGACCACGTCCTCTGAGGAAAGCTGTTGTAAAGGAGCAATAGGACTCTCCATGGCAACAGGAAGTGGCACTCTTCAGGACTCTCCCAGGGCCTTGCTGAGTTCCTGTCCCAGCACTGCACCCGCTTCCCTGGAGAGGTTCTAATCAGGCCTTCTGCCACCAGTCCTTTGGGAGTACTTCCCAAAAGACCTCCTTCTCTTTACCATCAGAGAGAGCTCCCCTTTCTCCCATTCTCCTCTAAAGCCCAACCCCAGGCCCTCCTCAGAGGTGTCTTCCCCGAGCTTCCCAGACTTCACATATTTTCATTGTTTTGAAAAGAAACACTCAGCTCTCAAAAATAGTCAAGACTTAAATCAGAGCCAAAAGGAAGTTTGACCTTGGATAGTGACAATGATAACCACAAACGTTGTTTCCCACAAACATTAAATCTCAGGTTTCTGGAGCCCCTCATTAAGGCCACAGCCCCATGACATGGGTCTCAATGTCCATCCCAGCAACCTGGTTTTGCATGGGAACAACTACTTTTTCCCTGTTGTATTCCTTTGGTGCATTTCTTGTTCCCCGTCCACGCCTGTGTCTTCTCCCTGCACATCTCCTACAAGCAGCCCTCCACCTTTAGAAATGTCCCCAATAGCCCAAGAACCTCCAGAGAGAAGTAGCGATACCAAGAGATGAAAGAGGACGCTCTCCCAGAGCTGAGATGTCCTAGTTGGTCAATAGAATATTTTTAATTTACTAGAACACTTTTTTCTAATACCTTGGAACATATCAGTAAAAATAAAACTGAAATCCATCCCTTCTGCTTTAGCATTTTTCCCACTCCTTTGTGCCAACTATTCAACAACTGACTGTCATTAAACAACTACTGTGTCCCGGGCAGTCTAGCAACTTCTGGTGAACTAGGAGACATGCAAGTACTTTTTCACTCTTGTCTTCCTTGGCTGTATTTCTTGTTCTTTATCCACTCCAATGTCTTGTCCCTGTACATCTCCTACAAGTCCTTACCCTTGAGGAACTTTTAGTCCAGTTATATTTATATGCATGAATAAGGCTATATTACTTATTCATGCATCTGTTGGAGCTAATTCCACTTTTCTCAAACATAGTATGTAGGACCAACAAAGATGAATTTGTTGGTATAAGAAAGAGGTCAGAAAAGTGGTGGCTGGAACTGAGGGGCAGTACCAATAAGGGGAGGAGGGACAGAAGGAAGGAAGGAAGGAAGGGAGTAGGGCAGGGAGCAGTTCCAGGCAGGGGGAGGCACTATGGCTTCTTTCCAGGTTCTGGGGCCATTGGTCACCCCCATGAATACTGGTGCACACACCCATTCCCAAGGCTCCTGTGCTTCCAGGTAGGGCTGGGCCATACAGGGGGTAGAGTGTCCCATCCTGATGCTCTGCTCTGCCAAGCCTCCTGGCATGGGCTAAGGGATGCGTGTAGACTCAGGTTACATTGAGGTTCCCACTGAGGCAGAGGAGGTCAAAGACAAGGCCTGGGCATTGATGAGCGCACCTTAACTTCAGTCTTGAACCACGATTAGTGGTATTATCTTAAGTAACTTGACTACTCTGAGCCTCAGGTTTTCTCAGCTGCACAATGAGGACAGAGTCCTTAAGTCACTGGGTTACTATGAGAATGAATGCTCAGTAAGGGGCAGCTGACCTCTATAACAGGGACCTGGAAAGGTGCCTTTTAATCACTCCAGTATTTGACCAAACTCACATATTAAAAAATAACATTATAATCAGAAGCATGTTGTTATGAAGTCACCTGAACAACGAGCTCAAATTTTGTTTTGAATCTAGGAATCCTTAGAAAATGAACTATCATATCTAAGTATTTTTCTAAATCAGAATGCAGCAAGAATAGATGAGAAGCCTGTTTTCCTTCACTTTCCAAACATTACCAGGTAATGCGACACATTCCAGTGCTAGATTTGGGAGATGACTTAGTATAAGAGGAGTCTGGAGGCAAGAGCTACTTTCATCATTTGGGTTAGAAATTAAGTAACCAATTTACCAGGAAAAAAAAAAAAGGTTAATTTTTAAAACAATCTTTCTGATTCTATACTCCAGTGAGAAGAATTTTAAATCCATGAAAGCTATTAATTCTAATACTATGACTGTGAATACTATTTTAGCTAACGCTTACTGAGAGATTACTAAGTGCCGGGCACTGTCATAAGTGTTTTAAATGGAATAACTCATTCGGTCACCGGGAACAAGACAGACATTGGTGCTATTTTTAGCTCTATTTCACAAACAAAAAAAACTAAGGCACACAGACATTAAGAAACTGACCCACAGCTAGCAAGCAGGGAACTGAGCTCGTGTCCAGGAAGTCTGGCTCCGGTGGTAACTGCTTCTAATAGATTCAGCACCTGGTTTTCCTCTTAAACTTAGCACATTGAATCCAATCTTTCTTTTTTCATGAAAACATAAAGTTTCCCTTTTCTCCCTGAAGGACTTATTTTCATAATGTGATGAGATTTATTTTCCATGCAAGGTATTCAGGTTCACATGGCTTTATTTTAATGGCTTCTTGTTTTTGTTCCACTATTTTTATACTGATTGTTCATTTACAGATGTGGTATGGATTTTGCACTTGGAATGGAACTGTGAAGTTTACTTCTGAAGCACAGATTAAGTTTCAAAACATGCCTAAAGGAAAGTGATGAAGTATTAAATAGCATTGCCCAGACTTTGTGAGTATGGTTAAATGGGGTTAATATCTATGACTGGGGACTTGTTGGGCACCCCACAGAACAGGACCATCTCTGGTCAGTGAGCTGGTGTTCACCTGGAAAAGTCCAAGCAGCAGATGACACCAAGGCTATTGGCCAAACTAGTGGGATATCTGAATGAAAGAATAGAAGGCTGGAGGACCAGGAGGGGAGCAGCCAAAGGAGGGGTATGCATAAGAGAGAGAAGTTGGGGATTATCTGTCACCCCATAAGAGTTGTATGTTCACAGACTTCCTCTGCCCTCACACAGGACAGTCCCCCTTCCCCAATGGCAACACGGTTTCTTTCATTCAGAGAAGATTAATCTTCACACTTGACATTGCAGGAATCCTCTTCTGTGCTTTACAGCCAGTGGCTGCTTGGAATCTACAAAGCTTTAGATGCAAGAGTCGATGTACTAGAACAAACTATTTTGAACATGGGTGCTTAACATACAAACTTTTGACTTAATCATTGCCTAAAAACCCTGTCCTGGGGAAAATGAGCTTTAACTTTAAACAGTGACTTGCCTTGGGTCTGTCACTAGTAAAGGGTAGAGGGGGACACAGATAGCTCTTCCGACTCCAGGCTCAGAAATGTTTGTCATGCATGCTGTATTTTTTCTGAATTCTTCTCAGAATACTACAAAGAGTATAATAATGGCGATTTTGGTCAGTCTTTTCATCACGGTGACCAAAACATCTGGCAAGAACAGTTTAGAGGCATGAAAGTTTAATTTGGGGCTCACAGTTTCAGAGGTCTCATTTCATAGATGGCCAAGTCCATTGTTCTAGAGTCAAGGTGAGGCAACACATCATGGTGGAAGGGCATGGTGGATGGAAGTTGCTTCCCTTCTGACAGCAGGAGGGTGGGGAGAAGAAGAGAGGAGAGAAGAGAAAAAAAAGAGAAGGAGGAAGGAGCCACAGGAAGAACAGGGCATTCGCCCAGTGACTCACCCCCTCCAGTCACCCACCACTTGCCCACAGTTACCACCTTGTCAGTTCATTCAAATGGGATGGATTGGTTAGGTTACAGATTTCAAAATC
Organism: Marmota marmota marmota; assembly: GCF_001458135.2. Lineage (NCBI taxonomy): Eukaryota > Metazoa > Chordata > Mammalia > Rodentia > Sciuridae > Marmota > Marmota marmota. Next base: position 11,831,052 of record NW_026000019.1, read on the forward strand.
TAAACACTTCACCTCCAAACATTTTTGCATTAATAGGAGCTTTTGGGGGATACCTCATATCCAAACCATAAAGATTGGCTTACCCTGGGGTAGATGCTCAGAGATTTAAGAACAAAACTCTAGGCCAAAGACAAAACAAGTATTAGAATCCCAAGGATCTATTACATGGCAGATGCCTGTGTGCCTGCTGTTTGGCCTATGGGCCTCCAAATAGGTAGCAACCATACCCCTCACACAGAGCCAGTTTGGGCTGCGGGGAAGAACAGGCATAGAAATCCCAATAGTTCTACTGTGTTTCCTCTCTCTGTCTCCTCACTCCTAAATTCTTACACTAGTCCCCACCACACTCTCCTAGTGAGCTCATACCAGATGTAGGCACAAGGTAAAAGCACTACTGCTGGATTCCACATCCTGCAGAGGGGCCTCTAGAGTTCTCCAGAGCAGCAGGTTTCCCTTGTATCCATCAGAGTGGGGCAACGGGACTGCCTGCCACAACCCAAGGAAAAGAGTCTTTCCCAGCTTCGTTGAGGGATCTCGGGTGAGAAAGGTCACCTCTCAGGCCTTGGTTTCCTCATATTCTAAAGGAGGATGCTATTAGATAATTTTAAAGTCCTGCTTTCCTAACACAAGATGTGGCAGTGTAGCTGGTTTCAGGACCTTTCCTGAGGACAAGCTGGAAGGAACATGGACCCTGGGATGCATTGTCATGTCACCACTAAGAGGGGAAGAGAGAGCAGAGCTGGCTGGCGCACCCCTACTGGAAAGAACCCCCCCACACACACACACACACAACCTCATGATCTTTCTGGGGCCAGTCTCACATCTACATTTCTAAGTGACCTTGTTACCAATTCTTCTGGAAAATTCGATGTGGACAAAGTGACTCCAGCCCCTTCTGGGGATAAACATGCTCATGCTTTAATTATCAACTGTTTAATGTGGTTAGCGAAAATATTTATTTTAATACTACTAAAAAATCCTATTATTATTCATGTATTGCCACTCCCCCCACCCCAACTGCTTTCTTATCTGCTGCTGCCAAAGACAAGAAAGCAAAGACTAAAGCTGAAGAAGATACCAGGCTCAGTAAACATCACCTTTAAATGCTCTTTTAAAAGATATGTCCTGTCCTTACTGATGTTGGGGCTTTTCTATTTTTTTTAAGATTTCATTTTAAAGGAAAATGAGAAAAAGGAGCCATACCGTGGCCTGGAAAACTGTGGTGTTTACGCTCGAAGGAACCAGAAGTTCCTATGGGCTTGGCTGAACTAAGAAATGACAGCTCAGCACAGGGAAGTTGGGCGGGCGGGGGTGGGGGGGGCACGCAGCCGCAAAGCACCAACAAAACATTTAAAGCGGTCTGACCAGAACTGGGCTGTACAAATTCCCCACGTGGCTTTCCGCCTGGCCCGCAGGCCCGCGCTCCAGACAGCAGCCCCGCGGTCTGCCTGCGGCTCCCGCTCCTGCGAGGGAGCCCTGCACGCTCCTGTGTGCTCACCAGCCTTCCTCCGCCTCCCACTTAAGCTAGACCACGTGCAAGGGAGGGTGAGGAGGGCAAGAGGAAGACGGCTCAGCTGGCTGGCCACGGCCCCTGACGAAAACAAGCCTAGGCAGGGAGGAAAACATACTGTTCCCTGCAATCTGATCACCTCCGCGAAAGCCTCCGGGTCGCACACCCGGGACGCGGAGCCCCGGAGGCGAAGCTGATTAGCCCAGGCAGGAAAGCCGAGCTGGAGACTG
>NW_026000019.1:11832809-11950149 GCF_001458135.2 Marmota marmota marmota
GAGGGGACAGAAGGTCTGCACATAATGCTCTGTTTGTGCACTGAGATTCCAGCTCCCAGGGTGGCCCCTGGCAGCTGCTGAGGCCTCACAGTGAGAAATCTGGAACAACAAAGGCTCTAGGGACAAAAGGGTCTCTGGCCAAAGGGGCTGTGGCTTTGTGGGGCCAAGAACTTCACTTCTGAGGGGCTAGAGAAGCAACCAGGGTTGAGGCTGGGGGCTGAGAATGAAGAGCTTACCAAGGAGAGCGGCCCACGCTAAGCTTTTTGTATATATTTCATCGAGTTTGGGGTCACAGATGGAACCCTCACTGAACTGGAAAACGGGAAGTAACATTAGAGTTGTCCCCAGATCAGTGACACCTGGAGTTATCCAGAACCACACCTGTGCCATTTATTTGGAAAGCTAACCAGAGGCCACCTGGGAATTTAGTCACAGGGAAAACAGAACACATCCTTTAGCTTCCAGCCCAGAGGAGGACATTCAGGGTGTGAGCACCAAAGCACTCTTCATGCCTTTGCCTGTTGGCCATCACCCATGGCACAGGGGGACTCTAGGCCCCTCCAAACCACTTCACTCCTGGGCTCTTGTCACACCTTAAGGAGCCACCGCTGGTTCCCTGCGGCTCCTAATAGCGCCACCTGGTGGCCCTGACTCCTAATGCATGGCTGACTTGGCTGGGATTTCTGATTGACAGCAGCTGGGTTAAATCACCTACCCAGCTTTATGATGGGTCTCTGATCTCTACCTCATCAGTACTCTTGCCATGTTTACACAGTCGTTATCAGTTGTCAGTTTTCTACTGCCTCATTTATTAAGTCACCTCTAGTGTTATTTTCAGGGGAACCAAATCAGAGATCTTTCTTTCTTTGCTTTGTAGGATGTTTACCAGTACACCAACTTGTTCATTTGAATTTTTTTTTCCAGTTTCTAGAGGCACTTTCTCTTTTCCTCTTCCCAAGGATTTGGGCATGTTTCTGAGAGCTTGGTTTGACCCTGTGTGAGTGGCACAGTCTTGTGTTCCATTTGAATTTGTGCCTCTCACCAAAAAAAAATCATCATCCAAGGACTGAGTCTGGACACACCAGCTCAGTCTAGTTACAGGGCGATTCCTTGCCTACCTGAGAGCCCTCCTCAACATGTAGGTGAGTGCCTTTGCCTTGGTTTCGACCAATCGGATGCTCAATCCTTACATTTGATTCCCATCCATGGAGCCTGATGAAGCACAGTGGGAAAGTCAGCTTTAGGATCAGTGGATGTGAAGGCCATGCTTGATGGAGAAGGGAGTTTGCTCAGAGTGGCAGCTGCAGATGCATTCTGAAGGGTGAGTGTTCATTGTAAAGCAGGAAGGGAGACAAGGTCAGAAGTAGAGAGGTAGGGTCTGCCCAAGGGCGTAGAGGAGATCACAAGTCCAGAGAGGAGGAGAATAAGTCCTGTCTTAGAATGAAAGTCAATAGCTGGTTAGTTAAATGCTTTTAACCACTTTCCACATTTCCATTGTTGAGTTGACCTCAAAATCCTGATTTAGGAGGTAGAGGAAATAGACTCACCAAATATCTGACACAGCCAATTCTATGTACCAAAACTGCACCTGAGACAGATTACATAAAACATTTATTGGCATGCAAGGTAGCTGTAAACTCAGTATAAAGAAGGTTAATTTTCCTCCATTCAGGTTAATTCAAGCAGGTATCCTTTTGCATGAGAAATACACCAGATCAGTGCAAACACAACCTCTGGAACTTCTTATTCAAACAGTAAGACTCTCTGGAAGCCCAGGAATACCAATGCCCAGTTACCAGTGTAGATGGACACTCTGATGATGGGCAGATATGGGAAGAACTGTACTAAATACCTCCGAAGGGTCTCTGTGATTCGGTGACTTGGCTTCTCCAGGGAAGAAGGATCCCTTTAGCTCAAAACCTGGCTGGGAGTGAAAAGCAACTGAACCAAGAAGGAAAGAAATCAACAATAAGCTAAGAACTCTGAGAAGTGACTTGAATCTGGCCCTGGGAAAGGGCATTGCCCATCTGAACACCCCACTTGTAGTGCCCTCATTGGCCAGCTCCAGGCTGCTGGCAAAAACAACAACAACAACAATAAACAGTTGTCATGACAAACTCAGGAAAAACTGGGGTCTATTTAATATCTAAGTTCTCAGTTCAATATAGCGTTGGCCTAGGTAAGTCTCATTAGCAATTCAGCAAAATCAACTGTCTTAGGCAACTTGGATCAACACCTGGAACAACAAGAAATCTCTACACACTCTCATTAGCTCATCTCCAAAATTCTGCTTCAGGCTTTCAGAAGTCAGACCTTTTGTTCAAACATGAAGGAGCACAAGGATAACCATGCACAGATTCCTTGAGCTCAGGCTGGTAAACAGCTGGGTCCTGTCAGGTCACATGGCAGCCTCACCCAGCCCCAGGTCACAGGCTTCTGGTAAACAGCAAGCTGCAGGTAGCAGCCCTGTCTTTGGGGTTTCCCAGGCTCCACCTCCTGGCCCTGCTATAGATCATCTCCCCCTGTGATGTTTTCCCTGTACCATGTCTCATTCCTGGAATCTCCTTGTCTAGATCCCCCACTTTGATGGTAATTCTTTGGAATGTTTTCCCTGAATTTAACTTTTCTTTTCTCCTGGAGCTCTCCCGCCCCTCACCTCCATACACTGTATCTGTTTGTGAGATTCCTAAAGCCACAAGATCATTGGTTTCTAGGCCTCAGCACCGCAACCTGTGCCAAGCTCCTCAGGGCTCCTGCTGGTCTAGAGAGGAGATCAAGAATTGGGCTAAGATCTCACAAACAACCTAAGCAGAACTTGGGTGTTTCTATTCGTGGCAGCACAGGACCTGAGAGCCAAGAGGGGAAAGAACAGAGTAAAAGTTAGGAGCAGGCGAGGAAGGAAATGGGTCTTGGGTGATGGTAGCCAATAGCAGTGGGGTTTTCAGCTTCTCTCCACAGGTCAGCAAGACTGAATGTATTCAACTGCATTAAAGGGCTAAAAATAAAGAAACTCGGTGCTTCTCAGCTTTAGTTGGACCTTGGAATCATCAAGAGAGATTTTAAAGAAAAATACCAATGCCCAGTTACCATCACAGAGCAATAAACCAGAATCTCTGGAGGTAGTCCCAATAGCTTTTTAAAAACCTTTCTAGAAGATTCTAATATGTAGACAGAATTGATTCCACTGAGATGACTACAGAACCAGATTCCTTTGTGAGATCTTCTGTATCTCTTGCCTCTGTTTTTTTACAGTCATAGCTGGCCAGATTCTCCGGGAAGCAGCTTGATGGGCAGAGAGAATCAAGGCTTTGGAGTCCCATGAGTTCAGATCTTAGCCATATCACTTAGTAATTGTGATCTGGGGCTGGTCTGACTGCTTCTGAGGTATCTGGAGAATTACATGAGATGGGGTATTTAATCACCCTGTGTCTGGCAAGTTTAGAACATATATCCATCCCTTCCCTGTCACCACCCAAATAGTTTCCCGCAGAGGCCTTCCCTCGGTGTTTGACAGTTCTAGAAGAGATGGGGTATGCATCAGAGCTGTTGCCCAATGTTATGGTTTGGATATGATGTGTCCACCCAAAAACTCATGAGGTAATGTTCAGAGGCAAAATGATTGGCTTTTGAGAGCTGTAACACAATCAGTCCATCCTAGTTTGAATGGACTCACTGGGTGGTAACTCTAGGCAGATGGGCATGGCTGGAGGAGGTGGATTGCTGGGAGCATGCCCTGGAAGGGTTCATCTTCCCTGAGGCCCTTCCTTGCTTTCTCTGCTTCCCACCCACCATGAATTGCACAGTTTTCCTCTACCACCACCACTCCACCTCGATATTCTGCCTCAATTTGGGCCCAGAGCAATGGAGTTGGCCAATCACAGACTAAACCTCTGAAACTGAGTTACCACCCAATGACTGTTTGTGTTACAGCTAACATAAACTTTTCTTCCTCTAAAGTGTTCTCATCGGATATTTCAATCACAGTGACAAAGAGCTGATTGACATACCCACATTCTGTGGGAGCTGGGCATAAAATCCCACAGCTAGATTTGGGAGAGGGACCCACCATGGCTGTTGAGCAACCACATGGCTCCAGAGTCTGTGTCATTGCCTGTTCTACCGAAGAGCCAGGGTCCCAGGATCTGGATGCCCTGGTAATCCCTAAATTGTTTGCATTTCTCCCTGATTCCCTGTAATCCCACATATTGTCTGCGTGTTTGGATTTTTGACCTCAGCTAACTGTGCTGGATTCTCTCTAGCCATTGTTCCCTCTAGGGAGAGCTATCTTGAGCATCTAGCCCAGCACCTCACTTAACTCCTTCCATTGTTCCTCCCTGGAACCAGCACAGGCCCTCACATCTCAGCCCTGGCTGTGTTTCTAGTCTTTGCTGGAAGTTTCCAGTACCAACCTTTCTCTACCTGATCCCTACAGGCTCCTGGACTTTGGCTGGCCCTTCCCCCTGCCCACTGCCCTAGCACTAAGACAGAGAGAGGGCTTTGCTACCCTTGACTCTGTTCCTATAGTACCCACTGCCCTTTCCAGGACTGGCCTCAAATCTGGATGGGTCAACCTAGTCTCCCTCTATTCAAAGGGAATAAGTCCCTGGTTAGCCTGAACTCTTTCCTCCTCTCAATCCTGAACCCATATTTTCCATTCCTGAATCATTTCAAGCCACCACAAATCCATGCATTGCAAATAGTTACTGACAAATTATGATTGTTGCTGTATTTAGAGATCAGAGAAATCATAGTTGTGATAACATGGAGCAGTCTGTCTAGAAGGGCTCTTTATAAAATGCTTTGCAGAGAGTGATGAGGGGTGCCTTCAATGTGTTATAGGAAATATTCAGTAATACACTAAGCTTTTCTAAAATCTGAGTCAACTGAGTCTCCAACCATGCATCTAGCATCTGAGCCAAATTGAACATCCATACATGTGGAACATGTAACCATAACATCTTTCTGGAAGCAATTCTGCAATTTTCTCCTCAAAGTCATTCTTTATAGACATTAAACTCATATTGACAGTTGGTGAATGTCTTAAATATTTCCTGTAGTTCTTTTTCTTTGGAAAGCAGGCTAAGGAGGTCTCTTTTAATTTAATTTAATTTTGGTACTAGGGATTATGTCCAGGGGTGCTGTGCCACTGAGCTACATCCCCATCTCTTTTTATTTTTTATTTTGAGACAGGGTCTCACTAAATTATCCAAGCTGGCCTTGAACTTGCAATCCTCTTGCCTTAGCCTCCTATCACTGGGAAAGTAGGCATGGGCCATTGCACCTGGCTAGGGAAGTCTCTTATCATATAAATTCCAAGTAACGATGTGGGAACACAGCCTGTCACAGCAGGTCAGCATTGGTCATCACTTCTGCAGGCTTGCAGGACTAAATTGGGATCATAGGCTGCATCTGAGATGATGTCACTGGGATATGACATTACAAGGGCAGCAGTTAGTCCAATTTCGGGAACCAATTCTGATCAAGCTACAGTGGCTTCCCAGAGCACTATACTAAAAGAAGTTAGGAGGCTCTGTCTGGGGCCACATGAAAGAGAATGCAGTGATCACTTAGGGATATCTGTCATGAGCAGAACAGCATGGGAGTCAAGAGCGGGGGTGCTGAAGTCAGAGAGAAAGTCAGGTTTGATCTCAGCACTTATTAGCAGAATGATATTGTACAACATACCTAATCACTTTCAGACTCGTTTCTCAGCAGTAAAGTACAGATAGATTATAGCACCTGTTTACAGAGTTACTGTGAGGATTGATTCGGATAATTCATGTATTTAGCCCTGAATCTGGCACAGCATACTCAGTAAACATTAGCTGTTATTATCATAAATAATACCATGTGGGCCCAGGTATGGGGAAAATTGGCTTGTGTTCAGCACCCTGCCATGCCAGGTGCAGGCTTAGAAATCCTTGAAGAGACCTCTGATTAAGACACTTTCAAAAAGGCATTCGTAGAGTAGTTGGAACTTAGTTTCTAAGATACTTAGCGGAAGGTTTTTCAGCTGATGTTGTGTCAAATTTTATTCTACAGATAATTTTTTTTCTCTCCCTTCGGGAAAAGCAAATGGTATCTCAGGGTCAGCCAGCAGCACAGACCTTCACTGTAGGTAAGTTCAGGAAAGGTCTGACCTTCTCATTGAATCCTACTTGTTTATGGACACCCCCCCCAAAAAAAAAATTCCCGGGTCTTCTCTGCCTGCATTTCCAGCTTCATCTCCAGATTGTCTCCTCATTGTTCTCTGAGCACTGGTTGTGCTGAACCACATAGTCCCCAAGTTCATTGTAAACCTTAGTGTCCCTGTGCATGGTATTTCTGCCAGGATACCTTACTCCATATTGCCGGTTCACACGTTATTTTCTGGAATAGTTTTCATATAATTGGAATTATTCCTCCATTGAATATTCGGTTGTACTTTCTGGTGAAGCAGTCTTCAACTAGGGTTTTCTATGTGGGATTTTTTTTTGTCATTATGGATTAAATCCTTTCTTCATTAAAGATTGGTGAGGTTTTTATATTTATTCTGCATTCAGTTTTGGTAAATGACAGACTTTTGTTTTTTGAGAATAATAACCTTACTCTTTGTCAAGTGAACACAATAATATAAAAATATTTGGCAGGAATTTTTCAATTAGTCATTAAATAAAAATACAATAGAAATTTGAGCTTAAATTATAGAAAGTTCCAGAAAAATGATAATTAATTAGGTTTTTTAACTATAAAATTGAGTGACCAGGTATTGACTAGCTCAGAAAGGCTCAAGGTTTGTGTAATTGGTGTATTACTTATTACCAATAAGAGGAACAGAATTTTAACTGAGTGGTTTTCCATCTAGCTGAAAACTATTTCCTCAACTCAATCCTGAACCCACATTTTCCATTCCTGAATCATTTCAAGCCACCACAAATCCATGCATTGCATATAGTTACTGACAAATTATGATTGTTGCAGTATTTAGAGATCAGAGGAATCATAGTTGTGATAAATAGTTGGGTGTGCACTTTCCTAGTGCCTGTTTTCATTCATTGGCTGGGAGATCATAAGAAGTGGATCAGTTTCTTTTGGACCCAGTGACAGGATCCATATGTTGGAAGATGTCAGAACATCCACTGGACTACCAACTTCTGGTCTAAGACATTAAAAAATAAATTATCTTATTTAAGGCATTGTGCTTTTGAGACACATTTTGCTGCAACTGAGTTTATCTCAATAATGGGTGAATTTGAAGCATTGCTTTAGTGACTGACAATGCACAGTTCTTTCCAAATCTTATATCCATTAGGATTCAGTCAAACCCAACTGAGATTGGTCAATGAGCAATTTTATCTGTTGGAAATGTTCTTTTGATTGCATAGAGCTTAGTTTTCTTTTTTCTCTCTTATAATGGAAGGTAATGGCCGTATAATGACCTCTTTGAGGTAGTAAGCCAACAGATTTTTATTCTAGGAAATTCTTCTTTGTTTGTCCATGGCTTTTCCATCCACAGAGACACTGGTGTACCTTTCCTTAAGGAGGCAGTGTAGATACAGTCTAGAACAGTGCGTCTCAAACTGTCTGCAGTAAAGGGCCATTAAGAAAAAAAAAAAAATTCCAGTGCTTCCTTGAATAGAATATAATCAAAGCTGAAAAAAATAATTACTAGAAAAAAAAAAAGTAAAACAAACAAGAGCATAGGAAGCCCAATTTTTTAATTAAATTTGAAACATAAAAAATAGTCTGTCCAATTTCTAAAATAAAGTTTCTAACCACTCTGAAGAATTGCCCTTAATTGTTTCAGGCAGTAGCAAACAGTTTAGGGACAGGAACAAATACCTGAGTAGAAGTGGCCCAGAACAAGAAATCATTGCTGAGCCTTCAGTTTCAAATTAAATTCTTTGGGTTCATGGAGAGGAATTCACCTTAAAAGCCAGGATTTATGAGAGATAAAGCATTTTCTAAATTCCTGAGATTCCCCTTCATATGTGAAGACTAGAGTTCAGGGGTCCCATCACAGAATGTTACTCTAGACATGGTACTGATGCAAGCAGGATATGACTCGGATTCCCATTCCCAAGGAAGAAGTCTCCCAGTCTCTAAAGAGTAGGCACAGAGAAGACAGCAGGCGTTCTGATATGTGAGAACCCTTATTCTGTCCTGGCAAATAAATCCCCTTGGGTTCATGAAAACACATACTTGGGGAACCCAAGAACTACTTCCTTGGGTCTAGCTTGGGAAGACTAAGGTCTTTCAGCATCATGTCCACCTGGCACAGAAGCAGAAGCCTACCATGTTGGAGACAACTGTCCTGAGAGACAGTCCCAATAGAGTAATCCCAGATTCCAGTACTGTGTATGGTGTCAGCAGGCCCAGGCTTCTGGCTCATCTTTGTGGGGAAATATGGAAGTGCAGAGTCCTGATGGATAGGAAGAAGCTAGAGTCCAAGGGAGCAGAAGGTCTTTGCCATCACAGAGCCTACTCCACTGTTTGAACAGTTTTAACAGTTTTTAACAGTTTTACCACTGTTATCATCTGACAGCAGACTCATTGCCTATGGAAGGACCATTTCATTTATTTCCTTGCCTCTGCCTTACTTGGGTAAAGAGAACCACTTATTCAATGAAGATGTCTTATTATTTAAGAAAAATCAGGCAAAGTTCATTAATAGTGAATTCTTGGGCCCAAACACTTCTAGCCCTTTCCCCAAGTTCGAGTTTACTCTCCCTAAGTTCACTATCATAGGAATCTCTGGCCCTCAGCAGTACTTCTCCAGAGTACCCACTCTCAGCCCAGATTTGGATTTAAATATTTTGGGTCACTGAATCCAAATCCATCACTGATATGTTTGAAATGAAGATGCATCCTGGGGTCATTTCCTATTCAGGCATTATCATGTAGATCCTCCAAGTGGTCTACAAGCACATTCGGGGAGCTGGCCTGGCAGTGGCTTCCAAGGCAGGCTTCATGACCTTGAGAGATAGGCATATGGTTCAAGCTACTGTGGTTAGAATGCCTTCAGGGGTTGCTAAACAGAAGAGAAGAAAGAATGTCCTGAATTTCACAATCTCTCCACTGAGAGCCAAGTCTCTCAGTCACTGTATTCTCTGATATTCTCCTGTGGAATGTAAATCCCATAAAATAGGATGTGTGCATCATAGTTCACAAAGGTACGCTGCAGTGTCGCCAGGGCACAGAGGAGAGGTGGCAGCCCAAATTAGAAGGGGTGCCACTGGGCATGTGGGAGGGGAGGGTGCACTTCCCAGAAGTGAACAATCCACTCTGTTAAATGAAAGACTCCGATAGTCTTAAACTGTTCAACAGTCAACTAGAAATGAAAGCAGCAAAAGAAAATTGGGTTCAACTTCAAGGTTAACTGACTGAAAAGAAATGAACACATAAGTAAGAAAATCTTGTAAGTCAACTGGTAAGATTTACAGGAATTAGGCGGCAGTTTGGAAATATTATACCAAGGCTAAAGGTGGGGCTAAGTCAGACCTCCCCTGGGTTACAAGGGAAGCTGCTTCTCTAGCCTAACGGGAGGCCAAAGGCTGAGGACAGAGGTCGGCAGGATCCTGAAGCGAACTGAGCAGGCCAGTCGCTTTCTTTTTTAATTGGTACATTATAATTATACATAATAATTATGATAGTGAGATTCCATCTCCATACATGCACATGACATTTGGTCAATCTCATCCCCTGGACCTTCCCTTTCTCTCTCCTCCTCCCTCCTTTGATCCACTTGCTTGACTCTAGTGATCTCCTTCTATTGTTATTATTTTAATTAATGCATTTAGCCATATAGATCTATATAGTATTCATTGTGGTATATTCATTCATGGACATAGCATAACTTGGTATATTTTGTTCCCTAGTATTTCCCCCATTTCTTTCCTTTTTGTTCCCCCTGGATTTCTTTCCTCTACTCTATTGGTTTCCCTTTTATTTTCTTGAGATTTCCTTTTTAAACCTCTTCCCCCCACAACTTCCACAGATGAGAGAAAACATTCAACCCTTGACTTTCTGAGTCAGCTTTGTAAGATATCCCCATATTTTCATCTAACTTGGTATGAAATTACAAACACAGTAACACCAGAATGTCAGAGTTAAAACAAAACTCAGAGGTTTCTAGTCCGAAGGGCTCCATTTCCAGATAGGTTAAATGAGGCTTAGAGAGATTAAGGAACTTGACCAAAGTCATACAGCTGATGAATGTCATGTCCAAGAAAGCCCAGATCACCTGACCTCAGCTGAGCGTGTTTTTTCTAGTAGCCTGATCCCTAATAGGTCACCTCTGGGAATTCTTGTTTCCCATTAGCACCATGTCTAAGGCATGCTTCTGTTACAGATGCTATTGATGGATATTTGCAGTGATAGAAACAGTCCTTCTGGCGGTAAAAACTGTCTCATCAGTTTTTAATTTTATTTTTCATGCTGGACACTGACTATAACACATGTGTATTTATATGTGTATGTACATATAAATATATATTTGTACATTTTGTAATTTGATATTTCTATGTAAATATAGAAATATGTTTATTTACTTATGTAAAGGCTTCTCATGATGTATTTGACTTTCTAGATGTTTAGCTTAGATGAGGTTTAAAATTCTGGATGCATTTTTTTAAGAATTATCTTATGTTTACAGTTTTCAAATGACATCTCTAATACTTTCGAAATCTTTGCTCTCAACTTCTCAGTAGGTGGTTAATTAGTCAGACTCAGTCAAACTACAGGAAAGAGACACACCCAGATCATGCTGAATTATGGAGCCTGATTGCTGGTGTTCATGGGACAGAAAGGAGTCTGGCCACATGTTTAGCAGCTTCCCAGATATTCTGGGCCCCACTTCCTGCTCCGGGACTCACAGTAGCCTACCTTGGACTCAGGACAGTGGAACAGTTTGACATGATTCAGATTACCGCAGAACTTGTATGTTACCTCCTTTTAAGTGAGCACCTGTCTCCCTCCCCTGGAGAGAAGATGTGATCCCCTTTGGAGGAACACCACTGGACAGAGTTCCAAGGCACCACCTGGGGGAGGACTCTGCATCATTGTTATCTCATACTTAATTGCCCAATTTCTGTTACAATTAGTTGTGCCAGGGTTGATCCCTCTCATCACAGATGCCATATACCATAGCAGTTCAGAAAGAAAAGTCTCTTTCCACAGCATGGGTCTGTGGCAAACCCTCAGAGGTTCCTGTCCACATGGGGTGGACCATGCTAGGAGGTGTGCACGGAGGCATCGGGAGAAATTGTCATTATCAAAACAAAGCACAAAGTAACTTCTTGAGTTTTAAACTTGGGAGCATAACCGGGTCTCAAGTAGGCAATGGTTCCTGTATAATTTGAGTTTATCACTGACTTCTGCTTACATCAAAAATGAAATGTTCTCTGTCCCCTTCCACTGATGAGACAAGAAATATGGTCACACAGCACACCTCAGGAGTATCAGACCCTTTCTATCTCACTGTTGTTACCAGAGAAGGTTAACTGCTCTTTCGCCACACCCCGCTCCCCTTGTTGCTGAGGATTTGTCTAAACAAACTTGCCTGAAGTCACAATCAACAACTAATCAATGATTCTTAATGATCAATTCTTTGGTTGTCAGTTCTAAGATGACAGGTCATGATTGCATCTCATATATCAGCTCTGATGTGCTGGAGTGACTCCTGTAATGTTTGGGCTGGGAAGGATTCCAGGGTATTGGCCCTTCTGAGAAGGAAAAGAGGCTGCCAATCACCAGCAACACCTCCATGAATACAGCAGGGAGGGAAAGCACCATGCACGTTGTACTTGTCAGTCTCATGCCAACCTTGTACCCCTCCCAGTATTCACAAGAACACTCTCTTCCTTACTCCCAACTCAGTTGACCAGATCTAAGACCTGGAGGTCTCGTTGATACCTGACTTCTTTTGCATCTTTACCCCAACTCAAATATATATCCACTGACAAGTCCTTTATGAAATCTCTTCCTCCCTTTCCATACCTCCATATATGCCTGGTTCAGGCCACCCTTTTAGACTATCAAAGTGACTGTTGTTTAGAAGGAATAGTACAGTCCAGGGAGGTGCCTGGAAAGAGTCCTGTGAATTAGAAGATTCCTGGGAATCTCAGCAGACTGAGCTTTGGTTCTCCCTTAGCTCTGCAGGTCAAGAACTCAATTGCAATCTGTGCCCCAAATGGAACGCAGACGGAAATGATTTATATGAATCAAAGACACAGGAGACCCCTGTAGAAAACATTACTGTCAAAAATGTACCCGTTTTAAAGAAAAATATAAAGTCCCCTGATCTGCAAATTCATCTCGGGTAAGAAATCTTCACACAAACCAGGACATGATCAGAAAAAAAAATTTGATGATAATGAAACTGAAGTGAGGAGCTAGCTGTGAAATCAGCCCTGTTCTTTTCCCACTAACTGTGTCGATAAAAGTTCCCGGGCCCTGCTCAGAGTAGAGGGAACTTTCTAATGATGGGTCCACAGGCTGCCACCCAGGTTTCTCATTCTGCTCAGTCATGCGAACCCCGTTCCAGTTCCCACTTGCTTTGCTCTTCAGCCTCTGCCTTGGCAGGGGTTGAGCAGAGAAAACGAGTTCAGAGCGCGCTTCTGGATCCCATTTGAGTGCCTTTCCCCAAGCTACACGGGGTATCAGTTTGGCAGGTCAACTTCTGCTGGCACTGGGCTCAGGGACCTTGAGATGTGAGGGGCCGGGGGGAGGGAGACTGACCGAGAACTGAGCATTTTCAATGCATGTTTGATCCTCATTTCCATTCAGGGCTCCTCATTAGGCCACAGATGCACCGTGGACCTGTTCTTCCTTTTCAGTTGGCAGAGCCCAAAGCCCCATTAACAGTAATGTGCACCAGTAGGACTCCAGGGAGAGGAAGAAGACTGAAAGGACTAGAGTTTCTGGTCCAATTTTTAAAGAAAAGAAGAGAATGAAAGACCCATAAAACTCAGAAACACTTTTTTTCCCTTGGCTCATTCACATGGAAATGCAAGTCTGATGATCATGGACAAGGAGGTGATGGCCCCAGGAGCAGGGGTCAGGGTGACCTCCAGTTCCCCAGCGCCAGCCCCATGTGCCAGCAGGGCTCACCCCCTGGGCCACCAGCACCAAATGAAAAGGCTTTAATGTCATGTCTTTGGACATTTGGCAGGAAAAGTCACCAGTGTTCCAATTACTGAACTAATAAGCACCCGGGCCCCAGAGCAGCCCTTTCTGGTGCACGTACTCCCAAGGTTGGGTGCTGGGAAAACTCCCCATCAGGCAGACCACCCCTACGATTGTTGTGTTCATGACACGGGGCAGAAAAAGGACAGCAGTAACAACACTGGCAGTGTCTGTAAAAGATTTTTCCAGGGGCCGCGTACGCTGAGAAGCATGAGCCCAGGCCCATAGATGTCAGCGTTAATGGCTAGGAAGGAAGCTACGAAGAAGCTATGGATCCCGTTTCTTGAAACTTAAAGAAGCAGATATTGAAATGAGATCTGGTTTGCAACCTGGTCTCTTGATGACAGGTGCAGAGAGAGTGGCTTTGCCTTTGTCATGAAAACTCTGCTTACTTACCCAGTGAGCGCAGAATTGCAGAGGATTCATGGGGAAATGCCAACTCATTCCATGTGCACAATCTTCACCTTCATTCAGTGGCTTCTTAGCCCATCTTACAGCCTCCCAGCCAAGGTTCCATCTTACAAAGAACTGAGTCCCTGCATGTAAGGGCTATGCCCAGGGTTAGTAGAGCTGACACTCCAGCCCAGAACTTCTGACCAACTAAGTGCTGTCTCCCAAGAATTCACCTTCTACAAAGATCTCAAACAAGCTAAATGTTGTGGTTAAGACTGGGAAGGGACATCAAATTTGGGACTATGAATAACTCAATTTGAAGACAAATTTCGTGACATCTGGGTTTCCCAAAGAATTTCTGATGATGAGGTTTTCTTTAAGAGAGCTAAGCCAGGCGCCTATCTCAAGGGACAACATGGTATTAACATGGTCCCAAAAGATGAGTATCCTTCAGTTTACCACGGGGACGGGACGTCCCACACGTGGCTTTGCATCCTGCTTCCCATCTGGCATCTGGGTTGCCTGCTGTCCCTTGCCCTGTGCTTACTCCTCCTTCCTTTCTTTTTTCCCCCCTGGGTTTATTGCCCTTCTTCCTGCCTTCTCCATCCTTCTGTTTGTGGATATTTGTTGATAGAAGTCAGAAAATTTTACATTTACACCTTGCGTCCACTGGAGAAAAGAAAATACAGAAGTTGGTCTTGTGGCCACCTGTTACACAACTGGGTGCCCTTAGCCATCAAATGGAAAGGAGCTGACTGGTGTGTGAGCTCAGCCCTGAGCTCTGCCTGGGCAATGGAGGCAGAGATCCCCTCATTTTACAAGTTAGGAGTGATTTCCTCAAAGTTGGACAGTGGCGAAGCAGAAATTCATTTCTACTTATTAATATCATTTTTCCTGTAATTCATACAATTGGAGGATTTAGAGGAGTACCCAGCCCCTTTTTAGATAGGAAAATAAATCATGCAGGCATTCACTAGTAAGGGGAGAGGGGAAATATGGAGTTGTGAGAAGACAGTTGCCCTGCTGGGGCTGGTGTGAGAGGAAACAGCTCTCAGGACCCAGGACTCCCCAGGGAGTCCCTCCTGTGCCTGGCTTTTCCCTTCTATGTTGACCTTTCACCAGAGAATAAAAATGATGGAGAGGTCAGGAATTGCACGTGATTTGTCCTGGGTTCCCTGACCCAGACCTCCTTCCCTTTCCCTTTCCTTATGGCTAGCTCCAGTGTGGCGCTAATAAACAGAGCGAGGAAAGGCTGGAATACATGGCCAGAAGATTTGACCAGAATGTCTGGAACTGCTGCTTAAGGTTAGATTAATCCCGTTGGTTTCTGCACTACTCCTTGGTTGTCAATTTCTAACAGCTGCCTCGAGTGACACAGACTGCAGCCCAAGTTCCACAAAGCTTTTTTTTTTTTTTAAAGCCTGTTCAGCAATGGCAATTTTCTACTAAGATCTAAATCGTAGACAAGCACAATGTTTGAGGTTTTAATAGTCCACAAACCAAACCAAACAAAATCCATTGACTTTATTATCTTAATCTGAATGAATCACGTTGATGAATAATGACCATTCTCATGTTAGCTTCTTTGGGCTACTTTGGAGCCACTTTGGTTTTCCACTAGAGCCCCTTTATTCCTTGCCAAAGGACTCTGCTAAGGAACATTAAGCCACCTCCATTTGCCTCTTCTGACCTGGAGTCTGCAACCCATTCCCAGCACAGGGCCTGCCCCCAGGGAGGGGACCTCCTTCCAGAGCGTTCTTTCCTGTGTCCTTGATGTCTGTGCTCTGAGATAAGTAAGCCTTGTGCTCCACACTCTTTGCCAAGCATCTGCTTATCATTAGGCTAGGCAAATATTGTTGGAATGTGTCAAAGTACTGCTAACCAACTTCCAAAGCCATCCAAATCACCTGGTTAAGTGTCTCGAGCAACTCATTCAGTCCTGGCATTGACAAGCCCTTGAAGGAGGTTCACAGTTGCAACGAGAATAAACGTCAGCATTCCCTCTTAAGCTGGGCGTGTGAAACTGACTGACAAGAGCTCCGCCAGGTTAGGGATTTCATCTTCTTTGTTCTCTAATGTATCTCCTAGACACGCTTGGAATGCTGCCATCACAGCACCCAAATGAGTGCCAAAGTGTACCAGGTACCAAAGAGATGGCGTTTTCATTAATGATTTTTTTCCTATTTATTTAAATTTTACTGTATAGATTTAAGGTTCATGACATGGTTTTGTTTGTTTTCTCTGTGGTATGCTAGGGATCAAGCCAGGGCTTCAAACATGGTAGGCAAGCACTGCTGAGCTACATCCCCAACCCCAACAAGATGCTTTGATACAGATACACGGTGAAATGATTACTGTAGTCAAGCAACTTAACATACTCATCATCTCAGACAGTTACCCACTTTTTGTAGGTGAGGCAAGAGCTCCTAAAATCTACTCTTTGGGCAAAAACATTACGTGAAATATTATTAACTATAGTCCTCATGTTGTACTTTAGATCTCTCAACTTGCTTATTCTACACATCTGACACTGTGTACCTGTTGACCTACCTCTCTCCATCCTGGCCCCAGTAGTCTCTTAAATATTTGCTATCTCTGTGTATTTGACTTTTAGATTGCATATATAAGTAGGACTACGGGGTATTTTACTTCTGTATCTGGCTTATTTCACTTAGAATAATGTCCTCCAGGTTCATCCATGTCATCATAAGTGCAGGATCCCCCCTTTTAAAGGTTGAGTAGTGTGTGTGTGTGTGTGTGTGTGTGTGTGTGACCATTTCTTTATCCATTTGTCCATTGATGGTCACTTAGGTTGTTTCCATATTTTGACTATTGAGAATAATGCTTCAATGAGTGAGGAAGTGCAGATCTCTTTACAGGGAAGTGATGTCATTTATGTTGGATATAAACTCCCAAGAGGGATTGCTGAGTCAGATGGTGGTTCTATTTTTAGTTTCTTTAGGAAATTCCATATTTTCTCCCAGTCCTTACTTCCCACCAACAATGCACAAGAGTTCCCTTTCCTACAGACCCTCAGCAATTCCTGTTATTGCTTTAATAATAGCCATCTTAACAGGTAGGAGGCAAGATCTCATTGTGGTTTCCATGTACATTTCTCTGATGATTAGTGATGTTGAACACTTTTGTCTTGGTCATCTGAATGTCTTCTTTGGAGAAATGTCTACTAAGTTCTTTTCCTTTTTTTTTCCCCTGGTACTTGGAATTGAACCCAGGGGCACTCTTCTAAAGTTATGTTCCCCATCCCTTTTATTTTCTATTTTGAGACAGGGCCTTGCTAAGTTGCCCAGACTGATCTTGAACTTGTGATCCTCCTACCTCAAGCTTTCCAAATAAATAGGATTACATGTGCACACCCCTTACCCAGCTTGCCCATTTATTAATCAAGTTGCTTTTTTTATTGAGTTGTGTGTGTTCTTCATATTTATATATAAAAGTCATGTGTACTGTTTCTATAAATGTGTAATATATGTATATATATTCTATAAGTTTCTAAAGAAATACATAATATTTGTGAAGAACTCACACCACTCAATAACAAACAGGACAGTATTAATATGACATTGATCTCTTATCAGATACATGATTTGCAAATGTTTTTTTCCTAATCTATAAAGAAAATTAATTTTCATTTTGTTATTGGTGTCCTTTGCTAGGTGGAAGTTTTTAAGTTTAATGTAGCCTCATTTATTTATTTTTGCCAAGTTTTGATGTGGTATTAAAAAAATCATTGCCACCACCAATGTCACAGAACTTTTTCTCAGTGTTTTCTTCTAGAAGTTTGATGGTTTTAAGGCTTAAGTTTACATCTTTTATCCATTTTGAGTTGATTTTTTTTGTATCTTTGTATAAGATAAAGGTCCAATTTCATTCAGTTGCATGCAGAAGCCAGTTTTCCCGACACCATTAATTGAAGAGACTGTTCTTTACTCATTGCATCTGCTTGAAAATTAGTTGACCATATGTTTTTGGGTTTACTTCTGGACTATTATTTTCCATTGGTCTATGTGCCTGTTTTTATGCCAGTACCAAACCATTTTGATTACTGTAACTTTGTAGTCTCACTTAAAATCAAATAGTATGATTCCTCCACATTCATTTTTCTTTTTTAGAATTGCTTTGGCTATTTGAGATCTTTTGTGTTTCCATGTGAATTTTAAAATAGTTTTTTGAGATTTGATGGGGATTGCACTGGATCTGTATAGTGTTTTGGGTAATTACCAGTATTAATTCTGCCAATCCATGAACATAGGATAGCTTTCTATTTACTTATGTCTTCTTCAATTTCTTTTATTGCTGTTTCATGGTATTTTGTGTACAGGTTTTGCACATCTTTGGCTATGTTTATTCATAAATGTATGAGTTTTTTTATGTGATCATAAATGGAATGTATCTAGGTGTGCTCAGGGTGCTAAGGGGCTACAGAGAAGAAGTACCTAGCTCAGTCTGAGAGGTCTTCCTAGGACTGGACATAGGCAAAGGAAGCTGCAGATGCAAAGAGAAGAGAAATACAGCATGCCCTATCTAGAGACCAGTGGGTCCCATGACCAGGGAATAAGCTTGGCTTAGGGGAGGCACCACAGAACTAAACCTGGGTCACTGAAGGCTTTGAATCCCATATGAAGGCATCTGGACTTTACCTTGGAACAATGCAGAGTTATTGAATGATCTTAATTAAGTAGGGAGGTGACACTTGCTGAATTAACTGCCCCTCCCACTTTTCCACTGCGATTGGCTTGATTTTTATGACACTACTTGTCTCAAATTTCCTCATTGTGGTTTATATGCATACTTCCTCTCCATCTGGCCCACAAGGTAAACCTTGGGTTGTTTTTATTTCTATGACCCCAAGGTGCCTTTCAGCAGTTGTTTGTACAGTAGGTGCAGTGCTGGGTGGCTGTTTAATATATAGGATTAAACATTGAATTCCTAGAGACTCCCCCCACCCAGAATCCTACAGAGGTATATCTGCTGCTCTGCAATAAAACCTGGTTGCTTTTCTGAAGCTTTCCAGAATTTCCATCTTGTGAACAGATGGCATTGTTTTCATATGAAGAGCAGAAGATTTCATGTATTCAAACACCAAAAGCTTGAGAAAGCACACAGAGCCTGGGTAGTAATTATAATGGGGGAAAGGACATGATGTGTCGACAGACTCTTGAGTGATGTAAGAATTCAGTGGCAGCTCTGGCCTATAATCTGGACTCTGCAGGGGTGTACTGAAGTGGCAATTGAGGGGAGGAGTGTGCACGGATGTGGTACTGAAACAGGTGCTGGGCCCAGCTAGGGTTCATTTACAAGCATGGATGAATTGTGTTGTCTCTAGATATATGAAGTTTGTATTATGTACTTGGCCCTGAGAATACAGAGATGAAGAGTCCAGTCCCTGACTTAGGGGCTTGCAGCATGGTGGTGGAGACAAATTCATGGAAGATCTGCACAGAAAATGAGAACAGAGAGTAAAGGGCTCCTAACCCAGCCTGGAGATCAGGAGGGTCCCAGGAAGGCGACATCTGAGCATCTCATGAAGTCTGGGAGTTGGCCAGGAGAGGGGTGGGAGTGAGGCACAGTAAGGGACAGGTAATGGCATTCCAGACTGAGGGAGGGCAGCAAGGGCACAGAGGTCCCAGGGGTGAGGTGAGTACAAAGAAGTCATGCAAGCAGCTCAGCATAGGTGGATAGGGCAAGGAATAGAAAAGAAATGGCAGGAAGCTGAGGCAGGAGGATCACAAGTTTGTGGACAACTTAGCAAGACCCTATCTCAAAACTAAAAATTAGAAGAGCTGGGGATGTTGCTCAGTGGCAGTGCTCTTACTTAGAAAGTGCAAGGCCCTGGTTCTACCCCCAGCACCAGACCCCCCCCACACACACACAAAAAAAAAAGAGGCCAGAAATGCAGGCTGGAGGCTAGAAAATACCTGAGCATAGAGGACTACCTGAGCACAACAACACACAGGTTCATACAAATCACCTGCAAAACAAGGTGTATCATATCAGTAAACCTGTTCACGAGGTTGAGAGAGTGAGTTTGTTTGGTAACAGAATCACACTGCCAATATCAACAGTTTGCATGTAGGAGGGATTGTTCCTTTAGCCACATAATCTAAACACATACATAGAGCATGAGCTAAGTGCCAGGCACCCGAAGCTCCACCCATGATGAGTCTGTATTCTTGACAAAATGACTAGCATTGGGCACACTGGCTAAAGTGAGTCCTCCGTAGATGGTTATTGAATGAATAAATAAACATATTCAATTTGAGCCCCTGACCAAAGAGCTTATAGTCCAGCGGTGACTCAGATAAGAAGATTATTATAATAGCAAATGATTACAGTTAGGTTGGAGCAGGGAGTTCATCCAAAAATATCTACAAGGGCCAGGCAACAGGAGTAGGTAAATGAAGAGATCTCCAGGCACAGGGCAACCAGCAACGATGGGGACTACAGCAAGTAGAGAATGTGTGTCCCTTCTATGAGGGAACAGGTGATGGTCAACTCCAGGCAAATTAGGATTAAAAAAAAGAAGCCACCTATGATGAGCTGCTTGAATGACTTCTCTGTACTCACCTTACCCCTGGGACCTCTGTGCCCTTGCTGCCCTCCCTCAGTCTGGAATGCCATTACCTTGTCCCTTACTGTGTCTCATTTGTACTTTTAATCAAGTGAAATACTGATGTCTAAATTCATTGCTCACACATGCCCAGGACTCCAGCATGAGTGCCTTTGGGTAGTAAGACATAAGACCTGACAACCTGGCTTTCAGAATGAACATGACATGGGACTCAAAGGGGGAGACCACAGCCCTTGCAAACAAGAGGGCAAACAGCATTAGCTGCTGCCTGCTGCCAAGAGTCCCTCCTGGCAGCCCACCAGGCTCCTGTGTGCCTTTAGGTTAGTCTCCAGCCTTCTTAGGCCTGGATCAGGCTCCAGGGCATTCCTAGCCCAAACCTACCACAACCTGTGTGGCAGTTCCAATACCCTGGCCATGGGGATCTGTTTGGGGCTGTTTGTTCTGCAGAAGGAAACAGGAGAGCGCAGAGTGTTGGAATCCTTCTGCACCACGGCCTCCCCCACCACATGAAAGCTGCTGAGCAAACAGTGAAATCAAAGATGATTATACACTGCTGGAAACCCGCGTGCTTCCGCCTGGACTGTCTCGCTGCCAAACTGTTATGTAAGCCACAGCCCCACACAGGCCTGGAACCAAACAGAGATGCCATTGAAATCCCTTCCAGGACCTGCTTCTCACCTACAGCTTCCCCAAACCCTGCCTACCTGGAGTGGAGGGCCTTGCACACTCTGTGGCTGACAAGCGGCTTTCTCATTCATTTTGGGATTTCCCTCTCTATTCCCTTCCAACACAGAGATATGGGTGGGTCAGACCTGGGAGTTTACTTTGGTCTGATTCCAAGTGACTAAGACATTTTATTCTGGAAAACTTCATCTGGCAATCTGAGAGAGATGGTTGTTTTTCACCCTCCTAAGTGAATAATTCACTTGAGCTGTTTAGATACTAGAAGTGAACAAGTAGCTCCTGGAGGCCCTGATGACCTCTGGGCCAGAGACGGCCTGACCACACCACTCTGACAACCAATACTTATTTCTATTTAGGGATTCTGGGAATGTCCCTCAGCCCCAAACCACGTAAATGAACTTATAAAAGTTTTTCCTCTAGTGTGTTGATGATCAGGGTAAATTAGTTGAATTCTCAGGGCTCTAGTTTTTCTTTCTACATCACAGGGTTGGAAATACCCAGTGGTTCCTATAACAGTTGCATGAGAGGTTTTATTTTTGAAATCAGCTTTTTGGCACTATGCTAATCACAACCGAGACAATTCCCAGGCTTTTTAGTGTTGTGATGCTCAGGACTTTATTCATGTCTATTCAACGCCGGGCTTCCACTGTTCTTCCTTTGGCACCATAGCCTGAGTGAGGGGCTCACGTCTCAAGCAGTAGGGGCCTGAACTTCGGGGAGTCTGAGGACACCTGTATTGGAGCTAAGGCTCGAAGGCTGTGTGTCTTTGTGCTGTGTTCGGTTAATTTCCCTTCATTTTCTTACACTATTTAAAATGCACATGACTTCTAAAGGGGTCCATTCTGGCTTGGGAGAATGGCTGATCATTTCTGCCCCTTTCTTGCTCCATCATGGTAGAGGTGAATGGAAACCCTTCCCTGGTTTCCACTCCTGAGATTACTCCCCAGGAGTGAAGAGCTGGACTTGAATCCCAGGGCTCTGTTAGCTCCTTTGGCTCTCACCTCTCTCCATTAACACTGGAGTGGGAGGGCCCCACAAGCCAAGACACTTGGGCACTTGTTCAATTTTCTCTTTCTTATAATGACCAAGGTGTCAGATCTAGTGATTGATGCAGAGTCCTTGTTTCAGGAACAAGGCCAGCAAGTTCATGCTCTTTGTACAGGTATTTTGAAAGAAAAAGAAAAGAAAACTCAAACCGAAAAAGCATTTGCCTTTTCTATAGGAGGAATAGTCACTAGGTCTCTAACTTCAGATAAGAGAAGGGATTTTTGTTGGGGGGGAGGCACCCGGTAATTGCTATAGGAGAGAGAGGGAGAGAGAGAGAGAGAGAGAGAGAGAGAGAGAGAGAGAGAGAGAGAGAGAACACTCCAAGTACCCTGAGAGCTGTTTTGAAGAAGTACTGTATAGCACTGTAACACAACATGAATGTAAGAAACTGCCATCCCATGGTTTGCATCTACATTTGGGAACCAACCTGCGATCATAGCCCCCTTCTTCAAGGAAACTTTGTTTTCCCACCATGCTTCAAGGTGGTCTTTGGGAAACAAAATGTGCGTCTGAATTCATTACAGAATACAATACTTTTATTCTGCCAATTCTCCTGGTCTACTGGGATAAAAGTCTCTGCGGCTGGACCTCAGTGACCTTTGAGTTAAAATACCTGGATGAGTGAGCTCATCCAGCCCAGCTTTGTGGATAATCATTCAACTCATGTTGACCAGCCTTTCTACACTGGTATCTAAAAGATACCAACCACACAGTGTGTGTTTGGCTTGGGACCTGGATAATCAAGCCTTTCTGAGTACCTTTTCTTCTCTGCCTGCTTAGGGTTGATGGTCTGCCTGCCTTATACATTGTCAGAGAAGCAGTCTTTCTCTTTGGACCCTCAGATCTTCAGGCAAAGGGATGAGGAGCAACTTTGGACCAAGGGGGGTGGATTCTTCATAAAACATGCTTTCCTAATCTGGGTGGGGGTGGGGAGGTCAGAGCAGATAATCAGAAGGATTAAATTAAATCAGTCTTAATTTGGAGGCTGCATCAACACCCTCCCCTACCATGGAGCACAACTAGAGTGGGAGATTCAGCACCAGAGAACATGTTTATATGCTTGAGAATGAACGGAATAAGAGACTGATCTGAATTCATGACAAGACTTCTAAAAGTCCCTTCTTCAACTCCAAGGGTTACAACTGAAATTCAACAACTCTCAAGAAATAGACAAAGCAGGCTAGTCAGGAACTTGTAGTTCAAATGTCTCTAATTCCCAAACATATATAAGTAGGGGACACATGATTTTTGTCAGTTATGCATTATCAATGAAATTTTAAAAATTAAGCATCAGGCATCACAATTTAGAGATACACAAACATTCTGGTAACAATTTTGAAACTTCTGGACTAAATTTGAGTCATTAATTGCCTGCTAGTTTAACTTAGACCATCAGTTTCTGTATGAAATATGTATGTGGCTTAGAGAATGCATTTTTAAATGTAATTTAAAAAATCTTTAAGTTTACAGAAAAATTGCAAAAAGGTACAGAGTTCCCATTTACCTCTCACTTGATTTTCCCTATAGATAACATCTTCCATGAATATGGTACATGTGTTACAAATCAATATTGATACATTATGATTAACTAAAGTCCATACTTTAGAGAATGGTGATTTTACAGAAAAATAGGATTAAAGTTCCTCAGAGGCATTTTAACTCAGGCGTCCATATGGCAGAGAGAAGGCCTTTGCTGACTTTGGATCACCCCGCTTACAACACTGGCTGTGTGCTGCTTTCCTGTGTTCCTTCTTCAAAGAGAAAAGCGTTTTCCGGTCTAACCCTGCTTTTCCACTGTGAAGCAATCCCTGCACCTCTTTATCTAAAAATTATTTCATAACAGCAATGCAAACAACTGGCTTGGAGACTTTAGAATTAAATAAACTGAGTCTCAGTTCTGCAATTTGTAAGCTATTAGTTATCAAGCCTCAATTTTTCATAGGTGAAATGGAAACAACAATAATGTCTTCTTCACTGATTTTCCATGAGGATTGAAAGTTGTTTTCCTGGAGCACTTAGCACAGATCCAGGCGTACAGTAATAGTTCAATAACGGTAGCTATCAGTAAGCTTAAAATCTGAGGCCCTTTTTGGAATGCAACCATGCTCAACAGGCTGGTCAATGAGTATCTAGTTCCATTTGGTGAAAAATGGCTTTTTCAACAAATATCAGTTTCAAAGGTCAGATGGGAAAAGAGAAATAGTTGTATAAGCATAAACTTAATTGCCTGAAGAATTTTCTTCAAATTGGAAAAACAAGGCAATTATTGAGCCTACTGATGTGAAAACCTTTGAGGAATTACAGACCTTTTTGCTCTACCATTCTGCATGAAGGATTGAATATCAGTGAATGTTTAGAGCAGCAGATATCTCCACTGAAGGCATTATTGAGGAAGAAATGGTGTCTCAGGGCTAATTAGGAACATTATGGAGACCTGCCCCAATGCCTGCCTATTCCCTACCTCCCATCTCATCATCTCAACACGTCTTCCAATACTGAAGCATGTGGACCTCCTGCAATGTATCAAACAGGCAGGCTCTCTTGGCCTGCCATGCTCTTGTGTGCTCCACTCCTGCCTGGGTGCTTCCTGCAGCCTCACCTGGCTGACATATTTTTTAAAGCCCAGTTCAGGCATCACCTCCTCTAGAAGGCCTTCCCAAGGCACCACCATTTTTGGTTACCACTGCTCCTGTTGGCTCCCAACCTACAAACTTGCAGCATGTAACCCCTTTCTCACCCCTTTCCTTCATTCTGCTCTGAGTACCATTGCTACTCAAGTCTAGTGTGGTCCCCAGAACTTGATGAGGGCTCAAAAAATGCCAGTGCCTGTTCTCTGATCATCCACAAGCCCAAGGGCTTTTGAGGCTTCTCCAAACCCTAAAGTGGAAGCAGTCACAAGAAGCACCCAGATGTGGTAAAAGTTGCATCTCTAAACCTGTAGTATAAAGGAGAAGACCTTAAAAGTTTCTCTTTAAAGTATATAGCCAGGGTTGGATTCAATAGTAAGAGGTAAATTATTTTGGGCAATGGTTCCTGGGCTTCAGTGCATGAAACCATGTTAATCTGTTGTGAAGTTTCACAGATAACAAGTTTTCTTCTCAAGAACTTCTCTCCTCATGTATGAGCATGCTCCATGCCATGAACAAGTTCTCTAGACTAAGAAGTCTCAGGAGGGTTCCTGCAGTCTGCTTTCTTCGATTCTCCTAGGATAGATGCTTCCTCTGCCACTGCCTACCTTCCTAAAAATTGAGGCTATTCTCCTTAGTTTTGCTGATGAAACAAAAATGAAGTGCTATCTTTGATGTCACACAGCCAATAAGTTCTGAAATTCAGATCTGGGCCCATCTGTCTGATCCTAGTATATTTACCCAAAACCTTCTTCAGTAACTGTCACCTCTTTATGTTGGAGGCTTGGTGCCCAGAAAGACTCCCCCTGGATGATGCTGAGCTAGCACATCAGGTTGATTTTACATGTACAGGTCCAGGCTAGGGCTCAACAGTGCCCTTTTACCATTCAGGAAGTACTTTGCGCCATCTGATTCTCTTCCCTCTTTATCCTGTGAATCCCTCTGGTGCTGGGCAGGAAGACAGGATTCCAGGGTGAATAAAGAAGGATCTTTACACCTAATCATATTACAACTTACCCCACAGTAGGACCCTCTCTGCACCTGCACTTTACAATAGAATTAATTCCCTACAGTAGAAATAGTGCCAGGGGTATAATAGGTCTACCAAAACTCTCTTAGAATTGATAAGTTTGACATGAACTTTGCATTTCTTTAGAGATAAATAGGTCATTGCTGGTGTTTGGGAATAATTTTTAATATGTAAGGTTATTAGTTATAATTTGGTTATTCTCTTGACATGAAATTTAGTCTTATATAAAACATCCACCACCGGACACTTATATAACTCTTTGTTTAAATTTTTAGCAGGTCGTGGCTTATAAGTCAAGGAAACACTGTACCTATAGCTGCAGTATAGAGTCCTGTGCAAAGAGACCCTGGGTCTGGCAGCTCAGGATTCTCCTCGAAAAATTCTACACACTGCCCTGAGCCATGGCCCTCCCGTCCTTGGGCTGGATAGCCACTGGGAAGAGGTGAGCCGGCTGTGTCCAGGAGGGTGCTCCATGATTCTGTCAAGCATCTGTGCTTGGGAAAGATGTTGTTATTTCTTTCAGATTAATCATCTCAGCTGGCAACATTCTTTCTCTTCAAAGCGGAGAGCCAGCTCAGAGGTCAAATATGAGCTGATTCAGAAACGAAAGCCCATCGAACAGTGATACAAACAGACAGAAGCTAGAGACAGATCCATACAGATTTTTCTGACTTTTGCAGTTTTAGCCCCAGAGAAAGTGCAGCCTTGCTGTGCCCTCCCTGGGAGATTATTCTGTGGTTTTGGCACAAGACGACAACCTAGGGTGGAATGCGAGGTCTATGGATATGGTTGCCTTTTCTCCGCGAAGCCAACTAGTGCCTTGTTTTTCTGTGAGCCTGCCACTGTGGGAAAATTGGTAGAGTGTAAAGTTTCCCTCTTTGTCCCCAGCGCACTTCATTTACCAGCGAGCCAAGTTGGGAACAGAGCTGCCTCTCACACAGCCCATGAATGACTCTGTTTTCTCAGGACAGCCTCTGCCTGCCCATTGTCTAACTGTCATGGCCTCTTGTATAGGTGTTCCCTGCAGCCCGGGCTGTTATGTAATGCCTGGGCAGGGGACATGGCGTGAGAGCAAGAGATCAGAGAGAGGAAAAATCCAGAGGGTAACCAAGACCGCAACGTCTTCCTGGAGAAGGGCGGGGGGATGCTGTCCTTTTGTCAGCTCCCTTCCTCTGGCTTGTTTGCCTGAGTGATAAACTCTGCTGGCATACGAGGGCTCACAGCTGGCTTGAGCCAGCACTTCTGTTTATATCCGTAAGACAGGACATGCTGTACCCTCATGGCAGGGCAGCTGCCACCTAGGTCCTCCTGCAAGACTCACAAGAAATCCTTCCCGGATTTCCTCTCCCAAGACCTAGAAGGAAAGGACTTTTCCCCTTATTAGGTCCCACTTTCTATTGCTCCCTTCTGTAACCTTGTTGGCTCAATGAGCCTCTCGACCCTACTTAGAGAAGCACAAGCCTTCCCCAGGATTGCCTATGGCAGTTTCCAGGTTGCCTTGACTTTCTATCAAGTTCATGGTCAAGAGGCAGCCACCATTTGGCATTGAGGAATGGAGATATTGTCCCCACATCTGCATCCCCTGGATGCTATGTTCTCGGCTCGTTTCCCATCATATCCCTTGGCCACGCTGCTGTATTGCAGTGAGATGAGGGGAGGTGGAGGTGACGCCTATCATTCTTTCTCTCTCTGCTTCAACATTTTCCTCAAGCTTGCTCTGCAGAGTACTGGCCCTGACACTATATGAAGATGCTTTATAATTATAAAGTAATATTGGATTTCATAGCCACATATTTTGGGAGAACACTGCATACTTTACCCACTCTTAGAAAGTCACAATGCATGTTTTGTGATGAAAACATTAAATGCTTGCTGTAGAGAAACTTGTATCACTTTCATGTGACACTTCCCAACTTCCTTGACCATTAGGCTACAATCTCTAGGAAAACAGACACTTTGCTTATATTGTTTGTGGTTGAATTTGCGGTTCACAGTGATGGTGTGGGTGTTCCATAGATGTCTTAAATTAAATTAAAGTGAATTTAATTAATTTCCTTTCCAAGTCATGTCTATTAACAGAACAATGTCATAGTAGGTACTTTGGTGAATGCTTTTTATCTTTCACTCATTCTATCCATTATAATAAAAAGAGGGAACAAAAGCACAGAGAGGTACAAGATGAAATTTTCTGGTCTTCACATAAGAACAGGCTGCATGTGGTGGATCACCCAGCCCTGTGAACGCATCCAACCACCAAGAGCCCTCCCAAGAGGGAAGGCATTCGCCCATCTCTGCTATTCACATGGACCACATTCTGACCCTTCCCACCCACACTGCTTTGCAAACCTTGGTGCTTTGATCCCTTGGCTTTGGGGCTATCTCATAATAGATTCTTCTGCATTCTCCCTTATTATGAAATCCCTTTAAGAAACACAAACAAACAAAACAACACACACACACACACTTTTTTTTTTTATAACTGAGACTTTGGTGTCTGAAAACTGAAGTTTTGTATCAGATTCTGCTATTGTCTGACTGTGGAATTTTTAGAAATTTCTTCTATCAGAACCTCATTCTGTACTCTGTAAGATGAGTACAGTGACATCACCTCAAAGAGTTTTGGGGGGAATTAAATGAGCATGGAAGGCCCTACCACAGCATGTGGTGTTTGGCGAGTGCCTGGCACGTGGATAATCTTACTGTGGTAGCTCCTGCCCTCGGGCCTTGCCCTTTCATGCCAACGTGATTTGGGCAGCGGCCCACCTCCAGGTGCGCCTCTTTCCTCCCTCTGGTTGGTTGGCCCCAGGAGACTCAGCTGGCAGGGCCTCTGGTCCACACCTCTGCTGTCTCTAGGGACTTTTCTCATCTGTGCCCTCATTTCCTGCAGCTTTCACCAGCCCCTTGGATTCACCACTTTATGTCTCCTTCGAGGCCCCAGAGAAGAGGGTAACCCCTCATGAGTGTTTGTAGTTTATAAAATTCTAATGTATCAACTCACTTCATCCTTATAACCTTCTCTGCAGGCCAGTATCTTTCTGCATATCAAAAATGTCACAAATAACTGGCTTAATGTAATGCAACCAAGGGCCAGAGGCTGGATTTGAACACAGGTCTGGCTTCAGATGCTAGTCTCTCCTCATCACCTCTCCACAGTGGCTGCCTGGATTACTGTGAAGCAAATGGGAAGAAGACTCCTACCCTCTGGGCCTCTCAGGATTTGCCATTGTTATTACTTTCCTACCTCCACTTAAACTTCACACAGCAATAAAAGACCTGGAAAGAAAGGGCAGAAGAATGAGGGAGGAGGAAAGAGCAAGGTTAACCATCCCTTCCACTGCATGTCCCAGATTCTGTGCTGCTCCTTGACGCAAGGGTCCCTAGACTCCCCTTTCTAGCACAGTGGAGCATGGGATGCCTATGCTCATGTCCAATAATAACAAAGATGTCCAATGAAACATGCAGAAGAAAATTCTAATTATAACACTTGAAAGCACTGTATAGGAAATCTGTTACATTGTCAATGACTAAACTACCTCAGAACCCTCTATAAAGTCTTGTTTAGTCCTTGTTCTATTGAGAAGAACACACACACACACACACACACACGCACGCGCACACACACACAAACACACACACACACAGACGTATCCTTATGGCACTGAAGTAAAGAATTGCCCAATGGTGGTCTCCCTATTTTTTTAATAGCACATCCTATAACAAATATATAAAGCCACGTGACACATTCTATATCATCTAATTTCAAGGATACCTTTGGCTTATAAACCACAGAGCCTATAGATGTGAGTTACTGTGAAGGAATAAAACATGGTCCAGAGCAGAAGTCATCAAAAGGCACAGTAACCCTAGTGCAGCACCATGGACAGTCACCCACCTGTCTTGAGATCTTGGGAGCCCAATGCCCTAGAAATACAGGAAGAAGCAGAGGAGAGAAAGAGATTTCTTGGTGATAGGAATCAGGCACTATGAAAAGTAAGGCTTTCGTATTTTTCTGTGGGCTAGGGAATGCCCTTTCTAGAGAATCAGAAATGGCCACCCCTTTCCTTCTGCTATGGATCAGGCACCGCTTTTCACATGCTTCTCATCCTTCTCGATCACTTTAATTATTCTTTCTTTCTTCTGCCTTCCAAGAGCCCCAAAAATATATACTCTGTATTATTTTCCCACAGTTGTGTCAATACAGGGTTTAAACCCTCTGACTTGCCCTTTCACTCTACCACTCTATCATCCAAGGGCATGTATAGAATCTCAAATTTCCACTTTTTAATTTTAACAGAAAAGGCATTAAATAATAATTCTAGTCTGAAGTCTGGTAAAGGTGTTATCCCTATATATTCTTGCTTGAAAATTAAAAACCCCTCAAAAAATGTGGCTTAAAACTTTTTTTTTCCCCCAGAAATCTGCAATTTGTGCAGGGCGTGAAAGGAATATCTTACCTGGTGTCAGTTGGAGCTATCTTGAGTTGCATGATAGACATTTGAGTGAATGAGCCCTCAGGGTTTACAGCTCCCAAACTTTGTCTGTCAGTTGGGTGGGAAAGAGGCAAAACCAGGGACTGAAATAACTGTGGTTCTTTGGGCATTTCACTCTCCTCCTCCCTTCCCCTTCCTCTCCTTTTCTCTCTTCTCCTTTCCCTCCAGACCCCACTTTATCCCTCCATGTGATATCTCTACATGGGCTCAGCATGCAGCTTCAGGGTGCTAGCCTTCTCAGAGTAGTCCAGTGTTCCCAAGGTATATTGCCTTTTTATAACCCAGCTTTAGAAGTTCCTCATGTCACTTCCCTGACATTGTACCTACAGCAGCAGTCACAGGGCCCATTTAAACTTGGGGAGAGGGAAGATAGATTTCACTACTTATTGAGGAGCCACAAGGTTCTAGAACAACATGTGATACTAAAAGGTGTAGATACGTTTTGAAAGTTCAGTCTGCCACAAGAGTTAAGTCAATGAGAGGATATCAATGTATTGGGTTGCTGGTTTCTGAGCCCTCAGACACTGGACTTTTCTAATGCCTTTTGAGGTTTATAAGTTGTAATAAAATGAAGCAGTAAAACAAAATTGGGGCCAAGTCCATTGTGAAAATGGTCTGCTCTCTTCTTCCTTCTTCAAACCCAAGTGACAGACAAAGTGGCAGGCACTGAAATAGGTGCCACCATTTCTATTGGTCAGAAAGTCAAGGGAAGCTGACATGTTTAGATCAAAGGCAAAGAAAATGGATGGTGATCATTAGGATTGATGTCTGGATGCAGAAAACCTGGCTAATGATTGCTCCAACAGCTGAAATCACCAGATTTTTAATTTCTGCTGAGGGAAGAGTTTACTCTCAGTAACTAAGGGAATGGTTCCACAAAATAAATATAAGGAAGTGGTAAGCTTGTGGGATAAGGGAAGGCATAAAAGGCCCTAGGTTCCAATTCCACTAGTAAGAAAGGTAATGTATAATCAAGGAACATATTTTAAAATGGAGCACCATGCTATGGGACTTAGTAAGAAAATAGATGTGTGATGGGCTGAGAAGATGGGAAAAATGTTGAAATATATGAGATGAGGGCTCTTGGAGAAAAAGAATTCAATATCAATATGCCTATCTGGATATGTAAAAAAAAACGTTTAAAGAAATATAATTGATATTTATAAGTTGGAAAATTCAATGGATCTTCAAAATATAATAATGCTCTTAGATATTATTAAAAATTCAGAGACAAAAAAACTCAAGAAAGAACAAAACAAATTGAAATGACAAAGATAGCGAGAAAGTACACATTCTAATTATTCAATTCAGTTTTTCAACTATTTTTTTTGAGAGCTGATTAAATGCTACCAGTAAGCTGGAGTGCCTTCAAGTGAAGATGACAGACAAAAATATTTCAATATGATGTATTATGTGTTTTGATTGGGCTCTGCTATGGGAGCACATTGAGGGGTCACTTAGACTGTACTGGGGAGGCTCTGGAAAATGATTCATGAGAAATAAGTATGAGTTAAGCCAATGAAGAGCTGAGAGAAAAAAATTCAAAAGTAAAGACTTGAATTTCTTTTCTCCATTCATTCCATTAACCTAGTTCAAATTAGGATTCAAGGAATGAGTGGAAGTGTAATATGTTTGGTAATTTCAGACTATAAACCTCACAAAAGAGAACAGTGGGAAATGAAGCTTGACAGGTAGGCAAGGGGCAGATTATGGAGAGTTTTATAAACTGTGGCAAGGAGTTTAGCCTGTCAGTAGATAAGAGGAAAACTCCAAAGAGCTTTAAACAATCTGTGTCAATGTTTGATCAGTCTATGAAGGATGGTCCAGAGAGAATGGAGGTGGGACCCGTTAGGAGGCCAATGTAGAACCTCAGATTCATGGAGATGAGAGACCACATTAGAACTGGCAGAGTGGAAATGTCTGGGGCAGGGACAAATTTGAGAAATACTAATTATAAGACTCATCAAACTTGGTGATTTGGTATAGGATGCAATGAAGAATGACACCTAGAATTCTAGTATAGGCCTCTGGGAGGATGCTGTGCCACCAAATGAGGACGACAACACAGCAAAGGGAAGCAAACCGTAAGGGAGAAGGAGAGGCAGAGTTCAGGGTGGGGCATGTCGAAGCTCAATTGACCGTAAGCAGACCCATCTAGTGTTTCATTCTGGGCAATCATCTGATAGTCTTCCACTATCCCAGAGACTCTTGGAAAGAAACTAGACTGGTTTTGAAGTTGTGAATCTCTTATAAGACTTTAAAGAAGAGAGCTGAGGATGGAGGCCCTGGATTTGCTCATGTGTTCCAATCTTACCATTTAAAAATTATGTCTTGAAGATGAAAATTGGACAGGAAAGATACTCTGTAGTACGTTGGATGGGGAATTTTTAGGTGGAGAAATGTAATCCATTCAGAAACTATTTCCATTAGCATTTCTCTTACCTATTCTTGGTCTTATTTAAAATTCTGTCTGAACACTTACTATGTAAGTTGCTAAGGATATAAAGATGAATGAGATATGAAGAATATTCTTAAGGGACTAGCAAGTTGAGAATTAAATCACTTTGAATTCTGAAGCAACAATGCAAAAGTCTGGTTTAATTTTAAATGATCTGTTTCTAAAATTAAGGCAAATATGGTTGAATGCAAATAAAGGACTTCTTTGATGTATTCTAGATTTATTTGCCCAGATAAATTAATTGACCCCCACCCAGTTTGGGGGAAAAAAGGGAAGTTAAATAATTCAGAGCAATTTTCCTATTTAGGATAGCTAGGAATCCTATCTTAAATAAAAAGAGAGAGGAAGAGATAATAAAAGAGTGAGGAATTACTGAAACCATTTGGAAGCTTAAGGAAATAAACTGGAAGATGTTACACTGGGAATATTTGACAGTTCATCAGGGGTTGCAGAAAGGATAAGAGACTGGATTAAAGGAATGGACTGCAGTCCAAGGTGAGGAGGGATTGTAATTCCCCTATTTTGTGTTGAGACATTGAAGAAGTAAGGATAAAGCAAAACTAGATAAGGCTTCCCAAAATAAAACAATCCCAACTACCTAGTAGGAAAAAATGCAAATCCTCTGTAAATGGAGGATACTTTTCTAAAACAATTTTGCACAATGTTATTAGTACATAATTTTAAAATAGTCATGTTTGGTGGAAATTGATAAGCTAATTCTAAAGTTTCTGTGGAAATGCAAAGGGCTAAACACATCTAAGACTCTTGAATAAGAACCAAGCAGAAAGACTTGCTTTTCTGGATATGAAGACAAATTAAAAAGTTACAGTACTTAAGATTCTGGGGTTGGATCAAGAATAGACAGAACAATGAGGGAGATTCAAGATGGCAGATTAGAGGAAGGCCACATTTCCTGTGGCTTGGGACTCAAGCATGGGAGCACTACTTCTTAGTGAGGTGAATGAAAGAAGGAACTCACTAATATTCAATATCAAGACAGTCAGAGAATCTTTAAAGACTTAGAAATTTGAGGGCATTGAACAAAGAACATAAAAGAGTTCATAGGGGCCAAGTTGGTTGCAACAGCAGAAATGGCACCAGTTCATTGCAGAGGGGAGATACAACACAGAGAGAAAAACAAAATGAACAAATTTGGCATAAAAAAACCTGTAGATCAGAAAATCAGTCTGAACTTAGCTGATCATAGACTGCACAGCAAACTGGTGTTTGAAAAGTGCTCTGTGCTTCTCAACTGCTGAGCAAAGAACTAAGATGGGAAACTATCTTGAGGAGGCTGCACTGAAGCTTGATGCTATGGGAGCCCAGAAGATTACAGCAAATACTGCCATTCTGTTCCAGCAAACATGTATCATGTGGCCTGGGGAGTACCTAGAAGAATGTGAGTAAAACAGGCACAGAATTCAAGTCAGAAATATTGAAGGGAATGCAACATGTTTTCCTTTTGAGTCTGGCAGTTCATGACCAGTTGAAGAGGGCCAGGAACTTGAACAGACAGATGGGGTTACACTCAGGGACTAAGCCTGGGAAGGTCATATTCGAGGATAGCAGAGTGTGTGAGAACTGTGCAGGGTTGGCTCCCCTGTCCTAAGAGTAGAATTCTTGGGAGGCTCCTGAGATCCAGACTTCCAGCAGAGATTGGTATCTGTCTGGCCCCAGGGATGAGTTGATTGAATCTCTCCATAGCAGATACCACCTAATGAATCCTGTAAGAGCTGATTAGAATAAGCCACAACCACAAGAGCTCCCCTCTTAGAATTCTGCAGTAGCCCCACCCTGGGATTTATTGGTCTGATCTGTCCAGACAAAATTCCAGTTAAGGAAGTCAGTACAGGATAAAAGGAGAAATTCAGTACATACACAGAGGTATTGAAAAGAAACAAACAGAAATCTTGGAAACAGAAGACACAATACACCAAATAAAATATTAAGTTGAAAGCATATCTAATAAAGTAGACTATGATAAGGACAGAATATCAGAGCTGGAAGACAAGTGAGCAACCTTGAACATCCAGACAGTATTAAAGAAAAAGAAGTTAAGTAACTGTGTCCAAAATATGCAAGAACCCTGGGACAACATCAAGAGGCCAAATATAAGAATAATTGAAATGGAAGAGGGTTGTGGGATTTAGACAAATTGAATGGATAACTTATTCAGGAAAATAATAGAAAAATTTCAAAACTATGAGAATGAGGTGGATATCCAGATACAGGATGAATTCAGACCCCCAAACAAGATTAAAAAAAAAAGAACCTCTCCTCAACACATTATAATTAAAATACTTAACATACAGACAAGGATAAAATCTTAAAAGTCTCTAGAGAAAAATATCAGGTCACTTTTAGAGTCAAACCAATCAGAATTACTTTTGATTTCTCAGCACAAACTCTAAAAACCCAGGAGCGTTTGGAATGATGTATTTCAAGCCCTGAAAGAAAGTAACTGTCAGCCAAGATGACTACATCTAGCAAAACTATCCTTCAGAATTGAAGAAGAAATAAAAACTTTCTAAGAGAAGCAGAAACTAAAAAAATTTATAACTACTAAACTGGCACTTCAGAAAATACTTAAACCATACACACAAAAGAAATTAAAAATAAAGCCCAGATCTCACAAATGGACAAATCTCATTTGAAGAGTAGGTAAACAAAAGAGAAACAAGACCAAATTAAACATCAGAAACAAAATGGCAGGATTCAATAAAATCTCTCTATAATAACATTGAATGTAATCTCAACTCTCCAAGTAAAAGGCATGGCAGAAGGGACAAAAATCAAGACACTCTAATGTTGTTTGCGAGAAACTCACCTAACAGGCAAAGACAATCACAGGCTAAAAGTGAAAGGCTAGAAATTGATATGCTGTGCAAATAAAGCCCGAAAACAAGTAGGAATAGCTAACTTCATATCTGACAATGCAGATTTCAAATCAAGATTATTCAGAAGAGACAAAGAAGGTCACTTCAAAAATCCAATGATAGAACATGTTTATGCCCCAAATGTTGGTGCACCTAATTATATTAAATAGACCCAACTCAAATTAAAGATTCAGATGGACCCCTGTACAATGATACTGGGTAATTTCAACACACCCCTTTCACCAATAAATAGGTCATCTAGATATAAATTCAGTAAAGATTGTGGATCTGAAAAAAAGTTATAGATCTAATAGATAGCTATAGAATATTTAACCCAACAACAGCAAAATACACTTTCTTCTCAGGTGCTTATGGAACCATATCCAAAATAGACCATAGTTTAGGCTACAAAGCAACTTGTAGCAAATAGGTGAAGGTGGTTCTAAAAGAAAAGTTTATACCTATGGGTGCCCATATAAGAAAATCAGAAAGATCTTAAAAAAAAACCTAAGGATGCATCTTGAGGCCCTTGGAAAAAAATTTCACCAATTTCAAAACCAGTGAAGGAAGGACATAATTAAGATCAGGACTGAAATCAATGAAATAGAGAATAAAAATGATTCAAAGGATCAATGATCAAAGAGTTGGTTCTTTGAAATGATAAACAAGATTGATAAGCCCGTAGCCAAACTAACCCAAAAGAAAAACCAAAAAGACACAAATTAATAGAATTAGAGATGAAAAAGGGGAAACTACTGCAGATATCACAGAAACTCAGAGAATCATTAGGGACTATTTTGAAATTTTAAACTCCAATAATTGGAAAACCTAGAAGAAATGAATATATTTTCAGACACATGGGACCTGCCAAAATTGAATCAAGAAGCACATAGAAAACCTCAACAGACAAATAACTAGCGATTAGATAGAAGTGGTAATAAAAAGTCATTAAAAAAAAAAATTCAGGACAAAGTGGATTCTTAGCTGAATTCTACCAAATCTTTAAGGAAGAACTAATGCCAATACTCCTCAAATTATTCCATGAAATAGAAAGGGATGAAACACTTCCAAATTCATTCTATGAAGTCAGTATCGTATTTATACCCAAATCAAATAAGGACACATCAAAGAAAGAAATAATCCAAACTCAGAAAGTCAGGTCATGTTTTTTTTCGTAGGTGTAAGCTAGAGAGGAAAAAGGGAAAAAAAATGTTGGAGGGGTGGTCTCATTAAAATCAAAGGGAAGTAAGTAGAGTAGAGAAAAGGGAGCAGGAAAAGGGAAGAAGGGAGGGAAAGGGAAATACTGTATTGCTGTATTGTGTACATGTATGAATATGCGACAATGAATCCCACTGTTAAGTACAACTATAATGCATCAATAAAAGTATGGAAAAGACACCAAAATATCATTATACATCACAACAAGAAAAAATGTTGTGTATTAAATTATAAACAATAACTTCCCCCACACCTCAAGAAAAATCAGACCAATGAAATTTTTTAAAAATCCCATATGGGCATCCCATATTATTTATTTGGGTAGTAGGAAAAGATGGTCTTCTCAACAAATATACTAAGACATTTGGGATATTCATACTGAACCCAAAAAAAAAAAGAAAGAAAGAAATTCAACACATACCTCATACCATCATAAAAAGCAATTTCTGGCATAAGTTATATTGAAATATGAAGGCAAAACAATAAGCCTCTAAGAAGACAATTATAGGAGAATCCAATTATCAAAGAATCCAATTATCAAAGAATCCAATTATAACCTATAATCCAATGATAACTTTTTAAATAGAACACAAGTAATACTAATCACAGAGGAAAGACACATTAAAAGTAATAACTTCTGTTCATCAAAAGACAACATTCAGAGAGTGAAAATAATATTTATGGAATATAAGATATTTGTAATATACATAACAGACCACTTATTTGTATCCAAATTACATAACAAAATATCACAAATCAGTAGGGGGAAAACCAATATAAAAAAGGAATGGTCACATCATAGAATATTCAAAGGGCAAATAAATATTAAGATACCATGACATGGCCCCCAGAACATGTAAAATTATAAATATTGAGAATACTAAGTATTGAAGAGGAGGTGGAGAAACCATTTCACTGATGGAAATACAGTTTCTTGGGAACATTGTTTGGTATTAACTCCTAGAGCACCTCAAGACCTAGAAACTACACTCTTAGGTACCTAGCCATAGAAATGTGAACACATGGGCACAAAAAGAGATATTTTCAAGAATTCTCACTATAGAATTATATTTTTATAAGAACCCCAAACTTGAAACCACCTGAAAATCTGCCAATAATAGAATGAATAAAAAAATTAGATTTTATTCATATCAGGAAACACCATAAAGAAAAAAATGAACATGAAAATCTATAGCCACAAATAATAACATTAATAAAGCTTGTGAACCTAATATTTAAGAAAGAGACAAAAAGAACACATGCTGTTTAATTCCATCCATATAATTTTTTAAATATAAGACTATGGTGTTTGGAATTAATACATAAGTGTTAAACTGCAAAGAAAAGCAAGTGATTTCACCTAAAGTCAGTTTTTTCTTTAGAGAAGGAGATAATAATCAAAAGGGATCATAAGGGCACTTTTCTGGGGTTTTGGCAACATCTATTTCTTTTTTTTTTAATTTGTTATATTTAGATGTACAGGATAGTCGAGTGTATTTTGGCATACATATGTGAAGTATAACTTATTCTAATTAGGATCCCATTCTTGCAGTTGTACATGATGTGGCATTTCACTGTCATGTATTCATCTAGGAACACAGGAAAGTTATGTCCCATTCATTCCACTCTCTTTCCTATTCCTGTCCCCCTTTGCTTCCTTCATCCCCCTTTGTCTAATCCAATGAACTTCTATTCTTCCCTCTCCCTCCCCCTTATTGTGTACATATTGTACAGAACATTTGGCCTTTGTTTTTTGGGGGGGGGATTGGCTTATTTCACTTAGCATGATAGTCTCCAGATCCATCCATTTACCAGCAAATGCCATAAAGTCATTCTTTCTCTTTATGGCTGAGTAATATTCTATTGGGTATATATATACCACATTTCTTTATCCATTCATCTGTTGAAGGGCACCTAGGTTGATCCCATAGCTTAGCTATTGTGATTGAACTGCTATAAATGTTGACGTTTCTCTGTCACTGTAGAATGCTTATTTTAAGTCCTTTGGGTATATACTGAGGAGTGGGATAGCTGGATCAAATGGTGGTTCTATTCCAAGTTTTCTGAGGAATCTCTATACTGCTTTCCAGAGTGATTGTACCAATTTGCAGTCCCACCATCAATATATGAGTGTACCTTTTCCCCCACATGCTCACTAACATTTATTGTTACTTGTATTCTTAATAATTGCCATTCTGACTGGAGTGAGATGGAATCTCAGCACAATTTTAATTTGCATTTCTCTAATTGCTAGAGATATTGAACATTTTTTCATATTTTTGTTGACTTTGTATTTCTTCTTCTGTGAAGTAGGTGTTCAGTTCCTTTGCCCATTTATCGATTGGGTTATTTGTTTCTCTGGTGTTAAGGTTTTTGAGTTCTTCATATAATCTGGAGACTATTGTTCTATCTGAGGTGCAGGTGGGACAGATTTCCTCCCATTCTGTAGGCTCTCTCTTCACATTTTTTTATTGTTTTCTTTGCTGTGAAGAAGCTTTTTACTTTGATACCATCCCATTTATTGATTCTTGATTTTACTTCTTGCACTTCAGGAGTCTTGTTGAAGAAGTTGGATCCTAAGCCAACACAATGGCAACATCCATTTATTGATTTTACATAGACATTTGCTTTGTGATAAATCTTGAGCTGAATGTTTTTGTTTTGTGCAGTCTTTGGAAAGTGAGTATAGTTCACAATAAAAAATATTTTTCTCTCTTTCTGTCACACACACACACACACACACACACATGACTTAATACATATGTTAAGCACCTAATCTCATGTCTGCCACATAATAGATGTTTAAAGAACATGAGATCGCTTCTTGCCTCACATTCCATCTTTCTGCAGAGAGGAAAGAAAAGGAGAAAAATTAGAATTTTCATAAATATCTCACTTCCCAAGTAGAGGTATGAGCTTTCTTGCTGGCTTGCAACAATCTCACTGTCATGGCACTGCAATCCAAGGTAGAGTTTGAGACGAGAAGGAGAGATGTGGGCATGATGGTCTGAATTTGATTACCTCCTTGCATGAAGAAATCCCCACTAATAACTGAATTGCTAGAGCCCTATGCCCATTAACAGGAAATGTATTTGTTTATATTTTATTTATGACTGATGTAGAATCATGTATAACCAGAAGAATGAGAAATTATACTCCATTATAGAGGATGTATCAAAGTACATTCTACTGTCATATATAACTAATTAAAACAAACTTAAAAATTATTTTAAAAAGCCCAAAGCCTTAAAGGCTTACCTTTGCTGCAGATTTCAGTTAATCCCATAATTGCTTGGTGCTTATTTATAGAGTCAGAGAAGCAAGAGGTGGGCAGCAGAGGCATTATCTTCAATGCCTTTGCACTGTGGGGAGGAAGGGGCTGGCTGGGGTAGGGGTTGGAGCCCGCTGTGGGCTGTAGGGAGCTGCCCTACTCTTGCTCCAGCAGGCACATTCCAGTCTTCACCCCTGGGCTGGGTGTCAATTTGTCACCATTCACTCTCAAGCGTCAGCTCCTCTTCCCCAGCTGATTGACACATTTGGAACTGGGGAAAAGGCTAATGATACTTGGGGAAAATACTTCAACTCTATCAGATGAGAAATTAAAGGCATCTATAAATCAAAGATCACCTTAAAATGGTCTCTGTCAGCACACCCCTGCCCCCAGCATGCACAACCCATTCACCGAACAAAACAAAACAATCTTGGAAAGAGATGAAAAAAAATGAGATTCCGGGCCTGCAAATGAGTAACAAGTCCAAATAGTTGAAAACTGAAATCTCACAGGACCTCAGGGGCTTAACTTTCAGCTGATGTTGAAATTCCTCCTGTGACCTCAAAGGAAATTCTGCCTGTAGCAGAGATTTGATCTGCAAAAGGTTTCAGAGTAGGATTCCTTAAGGACTGAGATACTTGGGGAAAATACCTTTTTTCCAAAAAAAAAAAAAAAAGGACAGGGGAAGGCAGCTGAACAGGGACATCCGGGCCCCACTTGCTTGGGCCCAGGTGATTAGGCAGCATCCTGTTGGTTTGGTAAGTGGAAATCTCCAAAAGCTAGGTTGTTAATTAGTTAACTCAGCACATGGATCTTGAGTATCCATAGAGTACTAGGGCTAGGTTAAAGGCAGGAATTAGACTGGAAAACCTGAGAGACCATACTTCTTATCCCAGGGAGCCTAAGCACAGAGGGACTGGACACAAAGCAGGCTCCAACTGGGCCAGAGACCGTGCAGGCCAGGATAGCCTTCAACCCTCCCACAGAAGTCTGGCAGAAGGGTCAAGAAGTGGAGAAGGAGGGGAGGAGGCTTTCATGGAAGCCCTATGTCCACAAGGACCCCATATATATATTAGTTGAGATGGGCCAGGGAAAAGGGGAACCCAGAAGTATGGCTGGGAGTATTGGTCATCAACAGAAATAAATAAACTGTCAAGAACTTAGAAAATTAGCTCAATACCACAACAAAGCCTTGAAAATAGTGAACCATAATAATACCACAGACTCTTATCTGACTACTTCTAGGGAGTCCAGAGCTAG
This sequence comes from Marmota marmota marmota, assembly GCF_001458135.2. Lineage (NCBI taxonomy): Eukaryota > Metazoa > Chordata > Mammalia > Rodentia > Sciuridae > Marmota > Marmota marmota. The sequence continues at coordinate 11,873,917 of NW_026000019.1, forward strand.
AAGGAAGAGAATCAAACACTGTAGAAAGACTGACTGCCCTGAGAATAACCAACAAAGGCACACAGTGCTCGTCTGCTGAGAAGGGGGAGCTAAAGGTATGAGGTCCCCATCCATCTGGGGCAGAGATGAGATCCACACAGGGATGAGACTCACCTGCTGGTCTGGTCTCAGTATGATTTCCAGGATGGATGCAGCAGAGCCGTCTAAGAGGGGAACACTTTGTGGTCTTGTGCAGCCCTCTTCATGATCCTTAGCAAGCTTCTTTCCCCCACCATTTCCTCATTTTCAAAGCAGCAGAGAGATTGTAGCAATTCTGCGTCTATTACCTTCGTCATGCTCACTGCCCAAATTAAATAGTGGCATGTCCTCTGGGATTCTCCTCTAGGACACTATCTCAATACTCATAAGTGTTGTTTAGACAAAACAGAGCAGGGAGAATAAGACTTGAACATTTGTGGGAGGGGAATGTAGCCATGGGGTGGGGGCAGGGCCGACCCTGCATAGGTTCTCACAGATGGCCCAAGGCCACTCAGATAAGACCCCAGTCAGCCTGGAATGCTGAGCAAAACAGAGATTTCTAAGTCCTTGCTGGACTGCAATGTACAGGGGTGCCCTGGTCATGGACAGCCCCACAGTGGAATTTTTCTCATCAAATGCTAAGACTTTTCTTCACCACTGCTATGTAGGATTAATAAGGACAGAGACTTATTCATTAATCCTCTTTATTCCTCCCTGGGTATCTAGAACAAATGATGGGTCTTCACTTAATTCTTGTTCATAGAACAAATTTGTCAGCCACCAAATATGTATTGGATGCCTATTGTATGATAGACACAATCACTCAATGCACAGTGTGGTTTTTAAGGTCCAAGGAACTTTCCAGGTAGATAATATTACAAAATTATTGTCAACTGCTTTTACAAAATGGTCCATTAGATCAATATTTCTCCATGAATGGCTACAGCCCTGAAGTGAGGAGGCATGGAGAACCCCTCACTGCCTTCTCATGGGTCAGCTGCAGCCCAGCGTGACCTGTGACCTGCTGTGGAGCTGGGCAGTCCAGAAGAAAATTATTGTTACAAGATGTAAGGGCCAGCAGGGCCCTGAAGTCACTCAAAAGATGGGTCTTACGGGTTCCACTAGTTTGTTGGGAGTTGAACTGCTTTCTGAGATTCTGGTAATGGGAATGAGGAATGCACAGTGGGAGACACAGGATGTTAGGGGAATAGGTAGAGGCAAGCAAGGGAGCACTTCAGGGTGACTCTGAAACTGGGCTAAGTGTCTTCCCGGATGTTTGCAAAGGTGAGAGCAACACTTGCAAACCGTGTCCCCCTGCTGAGATAAACAGACCGGGAACCAGAGTGCTGGTATCTTATCACGTTTATTCTTGGGAAGCAAGCCTAGGACTGCTTCAAGGTGGCCAGTGGGATTCTTGCCTCACAGCTTGAGCACAGATCTGTAGATACCTGAGCAGACCCAAGCAGGTGTGACACAGGCAGAACTGCCTTCTGCAAATGCTTTCCAGGAAACTGGTTACGGGAGGATAGGTAAGTGTCCTCTGAATTCTTTATCAACATCCTGTAAGCTGAGGCCAGGCCAGGCTCTTGTTGCGCTGGATTTACTGGAAGGCCCCTGTCCTGCCTGCAGGGACATGCAGGGCAGTTTTGCAAGATAGTTCCCCTTTGGACTCTGGCTCCTTTCTTTATCCATATCCTTGGACAATGTGGCCATGCAGCTGAGGGCTATGAAGCATTGTCTACCCAGCAAACCTTTTCTACCCACACTGCCAACCTCCTGCCAGATCTCTGTGTGAATTCAGACGTGCTCTGACCCAGAATGAATTATGGCCTTGTCATGAAGTTGAATCTCCATGCTTCAAATACAAGGAAATGAAGGTCTTGTGGTACAGTGTTCACAGTTCCCTGAATCCAAATCAGCTTTGGAGAGAGCTAGAGCCAAGAGCCCAGTGGGGCAGAGTGTGAAGAAACTCTGACCCGAGCCTCCATGAGATGGTATTCCCAGGCCTTCCTCTTCACTAATGCTCAGGGTGACCATCTCATCTTCACCTACAATGCCCTGCAGCAAAGGGGGCCATACTTTTCCCCAGCTTTCTCTGGGGCTATCTAGCTTGGAAATGACAATCAAGCAAGCAATAATACATAGACTCTGTGGAATTCCAGAGCTCAGTCTCAGAAATGGAAGAGATTGGAGACTCTCCATCATTCCTGTTCTTTGATGTAACGTAGCTCTGTAACACCAAGGTCAAAGGATCAGCTTCTTTTTTTTCTTTTTCCTACTGAAAGAATTATGTTTCTTTTCTTTGGGCTACACATTCTCCATTGCATCAGTCATTCTTTATACGATATGACATTACACACAGGTATGTGACCATCCACAGTCCTGGGCGTACAAAGAGGAGTAAGACAGGATAATCAGGTAGGGCAACGAGTACAATGTCCTGAGTGCTCTATGGAGCCACGTGCCAATCACTGTGAGAAGTGCTGAGCAAGATGCAGTGTAAAGCAGCAGGGATCATTCTTGGGGTGCCTGACATCTAAACTGGGTGCTTGAAAGGATGAATAGGGTTTACCGAATGCACAAACAGGAAGGCAAAATGTTCCAGGCAGAGGAACTAGCACTGATTCACTCATTCCTTCATCCCTTCCACTAATGTTTACTCAGTACCTGTTTTGTGGCAAAATGTGTCCTGAGGAAGTAGAGTAAAAAAAGAAACATCATCCCTGCCCTCATGTCGCTGTCCTCAGATAGCTTCCAGTTTTGTTTGACATACAGGTAAGAAAAAGGCAACCATGAAAGGCCAGGCCAGAAACACATGGGGGGAAAATTGGGAACTCTGAGAGCACAAAATCCACACTGTGTCCTGGTGTGGGACTGAGTATGGTGAGCTGAGGGAACAGGGTAGCCAGAGTTCTTTGGGAAAGTAGAGAGAAAGGAGGCTGGGGTTAGAACATGGAGAAACTTGGGTTTTATTTCTTATACAGTGGGGGGAAAGCATTGAAGACTAAACAACTGAGCAAGGTGATCCCATTCATGTTCAAGAAAAAGCACTCTGGGAGCCATGTAGAGAACTGGCAGAAGCAAGAGGTGGAGCTGGGAGGGCTGACAGGTTGCAGTAGTTTTCATGAGACATGGTTTTTTTCCTTCACATGCACCTCAGTAGGTCAATTTCCTCTTTAAGCATGACGCCAGAATGGAATGAAATATTGTATGTATGGACTGATCAGCAGAGTCCTGAAAGATAAGTGATTAATGTGTGTATTCTGATTGCTGCCTACATGGCTGATTTTTGGTAACATTACTCTACTACTCCGTATGGAATTTGTCAACATAAATTCCTGGGACACTTTCTCCTTTACCACGGCAAAACACCAGTTCCCTCACCTGATAGTTAGATACTTCTTAGTACCAAATGCAGGAATTCCCATTCATTCTTGCTAAATGTCATTTCGTTGGCTCTATTCATTCATCTAATCCAGCAGAATTGTTTGGGATCTAGTGTGTTCTATCAATGTATTTGTATCTTACTTAGCTGTTGCTTTGTATCATCCGAAAATTGGATGAGAACATCATTGGAATGATGTTCTTACATGAATCTTTGACAACATCTTTGAAGAAGCCAAGGGGAGAGAGGGTAAAATAGGCTCTCTATCAATTCTCTGAAACTTTTTCATAGGCCAATATTTTGCTATTGTGTTTGAGGATACCAGAACAATCTTTTCTCAAATACCATATTGAAATCTGGATTAAATGTGGCATTGTCTACAGACATTTTCTAAATAAAAACATTTGCTTTATCTAGAAAAACTTGTTCTTAGTGAACCCATGTTGAATCCTAGCCATCATCACCTTCTTCTTCAGGGATTTATTCATTGTCCTTTAAATCAACAATTTCAATGGTAATTTCTTAGTTCTGGTCTTACTTGATCATCCCTCCTTCTCCTTGAACTCTGTTTTTACTGAGTCTCAGAACACCATGATCCCCATTGTCCTCCATCTCACTGGATATTCCTTTTTGGTCTCCAGATCCTAGTTCCTCTTCCTCTTCTATTTCAACCTAAATGTGCTTGAGCTCAGTCCTTGGAGTTCTTGTTTTTTATAGTTACTTTAGGCCATTGGGTAATTTCAACATTCAATGTACCTATCTTAGTCCATTTTCTTTTACTACAAAATAATACATGGGACTAGGTAGTTTACAAATAACAGAGATTTATTTGGCTCACAGTCTGAAGACTGAGAAATTCAAGAGCTTGGCATTAGCATCTGGCAAGGGCCTTTGTGCTGAGTCATTCCATGGTGGAAGGCAGAAGGGAAAGACAGTGAGAGCAAGGGAGGTCTGAACTTACTTTAACAACAAGTCCACTCTTAAAATAAAATAACAACACTAACCCACTCGTGGGCAAAGCCCTTGTGAACGAAGCATCTCTTTTTAGACTTCACCCCCTACAACAGGGATTGAGGGATTGTTTCCAATAAATAAACTTTGGGAACACATTTAAAATGTAGCAGTATCTTTCCAATCTTGGTCTCTTCTCCAAACTGCAGACTCACAAATTTGATTACCTATCAAATATATTTTCCTGGATGTCAAATAGGCATCTAAAATATACAAAAAACACATCTAAATACACGAAAAAAACAAGCTCCTCAATTTCTCCCATCACCTAAACTGGTAGTTGTGCTCCAGTATCTTCCTAGTTTAGTTAATGGCATTCCATCATTCTAGCAGATCAGGACAAAATTTTTGAAATTAACCTTGAATCCTCTCATTTCTCACATCCTCGTTCAATCCACTAGTAAAATACTAAGGTTTTTATCCAGAAATTGACTACATCATAAACAGTGTCTTCATACCTCCATTGCTACCAACCTGGCTCAAGCCATCATTCCCACACAATAGCTGCCTTCCAGGCCTCCCTGCTTCCACTGTAGCTTCCCTTTAGTTTTACAACATAGAGGAAACCTGTTAAAATGGATATCTGAGCATGCCATGCTTCTGGTCAATGACTGCCATCTCCCTCTAGGTAATAGTCCTGGGCCTTCCAAGAACCTCCAAAGCCCATCTCTTCCCCAGACACACTAGCCTCCATTCTGTGCAGGAAACACATCCAGTACATTTCCTTCTTGGGCTCTTTACAGGTCATTCTCAAGAGCCACATTATCTTTAGATTTTGATAAAAGACTTTATCCAACTCTCCTCTTTAAAATCTAAATCCTTTTCGTCTAACATTGTGTTTCCTCCTGCTCTACTTTCATTTTTTTCTATATAACTTCCAGTGATCAATATATTAAATATTTAATTATTTTTGGAAATTATATGTATCCCCCTGTGTATCACACTAAAGAAGGCATGGATTTCTGGTGTTTTGCTCAGGATTCTATTCCCAGGGCCCAATATTGAGCTCAACACACAATGGGAATGTAGTAATACATGTCAAATAGTATAGTCAGAAATCTTGCCTGACATCGAGAAAACTTCACTTATTTTGAGACTTGTAACACATCCATTTATGTCTGCTTTCTGGATTTTTCTCTGATTGCCATGATGTTTCATAGAAGCCTGCATGAAACCAACCATATAATAACAGCAGCAGGGACCAGTTATTGAACATTTACTAACTGTCAGACTCCATGCTCAGAAGAGACAATCTTATTTAAACCCTTAGACAATCCTATGGGGCAGGTGTTATTGTTGGAGAGACGAAGACACAGATTGCTTAGGTGATTTCCCAAGGCCACACAACCAGGAAGTGGCTGAGTAAAGATCCAAACCCAGGTAGCCAAGCTCCAAGGGCTATGCTCTTAACTATTCTGCATCTACGCTAACACCTTCTTTAAAGTTCTTTTAGAACTCTGGAATGTAATTCATTTGGATCAGGATATTTCAGCAAATTTGAGGAGTAGGTTTTCTCAGGCATTCTCCTTATTCTTTGCAGTTTTCTATGGCTTCTACTCAATGCTTTTATTTTTTCTTCTTTTTTTTTGTCTTAAAAATCATTCACTTCGACAAAGAAATTGGAAACAAAATAGAAACAAATGCCAAATGTCTTCTTTGATATAAAGAGAGCAACTAAGAACAGAACAGGGAGGAAGAGCATGAGGAAAAGATTAACATTAAACAGAGTCGAGTGGGGGGAGAGAAAGGGAGAGAGAAAGGAAATCATATGGAAATGGTAGGAGACCCTCAATGTTACACAAAATTACACATAAGAGGTTGTGAAGGGAAAGGGGGGGGGAACAAGGGAGAGAACTGAACAACAGCAGATGAGGTAGAGAGGGAAGATGGGAGGGGAGGGGAGGGGGGATAGTAGGGGATAGGAAAGGTAGCAGAATACAACAGTCACTAATATGCCATTATGTAAAAATGTGAGTGTGTAACCGATGTGATTCTGCAATTTGTATTTGGGGTAAAAATGGGAGTTCATAACCCACTTGAATCAAATGTATGAAAGATGATATATCATGAGCTTTGTAATGTTTTGAACAACCAATAAAAAAAAAAAAAGAAATGGGTAGGAATGCTTTCCTGACATAACATCTCACCCTCCGTTCCATACGGACAGTAAATCTCATTTATTCTGCTCAAAGAAAGCTTTGGAAAATTCTGTGCTAACATTTTTCAGATAACGCTGGCTCAACATTCCTGATGTTGCTCTTACTGCTCCATATTGACATTTCTATGTTGTTTTTGGTCAATAGCCACTCTTGTCACCTTTTGTACATGCTGCTTCTTCAAGACCGAGCTCATCTGAGAGTTTTCTGGAGGCCACAATGACCTATTTATCTACTGATGCATGTTCTTTAGAAGAACTTTTTGGATATCTCCATTCTTCTTCATATCTTGCCTCCCACTCTTCTTCTACTTCAGGAGAAGCTGAGATCACATCACTGAACCTCATTCTGTAAGCTCTCAGCTGGCATTCCCATTTGGTTGACTCCACACCATCATGTGTTCATTCATGGTGTGGAGCTATTGCTGGGAGGTTCTTTCCAATAAGAGCTATGCTTTCCAGTCTGGTTTAGGACAGGCCTGTTGAGTTTTGGCCAAGGATATGTGGGTACAGGTGACATAGACCACTTCCAAGACTAAACAACAAAAGCCTTCCTGCCTCTCCACACCTTCTCATCTCCATGTGCTGGCTGGATGCCTGCACTCCCAATGATCTGAGAAGCTGTTGAAAATCTGCCGGCCCCGGAGGTCTGTGGGACACCTTCCCAGGTTACATTTTATGAGAGTTAGGAGCTGACCTCTTCTCTCTTGAGCATAGGTGTCTCCCTCAGCCATCAGGAGCTGTGTCAGGAAGTGGGCACTCTCCTAACGGTCCACTGTCTCCACATCCTGAGCCATTCTCTGCCACAATGAGGTCCACCTCACAGTTCCCCTCATCATACTTCCTACCTTTGGGGTGACAAAACTGTTTTAAAAAAAAAAAAAGAAAGAAAAGAAAGGCAGAGGCAGCTACTGGGCTGGAAAAGGGGCCAGCTGGATCCTATTAAGATGGAGAGGGGAGAGGGGTAAACTGACGGAGGGAGGGACCAGTGTCTGAGCTTCAGTGAGGGCTTCAGAAACAAGCTCCTGACCATGTGAGAAGCTTTTCATTTGACTCTCAGAGTCAGGCCAAGAAGCAGGCGCTCGTCCATCCTATACCTGGGGCAGCAAGAAGACCTGGATGTCTGGCCACCAAGGGGCAGGGCTTGTGCTGTGGGCCACCTTTGTGTTGCAGACAAACACACCCAGCATTCCCAGGAGAGATGATGAGTAAAAGCCCCAGCACTGAAAAGAAGAAAGACAGAGAGAGAGAGAAAGAGTCTGGTGGAGGGAGAAGGGAAACCAGGCAGGCTGAAGCCACAAATGGCATCCTAGAAGGCCTCGCTCAGGTGTCTTGCCCCTTCCCAGAATCAGGAAACTAACAGGGGGTCTTTGTAGGGCAGGTGATATGGCTGGGGACCTGCGACCCTAGACCAACTGTTATTAGTGGCTTGGCGTGGTTTTTCTTTTCTTTTTCTGCATAACATGGGAATAAGGTAATCAGTTTGCCCGTTTTGGAAGTGATGTTAAACATTAAAAAAAAACTGATATTAACAACAATGAATACTTACAGAGCATTAGCCAAGTGTCAACCATTGTTCTAAGTGCTTTACATAAAAAACTCAATCTCCAAATGAACTCTGTGAGGAGGCCCCTCTTCTAATCCCATTTTACAGATGAGGGGATTGAGATCCATGGAAGCTTCATTTCTTGTCTGAGATCACACAGATAGTGCATGGCAATGCATGGGATTGATCTAAACCTAACTGGCTCCAAGTCCACCTTCTTAAGGACTATAGTGTGTACAAGGTTTCTACCATATCACCTGGCACCCAAGCAAATATCCAGGAGTAGATCAAGCAGTATGTTAGGAAGGTTTTCTTTGCCATAATGAAATACCTCAGGCAGGCTACTTATGAAGTAAAGAGGTTTATTTAGCTCACAGTTTTGGAGGTCCAAAGGCATGGCACACCCTCAGCCTTGTGACTCCTCTAGGCGGCACCACGTCACAGTGGATGGCAATGACAAGAGTGTGTACTGGAGCAAGAAATTATATCTTGATACAGGAAGCCAGAGAGAGTTGAGTGGGTCCAGGCTCAGAACTCCCATGACCTAAGAACCTTGCACTAGGTCCCGCCTCTTAAAGGTTTTACCACCTCCCATACTGCCACCCTCGGGACCAAGTCTCCAGCACATGGACCCTTGGGGGAAAACCACATACAAACCATAGCAAGGAAGAAATCACGAGCCCTGGGACTGACTTGAGAGATTTCCTCATCCTCTACAGAATCCGTCCATTCCTGCAGCTTTAGCTGGGCCTAGGACGCCAACGATCTGCAAGATCGTTCCCTGCAGAGCCAGCAGCTTCTCTGAAAGAAAGGAGCTCCTGGTGGAAGGAAAGAGGTATTTTTCTCACACTTGACTTGGAGTGGTGCCCATCCAGGTAGTGGCTTGTTGAAAGAAAGTGAGGGAGAAAATGGACAGGAGGATATGGTCATCCAGGTACCATTGGGTCGATATGGGAGGCCAGCTAACTTTTTTTTTTTTCCCTGAGAATTTCTCAAGCTCTTTAAAAGAGAATGCATATTTCCTTTCCTCCACCCATCAAAGCAGGTTACACGTTTGGCTTTCCATGCTTCAGAGCCAAGGGATCCAGGATCAGTTTCCAGAAAAGATGTTTAGAGTAAATGAGGAGGATAATCCATCCCTGGGGCCCCTGTCCCAAGGATGTGTAGGGAAGGGGCCAAGCAGTACATTGCCCAAGCAGCTGTTGTACAGCAAATGATGGACAGCAATGGCACACAGACCCGGACATGGAGCAGGCACACACACAGGCATTTACCAACCCCAGGGATGGGCCAGGCTCTACACTAGGATTCAAACCAGGACTTGCGATTGAGAAGGCATAAGTTGGGGTGGGCACCCAAGCAGATGTGCAAAGTAAACACCCTGTGGGCAGTAGTGCCCTGGGGAAGAGCTGAGTGTTCTCCAATGTTGTGCCCTCCTGCCACAGTATTCAGGGTGTCTTTGCACCCGGTGGACTGCATGAAACTCAAGTCAGCAGCTGCTCTGTGCTCCCCACCCCTCTGGGAGGCTGTTGGGAACCTAAGCATTCCAAAGATGCTCCAAGCATGCTCACGGGGCATCTGGCAGGTAGTGAGCTCTGTGCTGATTGTCAGAACTGAAACTAAGGCTTCCTGGTAGGAGGGCAGATACATAAGTAAATGTCATGCCTTAAAAGGAAGAACCAAATAGTGATGTGGACACAAAGCAGGGGTGGATGCTTCAGGGATGTGCAAGTTGGGGCTGAGCCAAGAGGAAAGAGCTGCCGAGTGTTTACCAAGGCACCCCTGAGCTCCGCACTGTCTTCCGTGGGAGTTCACAGAACTGACCACATTACCTCTGCCCTTCCCAGCTCCCAGCCCAAGAAAGGGCATCAGAAGATGCTGACGTCAGAAATGGCAAACCAGGACTTCCGCTGAGCTTCCTGGTGCCCCTCCCAGCGTCACCACCACAGCCTCCTCCTACCGTCCCGCCGACAGGCTTGACTTTGGAGGACTTGGAGTGGCATCCCAGCTCTGCCCACCTACGACAACAAGGCTGGTTGTTTTCCCTGTGACTGCCTTCCTGGTGACTGAGTGACTCATGGAAGGCAGTAGGTGGTGTGGGGCAGAGCCCCACCCTGGGGCTCTGGTCAATGGCTGGCCCAGATGCCCAGAGTTTGCTGGTTCGAAGAGAGAGCAGCCTGCTCCTACATGGTCATGGCTTCTTTGTTTTACTGAGCTCAGCAATGCAGTCTGATGAAGGCCAGAGAGGCCCTCCAGGAGGAGGAAAGGAGAAGCAGGGAGAAACGCACTTGCTGGCCAGAGCTTCGCCAGATATAGATCAAGAGTGTGTTCTCCCAGGAGAAGGCAAAGCACCCTGTCTCCAGTGCTATTTTTCCTGGACAACAAGGGCGAGGCCAACAAGCATGGCAGGCTGAACGCTGGCCATGTCAGGAGCTTGCAGCACCCCACCCTCAGGGACTGACCGGGGTGGCTGCGAGGGGAATTCCTGGTGAATTTTCCTTGTCTTATGCAAGCTCAGAAAGAAGTGCGGCAAGTGTGGGTGGAGCCGAGACAGGGGAAGGAGATTTTTACTCACCTTGTGCCCCTCCCCTTCCCCTTCCAACCTGCTGTCTTCTCTGAACAGCTATCCCTCACTGAGCCAAGGCTCCAAATTCATCATGATGAGGACTTGTTGCAGTCCCAGAGTTGGTGATAATATCCACCTCCAGGGCCGGGGAGGAGGCTGGGCATCCCACCTCTCCTGCCTTCCCTGGCTGATGTTAGAGTGTTGCTTTGCCATGCTCGGGTCAGGCCTCAGCCCCACTGCTACTCTGCCTCTGACGAGGATTGGGTTGGGGTCCTGCATCTGCTCTGAGAGGGTCTCTGTCCCCAGCACTCTCTCTGCCTTTGGGCCTTGTGTCCTTTCTTGGTCCTGGGAGAGAACCCAGGCCGTGTTGCCCAAAGACTCCCTTGCCCTGGCATCCCACACACTCCAGGGGAAGTGTTGGGGACTGACAGAAGCCCCCACAAGGTTGACTATGGACCCAATGGGCCTGTCCCACCCGTGGACCATTTTCACCCCATCCAGAAAATCTCAGCACCGATTTTACTTAAGGAATCTCTAATAAGCTTTCACTCAATCAGTAATCCACCCTCAGGGCTCTGCTGAGCTCCCAGCTGTGTAATGAAGCCTTCCCTGTCCACCCCAACTTGGTCTCCTCTTCTCCCTCCCCATCATGCACTCACACTGTGCGTCCCCCTCCACCCCACCTCACCCCCGTCGTACTCTCACCAGGCCCTGCACCAGAGGCCGAGGGGGCAGCATGTAATGCGGTGCCCTCTATCCTCAGTGCAATCAAGATGCAGACAGACACAGAAACTGCCTTTGCCTTCTTCCCTGGGAGATTCAAAGAAAATGCTCAGGGCAGGAGGAGAAAACACTGCACCGACCTGAGTTAGGAGGTAGAAGGACCTCCAGGTAGCATCTGAAAAATGACTTCCTGAAACACAGGTTTGAATGGTGCATGTTGGTGGGAAAGACTCTCTGTCAGAATAGACAAAGACCTGGAAACAGGACATGGTGAATGGACGTGCAGGGAGCTGCCAAGAGCTGGCCCCACCAAAGTCGGTCCCAACCAGGCCAGATCCTTCAAGGTGGCACCCCGGGCACCTGGGCTTCCCTCCTCCAGGCTCTATTGGCTTTGGCAGCTTTCTGCCTGGGCCTCCATGGGCAGTGATTTGGGGAGGCTGCAGGAAGAAGGAGCAGCAATGTAAGGGCTTGTTGTTAAAACCAAAAGCCAGCCACCCCAGCCCAGATTTTCCATGCACAGATAGCCCATCAACTTTCACCGCTGTCAACACCAAGACGCCCTCTGTGACCTCCATTTCCTGAGGGACTCTGGAAAATACTGCCTGCCTGAGAGGTGACCACACATGCCACCTGGCTACCCCATTTTCTGAACACTCATAAAAAGGTTGAGGGAAGACTCAACTGTTAGAAGTGGGGGTGAAGGTGTTAGGACTGAAGAAAGAAGAGAGGCATGCCCATCGAGAGCAGCACTGTGCCAAGCAAGGGAGCCATTGTGTGTTCTCCTGCTGGACTGGTGAAGATTCCCCACCCAGCATCCCAGAGGGAGGACCCAGGGAGAGGACCCAGAGGAAGGGTGGAAGTGGGCCGTGGGCCACCACTCCATTTTCTTGATGGATAAACTCAATTTGGGGATTGCAAAGCAGGGTCTTTGGACACTGATCACACAAAGGGGAATTTTGCCTGCTTCTTTCAGAAGCACCTTGGGATCCCTAAGGTATTCTGATCCTGTGGCTCCAGGTTAAAACCTGAGTCTGTTTCTTCTTTCTTCTCCCCCTTTCTTCTTTCGAGAAGCATGCAGAGTCTCTAGAAGCCTTGGTATAAGACACATTTGGATCCACAAATAGTTATGGATCCCTTCTTTGTGCAGGGCATCAGGCTTCCTGGCCTTGCCCAGGCCTCACACTCTTGGACCAGTCTACGGAAGCCTCCTGCTGATGGCCTCCTAGGCTGGAAAGGGCTCATTTGCTTAGGGAGTCCCTCATCTGAAGGTCAATGCTGCCATCTGCTGGTCATTGTTAGGCATGTCCTGCATTCTCCCAGTCCCTGGTGGAAATAGAAGCCCCATGTAGGGAAGCCTGGTGTGACCCCTCTCTCTCTCTTGTTGGGCCTTTGAAATGCCCTGTTCTGAGAAGGAGTGTCCCCTGATCATATGCTTCTTTTAATGCCTCTCATTTTAATTGGGTTTCCCGTCAACAATCAAATGGCAAATCTTCCTCACTTACCACCTTACTTCAAATTTAGTTCAATTTAGCATGTGAAACACCTGATAGGAGTGAAAAAGCAGAGGGCAAGGATACAAGGCCACGCTCCTGCACAAAGCAGGGAGAGGGATTCGTGATTATAGATGATTTACACCTCAAGTGAGGTCTGAGCTGAGTCCTTACAGATGAGTCAGAGTCAGCCAGGGGAATCATGGGAAAGAAGATTCCAGACAAAAGGCCTAGGAAGATGAGCTATTCTGGCTGTTTGAGTATAATTGCTTTTTTTAAAATAAAATTTTTAGTTGTAAATGGACACAATACTTTTTTATTTTTACGTGGTGCTGAGAATCGAACCCAGTGCCTCACACGTGCAAGGCAAGCGCTCTCCCACTGAGTTACAGCTCCAGCCCCTCATTGCTTTAAATTTAACCCATGTTTTTGCTGCCCTCTCCACACCACCAAGTGGTGGAATACGAACATTCCTCCCTGGTTTCTAGGTGGGCTTGAAGATAAAGAGAAAGGGGAAATTATTATCAGCTGATAATAATTAGACTTTAAATTTTAGGGATCTTCTAGGTCCATTGCAAAAGGGTTTCAGGGAAGGAGCAGCATGGCCCGAGGAAGCAAGAGGCAGAGAAAGCTTCTCCTGCTGGTAGAGAGTTCTCCAGACCAGCATCAGGAGACGGTTCTGAGCCACCTCCCATGATGGTCCCTGAACCATTCCAGAGAAGGATCTGGACCCCAGAGAGAAGTGGTTTCATAGTGCCTGGACCCTCTGGACATCCAGCCAGGTTCCAAGGATGGCAGAGGGACTTATTAGTCTCGACCTGGGGAGAGCCCAGATGACCCCCTGCTAACCCATGTGGACAAATGCCCAATGACAAGATCTCTTGGCCCTATGAAGGATTCAAATGCAAGGCCAAGTCATGATGAGAAAATAAAGGAACTCGCTGTTCTTGCGCACTAGGCTTTATGGCAGATTCTTATAGGTCACAGATATCAAGAAGGTCAAGGCAACAAGGCCTCTATTCTTGAAAAAGTTACAAGGAGGCCAGTAAGGTCCTGAGGGATTTGGGGTGAATCACTTGCCTTCTGGGCTTCAGTTTAATCTCTGGGGTCAGAACAAGGAAGGTGAGCTAAAGAATCTTTAAGAGTCTATGGGAATAAACTAACGAGCTGCAAGAGATCAGGGAGAGATAGGCCCGGGGCTATTGGAGTGAGCAGAAAAGTCTTCATGGCTGAGATTTTGAAATGTGGAAAGAGGGAAGGGATGAGGAAGACAGAGGATTTTAGGTGGTGAGAAGAGTGTGTAAAAGGGGCTCATGTGGGCATGTGCAAGGTGTGCCTGGACCACACAGCAGATCTGCTCTTGCAGGCTCCAGGCCTTCTCCCAGGACCAAGGCAGGGGTGGTGGGAGCCGGAGCTCCACTCCCTGGAGAATGGGGAAAGGCAGAGCTCACAGTGAAGGAAATAGGAAAGGTCGCCCCTGGGATCAATATTGTATTTCCAGAAAATTTTATCTTGAGCCAAATGCTCCCCAAAGTCCCTCCTGACTGTCTCCAGAGGCACTGGCATTTCCACCACCGAGTGGCAGAGACACACAATGTGTGACCAGTGTGTTGTCACAGTGTGTGTATATGCCAGGAGAAAGGCACAGGAAGGGACCCAAAGCTACCTGCTGATTGTGGCCTGCAAAGTACTGGACACAGATGATTACTAAGATCTTTTCTGGCCAGGCCAGCAGAAGCCCAGAAGGCAGTCAGCCTTCTGCAACCCACCCTCACAGAGCTCTTCCCCAGAGGCCCTGGGCCTGGTCAGGAGCAAGTGTCCCATAAGTGAAGCACTCTGGCCAATGGTGTGTCGTATGTGAAACAGGCCTCACACTCACACCATTGGAACGAATAATCTTCCTCTGATGACTTAAGAGGCACCAGATTTAGAGGTGGAACAATCACTGGTTTAGAATGTGGGCTCTAGAGTGAGACGACCTGGGTTCCAAACTTTGCTCCAACATTTATTAGCTTTGTGACAAAGGGCAATTTATTAACTTGTCTGTGCTTCAGTTTCCTCTTGCATAAAACTGTGATGAAACAACTACCTCCCTGTGATGTAACGTGGGCCTTGCGCCTGGTAAGCCCTTATAAATGGAAGCAATGACCAAGACCTTCCAAGACCTCAGGACATTATTCTCTGGTGTGAAATCAGAGAGAGGAATATGAAATCTTATTGGGAAAGTTTGCATTGATTCCAGTTAATTCTTTCTTTTTATTTGACTGTTTGGCATGAGAATTGAATGGAGAAGGTGTACCAATCTCAAGGCTGGTTAATGAAACTATCTGGTTGGTGGGTGGGAAGCCAATAGTCCATTGTGTTCTGTAGCTGTGGTGGTTCTGGGATCCTGGTCAACCACCCCCACCTACCCCCTGCAAGAGCATCCACCCAGAAGGTTGTGGTCATCTGGAGCCAAACATCAGATGGAGGTTAAGTTTGATAATATTCTGCCTCTGTTCATAATTCCCAGCATTCTTCAGCTATATACCTTCTAAAGATGAAAGTTCATCCTTCAATGACCCCCAGAGTCCCCAGGACAGAGCCACAGTCCTTGTGTGTCCCACTGTTCCTGCCTCAGTAGGAACATTGACCCTGGTCAATGCTGCACCCTGTTGTACCCCAGCCCCCCCAGAAGGACTCGCAGCTCCCACCTCCCCTCAGCAGCCGCCCACCTCTCCTGACTGACTCCTGTTCATCCCTCAGGCCTGCATTTAGCGATTTTCTGAATCTCCCCCTCCACCAGCGTGGCTGAGGTAAGAGTGTCTCCTGCGAGCTCCCACCTGCTCTGTTTATCCTGTCGTGGCCTG
This sequence comes from Marmota marmota marmota, assembly GCF_001458135.2. Taxonomy (NCBI): domain Eukaryota; kingdom Metazoa; phylum Chordata; class Mammalia; order Rodentia; family Sciuridae; genus Marmota; species Marmota marmota. The sequence continues at coordinate 11,889,660 of NW_026000019.1, forward strand.
TAGCACATCCCAAACCACCTGCCTGTCTCTTTGTCTGCTCTACCAGACCGTGAACTGCTTGTGAGCGGAAGATGTGAATGTATTGCTACGGCTTCCACGGCGCTGAGCACAGCACCCTGGAGTAAGGAGGGAGCACAGCACCCTGGAGTAAGGAGGGTATTTAACAAGGTTTCTTGGAGGAAACGACTCCACATGAGACAGAAAGGTGTCTTTCTCATCTCTCCCAGCTCTTTCAGACCATCCTCCTCTTCTTTAGCACTGCCCAGTTTTGAATATCAACCCATCAGCTTCAGCATCCGCCATCTCTCAGGGCAGTCTCCCAGAAATACCACCTCACTTCCCCTCATTCTCCCCGTGGATCACAGCACCTGGCTTGCAGCATGCAAGCATTTTCCAGAAGCTCCCAGCCCATGGCGCCATTGGGAAGCCATGGAACCTTCCAGAGGTGGGATCCAGTGGGGTCAAGTTAGGTCACTGTGGCCTTGTGGCATTGCTATTGAAGGGGATATTTACTACAGTGACACGGTATTGACTAACACCATTCTGGCCAAGCCCACCTTGTCACCAGGCTTGGCACTGAAGCCCCACGTAGCTGGCTTCTCATCTCCCTGAGTGCCGAGCTTCTCTCTTCCAAAGAGCTCATCCTCCACTCTCTCAAATACTCAAATGACCAAAATCTAGAGCCTGCCTTCCTTAACAGCTGTGTCTCTTCCATAATCTCAATTTTGGGCATGGTCCTCTCTGACAAGCACCTCCCAACTCCCTGCCTGCTGCCTCTGAGTTCCACCACCACCACTCCTTCGACATGGTGGGGTCCCTGACCTTTGAACTTGTTCTGCTCCCTTTGTGTTCTCTCTCCCCACGAGACTGGGCTGACATTTCCTGGATTATCACTTTAATCACCTCTTTTTCATATACCCTCATTTTCACCAATGTTCTGTAGCTTCCTGGCATTGGTTTGACAAAACTCTAAGCCACAGTTAATCTGGCCTGAGCCTCCTCCATGCTTGCACCCACACAGCGGACCATGGCAGGAGGGAAGCACAGGCTCTTTCTGGCTGGTCTAACTTTAACTCAGGACTATTCACCTCCAGTGGACCTTTCATGCTGATTGGTAGTTATGGGTTCATTCACTCTCCCACATGGACATTTCATAACTTTTTTCTCTTCAGACTTCCCACACCTCCTCCCACACCCTCCATCTCAGTTGATGACCTTGGTCAGCCCTAGAAGGAGAACTTCCTTCTGCTCACCCTGCCCTTCTACCCACACACCTGCATCTAAGATCTTATATCTTCCTCCCATCACTGTGGGTGGACAGCCTGCTGCTCTGAACCTGGATCTTATGCTTTCTTACTTCCTCAAAGATACCCTCTCATTTCTCTTTCCCCGTTCATAGTAAAACTCCTTGGAGGATCTGTTTACACCCATTGACTATTCCTCTCCTCTCTTAATTAAGTCTGCTCTAATCAGGCTTTAATCCCAGGTGGCTGAATCAAATGGTCTATTCTCAATCTTTATTAACATAAACTCTCAGCAGTATTGGACATAATGGACCACTTCCTTCTCTTTGAACTGTTTCCTTCCCTTGATCTCCAGAAAATCACATCCTTTTGAGTTCCTTTTGAATCCTTTGTTCACTTTTTCTCACCTCTCTGGGCATTTCTCACCTCCCCCTCTGAATTGATCCAAATCTCAGCCCTTGACCCACTTCTCTTTGCTGAATATCTTCCTTTGGTGACTCATAATCCTGCGGCTTTAGAGCACTCCATCTACTGATCACTTACATTTTACTTTCCACTACACCTCCTTCTTGAAATCCAGACGCCTGTATCCACTCTAATGCCTGCATCCTGTTCAGTGTTTCCGAGTGGAAACATTGTTCACACCAAACAAATCTGCCCCTATTAGCTCCTGATGGCTGGAATTTGTGTTTTGTTTCTAATAAAACTCTAAAGCCTAAAACAGCCATTGGTACACAGTAGGTGCTGAGCAAACATTTGTTAAATTCAGGACTTGATGCCTCCCTCTATTCCAGACCCTCTGAATGAATGGTCCCCATTTCACTCCAGATGAAGCTTATCCTTACATAATCTTCAAAGTCATGCATAATCACACCCCTTCTCTGACTGCCTTTCCTGGTGTCCTTCCTAAGCTATGCTGGCTTCTTTGTTGTCCCTCAAGTATTCCAGGCAGGATCTGAACTCAGGGCCTTTGCATTTCTTCCTATTCTTCCAGGAAGAGCTCTCCCTCAGTCCCTGAAAGTGATATGGCTCATTCCTTTCACTTTCAGGTGTTTGCTGAAACTCACCTGGAAACCCTTCCTGATCACCCTCTGCCTGCTCCCCACCCTGTCCTCTCCAAGGTCCCATCCCTGTTTCATTCTTCTCCATAGAAGTGCACAGACTTCATCACCATCTAAAGGACCCTTCAGTCTGTCTTTTGAGAGCTCTATGTAAGCACAGTATTTTTTATCTTTCTTTATCTTCTCCTTCCTTCCTTTTAAAAAATTTCCCTGCTATATCCCCAGGCTCTAGAGCAGTGTTTTGCTCACAGCAGGTGCTTGCTACACATTTGATGAACAAAGTCCTGACTTACACGAAGATCACTGTGGTTGCTGTGTGAAGATTACATTATAGGGGAGCAAAATGCAAACAGGGAGACAAACAGGATGTGCTGATCCATGAGACAGGAGTGCTAAGAAAAATCAGGGTAAAAAGGATAACTCCTAGGGTTTTGAACCAGCTCCATGGTTGATGGTGACATCTATTGAGATGGCAATGGCTGGCGGAAGAAGAGGTTTAGAGAACTCTGAGTGGTTAAGTTTTAAGCACGAGCAAAGATTGGCAATTGAATATAGAAATCTAGAATTCAGAGATGGGTTTTAGAATACAGATGGAATTTAAGCTTATGACCATGAATGAATGAAATCATCTACAGAGAGTGTAGAGAGAACAGAGAGTAGAGGGTGAGAAGAAAGATAAAGCAAATGAGAAAAGAGGAGGAAGAAGAGAAGAAAAGGAGAGGAAAACAGAGCTTAGAGTAAAATTCTGAAGAATGCTGATATTTAGGGAGAAGAAGGCTGGGAGAGGGAAATGGGGAGAGCATGGTGTCATATAAAGAAGGCAAGAAAGGGAATGGTTCTGAGAAGGAGCCTGGAGCCACCCTTGCTGACTAGGCTGAGAGTTTGAGCCAGGGCCAGCAAAAGGTACCTTCTGCCGTTTTTCAGATGGAGATCATTTCCAGTTTCAGTTAAGGGGACTGTGGATGCCCGAGGATGGCCGACTTAAAGAGTAGATGGGATGAGAAAGTGAAGAGGGCATGGGTTGAGAAGGGTTTCCAGAAGTTGGGCAAGGAGGGGAAGAAGCAGGAAGAAAGGAAAGGTCCCTGTTACATTCGGCAGCACGTCCCACCAGCAGCGTCTCGGGCCAGGCTGAGATATGAGATAAGAACTGTCGGTGCCACTCCTGGGTACAGAGGTCATGGAGCTGCGCTGCTGCATTCCCCTCCAAGGCAGCACTAGCTGGGCTGTGCAGGGATGTGGTCAGCAGACACCCTCTGACTATCGGCTCCTTCAAAATTTGCCTCAGCTGCTCAGAGGCCAGGATCATGCCCTTCCCTGGCTCCTGCATCTAGTGACGGGACCTCTTAAATCCATGCTAGATACTCTAACAGGAAGGCATGTTCCAAAGTTACCTTCCAGGTGGGTCTCATCTTCCTCTGCTCCATCCTCCTGACCCCCCTTTCCTTTAGAGATGTTAGTCTCCAAGAAATGTCTCATACCCCAAACTCTGTTTCAGGTGCTGCTTCCTATAAATTTATCCAGAAGTCCAGCCGCCCCAATACAGCATGGGTGAGATATGATGCCATGATTTCTGTGTCAGGTTCTTATGACACTAGCAAGGCCAATGCATACTGCTAGTCCAAGAGAGAGGACTAGAAAAGGAAAGGTGTTTCCTGCTTGTAATGGTTAGACAGGTGCACCAAGAACACTGCATTCAGTTGGGAGCCACGTTTGAGGAGACCTACAAATGTCATCAAATATTGACTTCAGTAGAGGGTTCAGAGATAGCAATGGGACTCCAGTTGTTTTCCGTTTTTTTCACCTGCAGGTCTCCATGTTTTCTATGCCTCTAGATCAAAATCCTGTGACAACAAGTTCTTGCACAGTGCCATGAGATGACAGAATGCACATCTGCATAATGCATGCAGCAGTTCTGTGAGCTAGGTACCATTACCCCACTGCGCAGATGGGCTATGAGAAGTTAAGGCATTTCTTCAAGGTCTTACAACCAGCCAGTGACAGAGCAGGGATTAGCATGCAAGCCTTCCTGACTCCACAGCTTGCTCCTGAGTGCTTTTCCAAAGCTTGGGGGTTTCTTCACCTTTTAAGAGGAAGAGTAGGTGGGTGGAGCAAGCCACCTAAGAAGCCAGTGCATGCCTGGAAACATGCAGCTGCAGAGGCTTGGGAAACCCCCACATCCACTGAAGGTACCAAGACAGTGTCATTGGGACCAAATGAAGCTACAGTTGGGTCTTAACTAAGGAGCAACCTTTAAGGTGGAAGATCGCTTAATAGGAGAATAGGCTGCCTGGGTCTAGGGAAAGAGACTTCCCTGAACAAGAACTCAGGTCTGTCTCCCAAATTGCCCTGTGATGGTAAGTAAGAATAAGCATGCACCCTGGAGTCACACAGGTGCTGAGCCCCTGTACAGGTGCATCCTTGAGATGGAGACAGGCCAGGGGGCAGGCATTATGACAGCATTCCCAGCTCCCTCCCTTTCTCTGATTTAGTGCTTTTGGGCCTCTGATTTAGTTTCCCTTGCACCTTGCTGAGCATGAAGGCAGCCCACGAGTTTGCAGGAGAGTTCTGGGCTCCTCAGTGATCCCGTTTCTCCTGATAAAGAAGGACTGCAGGTCTCTGTGCACAGGGTCTCTGCCATCACTTATTGTCCCTCCTCTCCTGAAGGAAGAGAGAGAGAGAGAGAGAGAGAGAGAGAGAGAGAGAGAGAGAGAGAGAAGAGCCTAAAAGAGACAACTCTAGGTTCTTCACAGCAGTCCTACCTGCAGCCATCAACCTCCGCCCCTCCTCCACTGGCTGGAGCACCTGGGATAGGAAGATGGAGTTTCTGTCTCTGTGTGAATGCACTTGCACCCCATGGGGCCCAGCCATTTCCAGACTCTTGACACTTTTTATTCTATATGCAAGATTTTGTTTATATATGCACAAGAATGTAATTTGTTTCTTTGTCATTTTCAAATGTGATGGCATAAAACCATGCAGAATGCTTTTATATTTTTATACCTTACTTATAATACTGTTTGTGTCTTTATACCCACCCCACTCCCACTCCCCGTTAGATCTGCCAGAGGTTTTCATGGTCTTTCCAAAGCATAGACGTGCTCACTGGACCAGGCCCCGGTTCAACCCTGGCCAGGAGAATCCATGCATTCAGAGGAATTCTGCATTCCAGCAGCCCCACTGGGAATTTCTTTCAAGAAACCTGGCTTCACACCCCTGGCCAGAGCATTATGAAGAGAGGCCCTCTCCAGCTCTCTTCAGTGCAGCAGTTGAAGAGGAAAGGGGAGGTGTATTTTTTTGGAACCTCAACAGCCTTCCTCCTCTCCTGTGAATCACCTCTGTGTTCAGGCAGCCGAGACAGCTGCACGGAAAGGCGTGTGTGTGTGTGTGTGTGTGTGTGTGTGTGTGTGTGTGTGAGATGGGGGCCTTGGAAAGAAAAGGCCCCTTGTACCCTGGCCAGCACCTGGCGATGGTGTGACCTGGGAGAACAAGGGAGCCAGGAGCTCCACAGCAGCTCCACAGAAGCCAGAATTACAGCGGCAATGTTCGTGTGAGCCACAGGGGGAGCCCGAGAGCCGGGAGTCAGCAGCGCCTCGAGCAAAGTGAGCCAGGACTAGGGAAGGAATCCTGATGGGGCGAGGCTCCGGCTCTCCTCTTCTTTGCTTGGCAAACTCAAACTCATCCTTCAAGGCCAATTCAAGAGCTATATCTCTGGAGAAGACTTTCCAAAAGCCCAGCCAAAGCCTTTTTCTCATGCTTCTGGCTGACTGACAGCATTGCCTGCCCAGGGCAGAACTGTCTGCAGATGGCTCCAAATTCTCCAGCACACTGTGAAGCCCTGTGAAGCAAGACATGGCCTGGATCCTCTCTGTCCCAGCAGTTCAGGGTCTGGCTTCTCCTTGGTGTACCTAGGATTCATGCTTCAGAGTCAATCAGGGAGTTGTTAAAATGCAGATTCTAGGCTCACCTGGACCTAAAGAGTCTGCGAGTGTGGCTCTGAAATCTTCATCTTTAACAGGTCCAGGTTACACTTTATGCACATCAGGGTTGATATAAAACACAGTGCTTTTCAAATGTTTTTGAACAAGAATCAAAGCGATCCAGAATATGAAATATAGTTTTCATTATAACCCCCCACATATTGTATATATATAAAACTAGAACAAAAATACAGAAAACAATAAATTGCTAGGATACGTGTGAGATACTTTGATATACTCTTTTCTACTGTAAAAAACAATGTTGGTTGTCATCACTAAAAGTTATTCCCTGATATGTTTGTAGGTTATTTCTTACTGTTTGAAATCATTGCTATAACAAAGCTCAACAAATGTTCAATGAATGAATAAATGAATGATGGAACAAATAAATAGATACTTGTATTTCAACCTCTGTAAAACAGAGAGATTCTATCAAACAATTTCTGAGATCTCCTCATTTAAAGTTCTGAGGTCTGATGCTCTTTAAATTTTGTAATTTCTAACAATTTCATCATGCCCCAGGGCTGTGGTAATCCTCAGTGAAAGAGATTGCCAATGAGAACCCTCAGTTTAAGGGGTTCCCACTGATGCAAGAGTTCAGATGGCTTTGTTTTGATTTTCTCATTAATTAAAATCATGTAGTATCTTCCCTTCTAACCTCCTCAGAACTTCCATCCCTGAGCCTGGAAATATCAGCAAATACAGAAGCTAAAGTAAATTATAGGAGACTTTGAAAAGTCTTTTCTTTTAGTGTTCTTTCTTCATTTTCAACAAAGTAGTAAGCGCAAGGAGAAATGTGGAGGAGCAAAGCCCAAAGTCTATGTGACCTGGAAAGATATGCGTTCCCTGGGCCAAGGACATGTGCTGCTATGCTCACAGAGAAGGTAAGCCTTCAGCCTTTTGTGCCCTGAGGGTTCTATTAACTTCAGAGGTGCCCACCCACTCTTTGCAGTTCCTCCTCCCATAGCAGGGGCCAGTGGCTGTAGTGGTCATCTGAGCAGGCTGTTACAGTATGGTATGTGTCTTGAGAAGCTTATAGAGGGCTGGTCTTGGAGCTCACCCAAGGGGTTCCATTGGGACCTGCTTAGAGCTCATTCATTATGTGTGGTCTTGGACTAGCTTTAGGAGAAAGTTTCAGGGGAGACCAGAGGTGGTGTTCTCTCCTGCTTTGACTAGAGGTAGAGATGAGCCTCCAACCTGAACTATATTGTTATAGTTAGTTCATATATTAGTTCATATTGATTGCATATTCCTTGGACTCCACAAAATACTTCATGAAATCCCCCAAACTCTGAAGTAGATGCTATTACTAACCATAATTTACAGATAAAGAAACTAAGGCATAAAGGCACTAAGGATCTCACTTGCTGTCACATAGCAAGTAGCAGAAATTGACTTATTCTGGTAGCCTGATAGGCACATTCAGTCACATTGCTGTGTAGCCATCAACAGGGGCAGGTGGTGTGAACTTGGGAAGGGGGAGGGCTTCCACCTGGCACTGTGCTGCAGGAGGAGTCATGGCACATCCTATCATCCTGTCTAGAGCATAAATCTACCATCTCTGCCATTTATCGCCATATGTGCTGAGCATAGCACACTATGAAGGGCCAGGTTTACTAGATCACTGCTCCGGGAGCATTGCTAGTCTTCCCCAGAAGTGCTGTTTGGCCAATCTCTAAATGAGAATGTTTGGGGCAAGGAAGTCAGAACCAGAGCCTGGTGCATGATACTCTATTGGAAGCAGATTAGGCTTGGTGATGCACACCTATAATCCTGGTGGCTTGGGAGGCTGAGGCAGGAGGATTGTGAGCTCAAAACCAGCCTCAGCAACTTAGCAAGGCCCTAAGCAACTCAGTGAGACCCTGTCTCTAAATAAAATATGAAAAAGGGCTGGGGATGTGTCTCAGCGGTTCAGCACCCCTGGGTTCATTCCCTAGTACCAAATAAATAAATAACCTATTGGAAGCGGAGTAGCTAAGGGCCAGTATTATGGAGAAGCAGGCATGAGGCAAAGGCATCAGATAGCTCCTACCAGCTCTAGGACAAAAATTAGGGTTATGTTTCATTTAAAAATCATTATAGTGCTAACACTCAGCTAAACACTTTAAATACATGGTTTCAGGTTATTTTCACAACAACCCTGCCATTATTCCCATTTTACAGTTGGGTGGTGTGTGTGGGGGATGGGGGGGTGGTCCTATTCTCAGAGAAGTTAATTGACCAAGGCCAAGATTAAGCAGAATTGGGATTTAAAGCTGAGTGTGTCTTACTAAAAATTGTGAGTCCTGTTTCACCTACAATTTGGTGTTCTGCACGTATATTCTTACTCAACAATGTTTAATGCCTGAGAGAAGAACAGTATTTAGAGTCTCTACCATGCGTGAGCTGTTTAAGTGGCTCTAGGAATCTTCTTTAAGGAGGATGAAGGGCCAAGGCAGAACTAGATGGTATGGTTCTTCACCAGCTGTCCCCAGTATTTGAAAGCAGCTTAACCAGGGCCCTGTGCTGACACCTGACCACAGAATCTGAGGAAGAACTGCAGGGAATGGGGCCTGGGTTCAGAGCCTTAGCCGCTGAACTGGGGAAACTTCACAAGTTCCCTTGGAATCACAGCACAGCCCAACGTCCAGATGTACCATGTTCACAAATTCAGCAAGGAGCAGAAGGCATCCTTCAGGATCGAGGGCCAGTGTGCCCCATTCTCCGCCATGCCACACAGCTCCAGTCATCCACCTGTGTGGTTGACAACATGGCTGAGCTTAGGCACTGTGCCTAGCAAGAGGCTGACATTCCTCATCTTCTCTGGCACGTTGCGCTCCCCACTCAATCTCTCCCTTCTCCCCACTTTCCAGACAGACAGGTAGTCAGAACCTTCTTTTCACCACTTCCAACTAAGACAGCTCAAGGGAAATGCCAGATTTTAAAAATCAGACGTACAGGCTGGGATATAGCTCAGTTGGCAGATTGTTTGCCTCGCATGCACAAGACCCTGGGTTCAATCTCCAGCACCACAAAAAAAAAAAACTTGTAAATAATAAACAAATTAAAATAACACCTTCCTTGTTCCCATACTTAAGGGACTAGACAGAATTATATAGATTCTAGAAGTTTTCCTTAAAAGAAGGAAAAAGATATGGCTTGGGGAAAGGCCCTTAAACTCTCGATGCCTGGTGGTCTTTACAATGACTGTTACAATGATTATATAAGACTGTGAATGTTCTTATGCTGTCAAAAGGGAAAGGGACTCAGGACAAGAAAGTGATTCCAGAATTCTGGCCTAAGGCTTGATCAGCCTGCAATGTGCAACTCATTAGCATAATGAAGAATCATATGCAGGAAAGGTGCATGACACTTCCAAACAGGATTTGAAAGATGGCTGGGGAGCATCTCAGGAAGGTGACCCAGGGAGTTCCCAGTATCTCTCCACATAAGTAGGTTCCAGGTCACTCCTGCTCCCTTATACCCCAAGGTGACCTACGCCATCCCAATGAGATAGTGACTCCAGCATGCTTTGAACACCAAGCAGATGCCATCTGGGCAATTTAACATGGAGGTCCCACAGCGTATGGTAATTAGTCAGTTGTTACAGTTTACAGAAAGAAAGTGTGATGCCAATTAGGTTGTCAAGGCTGATGAGAATGGACAGTATAAGTGGAAACCATCTCTTGGGCAGCTTAGGGACAAGAATATCCTTCAGGATAATGACAGCATAGACCATACACGCATGGTCACACAGCCTTGGGTGGAGAGACTAAGGGTTTCCAGGAGAGAATGAAGGTGGAGTGAGGCACAGGCCAAGCATGAAGGCTCTGCAGGGACCATGTGTGGGGATCTTGTGCAGTCATGGCTAAGGGTGAGGACCCTGATATCTCGGATTCAAATTGTGGCTTCACTACATAGTAACAGTGTGTCTGTGACCTTGGTTAAGGTACTTGAGATGCCTGGCCCAGTATTCTCAACTTACAAATGAGGCTAACACTCATGATGGCTATTCCACTGGGATGTGGTGAGGATTCGTGGAGAGTGCCACAGTGTATTGGCACAGTGTTGGCACTGGTGATTGTTGCTCAATGGATGCCCTGCTGAGGCTGGAGTTGGGGGGCATGCACACTCATCCCAGCTCCTATGTTCCCATCCACAGGCTCCTCTACCCATTTGTGGGGAAATAGGTGCTTTCATGCTAAAGATATCTAAAACCCAACTCTTATGAGCTGGTCACATGGACCACTTTGAACAACAGCACTGGGGTGGGTTTGTGTCCCCCCGCCCATGTTACTTTAGGAGATGTTTTAAATATTCCCTACTCTCCTCAGCTCACATCTTCCCCTGATGCCAACTTTGTTTGAGTGCTGACCCTTTGAGAGATGGATGACTGCTAGGATCTTTTTGCCCAAATGGTGTGTATCCACACCTGCTGCATTCTGCACTTTACTTCAGGGGCTCCATGAACAGCAGAATTTGAACCCTGTTCTAGCTGTTCAGAGACTGTGAGACATGTCTCAGCTACCTGCTTCCTCCCTTGGAAGTCACTCCTGTAAATCACCAAGGGGCACAGGAAACTGCTTTTCTAATCACACTGAGAAAATTGCTGTTCAGAACAACGTCTTGGGTGTCAGTATTCCTATAAGAGTCACAGCCCTAACAGGGCCATGGGATGGAACAGGAGCCCTAGGAAACAACAATGACATCAATAATTCTTTACATGCATTATCTTATTTAATTCTTCAAAGACCTTCAGGATGGTGATACTATACATCTTGCAGATGAGCAATTGAGGCACGCAGAGATTGAGTAACTTGCCCAAAGTCAGACAGCCCCAGAACCTCACTATCAACCAATAAATTTTTGGCCACCTAGTGACATCTCGGTTACAATACTCCTATCTCCTATTAGGGTGAGCATTCAGAATGAATACTCTTCAAACTGAACCTATGTAAAATCAATGCTTAAAAGATGGAGAGAGGTCCCAGGCAGGCCTGGACCTGTATGAATTAGGACAGAAACTATTTCCTTGAACCCCAGCTAAGCGGTCATGGGCATCTTTGAGACAATGATTGGACCACTGTGAAGAATTGTGGGACCCTACTCCTTGCTCAACCCACAGCTCTGCAGAAGGTGGGTAGCGGAACCTGGGAAGTGATATTATAAGCTCCCAGTGATGTTCTGGCGCCTGGGGTGGGCGGGGGGACGACATGCACCCCCAGAGGCTGACCTGTGACAAGTGGCCTATAGACACACCAGGAGAGGAGTGAAGGATGGACAGCTTGCCCTGTGGGAAGAAGGTGTGAGAGAGAACTGGAGGCGCAGGGCCACCTGCAGGAGGACTGAGCAACCTTCCAGGGAGGGAGGAGGAGGGAGGAATGCTGGCTCAGGCAGGGAGGAAAGGCGGGAGCAGAGGGAGCCTGAGGATCGGTTCAGGCAGTGAGAGGGCAGCCCCACTGTATTTCCCAGGCTGCTCTCTGGGATGCGGGCAGGAAGGTTGAGAGTGTTACACTGGCCCCACCTCCCGAGGCTCTCTCTGCAGCTGCTGGACTGGACACAAAAGCGTGAGAGACAGAGACACCATCTCTGCTAATTTGTACCAAACTCTGGCTCCTGTTGCTGAGAGACCACATGTGACAAAAGCCAGGGCAGGGGGCCCCCACGTCGCTGTCTGCATTTTCCAGGTAAGCAACTGTTTGTGTCCCAGCCAGAAGTGAAGAGCAAGGCTTGAAGGCAGTGGGCAGAGGAGAATGTGGGAGGTGGCTGCCTGGGATGGACTTAGCGCAGTCGGGAAGGGGCGAAGGGAGAGGGGCCGGGGCCAGGAGCTAGAACAAGCCTGGGGCAGGCTTCTGCACAGTGTCCACGTATGAGGTCGGGGAGCTGGAGGCTGCACCACAGTCACTGCTGGCTGGAGGGTGTGGGCGAAATTCCAGGAAAGGGCTGTGTTCTGACAGCCTCAGGGGGCCAGCACATCTGGAGAGCAGAGGGGCCAGCTACACCATAGCATCACTGTTCCTCTTCCTGACCAGGTATATTTATGCAGACTTTGCCAGAAAAATCCCACTCTGGGCCCCTGCCCTCCTCCTAGTTTTCTGGATGGTGGAGAGAGAGAGAGCCTTGGGCAACTACAGAAGGGAGAAAGCCGGATGTATGTCTTTGCTGGGGCCATGGCTTCAGTCAGAGGAGGGAACCCTGATCGGAAAAAGGCCATCTCCTGTCAGCCTCCTGAGAAGGAGTTAGTTGGTTGAAGGCTGTGTGCTGTCCTGAGGAGGCTCCTCGGTGGAACAGAGGCAGGGAGTCAGTCACAGGCTGTGGAGAACAGGGTATGTGTGTGCTGGGTATGGGGTGGGGAAGGAGTGACGCAAGAGTCTGTGGAACGGTGCCACAGGAACGCGCACGGTGTGTCGCAGAAAGAGGAAGAGACTTCAGAAATCTATTTGCATACAAGTCCCTTTGCTGTACCTGCTGGGGACCACAGCTCCTAATCAAGCATGCTAGTCTGTAAGTCATATAAAGTTGACTGGTCTTGTGTCCCCTCTATGAATAACACACATGCACGTACGTACCTCTCCTCTCTAAGATTTGCTATGATACAAATATGACAAACTTGGTTTCCTGTCAAAAGAGTGCCAGTTACACCCTGACAGCTTATGGGGATAGAGCCTCAAGGTAAGAGGAGTGACCCAGGGCATAGGGGACAAAAGGACGTGAGACCCCGAATCCAGTCGTGACTGCAGTGTGTCTTCCTTTTTTTCTACTCTGGCTTCTGTACCCAGAGTAGAAAGTGAGGATTCCCCCTGTCTGCTCCCCACTCCACAAGCAGAAACTGTGTGGTGAGCAAACAGGAAGGGGGGAAGACACTTTGATGAGACGGGGACACCTAATAGGACGCGCCAATGAGAGAGCAGGGGAAGGTGGTGGAGGCAGAGAAAGAGCTTGCAGAAGGTAAATACTCGGTGACTAACACTCCTGACCACCCCAGGCAGCAGTCTCTGCAGCATGTGTCCTGGCTCTGACAGTCGGCCCTGGGCTCTCTCTCCGGCGAAGGGCAATCTGGGTCAATGAGAACAGGGAGGAACCCAGCAGTGAGGCCTTGCAGCCAGCATCCCTTGGCCCAGAAACACAAGGGGCTTTGATGCCTGCAGAGTGCAGTGCTCTTCCCCCCAGGATGCTGTGGCCACTCTTGGCAGGGCCCAACCCCAGGGCAGGCTCAGTCTGGAGGCCACAGCTGGGAGGTGGTATGGCACCACAGGTCTTAACATAACGGTCTTGGAATTAGAAAGAAATTAGAGGGCTGCTGTCTGTGAGCTGTGTGGCCTTGAGCAGGCAAGCCTCAGTGCCCTTTCCTATAAAATGGAAAGAATAATATAATAATGATAGCCTCAATCTTAAAGGTTTCTGGAAGTCCTAAATGAAGGCATGTTTGCAAAGTGCTCAACATAGTTCCTGGCTCCTAATGTGTTCCCAGAAAAATGGGAACTGTTAATATTAACGCTTCTGGGATTCTCAGAAGGTTCCCTCCAGACCAGTGCAAACTCAGCCCTCTGTCAGCAACTGACCTCCCTGGGAGGCCCTCAGAAGCTGGCCTCTCAGGCCAGCAATTCCTGTTAAATGTGTCACTCACAAAAGCAATGCTTATTAACCAACCCTTGGCAGGCTTTCCCTGTGTCTTCAAGCTAAAATAAAATCAATTTGAAAATAAAACCCAGATGGCTCCTGTGTCTGGTACCTCGCTGTCAAAGCCTTTATGCTGGGCTGCTCAAGTTGGGGAACATGCACTCCTGTGCTGTGTGGGGGTATGCCAGGAGTACATGATGTGTGGGGTACATGGGGCACACTTGGAGGGAAGGTTAAGCATTTCAACTGAAGGTAATTTAGATGTTTATTACATGGCACTGAGCATGAATTCTCATGGATGTTTAAGACAAAGCATTATTTCTGATAGTTCACGTTGTCTGTGGGTGTTTACGTTCACGCTCCCTGGCTGTCAGGGGCTCTTCATTGCAGACCTGAGAAGCCTTGCTCAAGCAGTGAGGGGCAGCTGGTATCTTTTGGGGAACCCACCTGGTTTCCTCTTGACTTGACTCCATACTCCTAGGGGCTACTCCTTGTCTTCAGAGGAGATGACCTACACGGCTCAGTGCCTGGGAGGTGGCCCTAGCTGGCACCTTCACCAGACAGCACCTTTGCACTCCTATCAGGGACAGCTTGGTGTTCAGGTTCCAGACAGGGGAACAATGTCAGAGTGTCTAAGGATGCCCAGAGCTCGAGTCCTGCCTTCTCATCTAGCCTTCATCATGCCCACAGAGGACCTGTGTGACCTGTGAGGTGTGAGCACCCTGGACTGAGCAGGACACAGCTGGCACCCAGCAAAAGTCCCCCTGCCCCTGACCATTCTTGACAGCATGGCTATCTGGGGCTTCTAGAAAGTGGGATTTCCAAAGGGAACAAGGATGACTGAGGCATTTTCAGCAGGGCCCAGCTCCTCCTGCCCTTGGGGAGGCTCAGCAACACGCCTGGCAGGTTACCAGTTGGAAACAGAGCTATAGTGAGAACCTCAGTCCCTCTGGTTATGAAAGTCTAAGTACACTCTTTGTGATTTCCTCTTCACACCTCCCTTTTTGCAGGTATCCTGAGCCAAGCAAAGGTTCTTCCCTGGAAGAGCAGACAACAGAAGCTCCTGCTGCACAACATGGCAGAAGGGGACTCCCAGGAAAGGTGGGGCAAGGGGTCCCTTGGCAGCTTGACTCATGACAACCAGATGTTGAGCATGAACTTAAAGAGTGAAGATGAGGATGGTGGGGAGGCAGGAGATACAGGGGACCCTGGTGAGCAGGCTCCTCCAAGGGGCAGCTCCCCAGTAAATCACCATTATCCTGACTTGCAGTGGCAGAGTCCCTCGTTCAAGGAGGAAGAGAGCTTCTCTGATCCTGTTAGTGCTGGAGACATGGGGGAGAAACCTATAGAGATGCCTGGAAAGATCAGCTGGGAAAGAGAGGAGTCAAAGATCACCCTGACTCAGGAGTACCCTGAAGCAGGTGCAGCTTTGGGTGCCCTTCCTAGGGGCCTCTCACACAAGTTGGTCGGTCGTTTGCAATCTCCTAGAGACTCACTACCTGTGGGGGATGATGGAGGCTCCAAGGCAAACCAGGACACATCCTTGGATGTCCCATCCAGCTTCCTGGACAATGAAGAATATTTCTGTGCACAGAAAGATATAGACACATCTCCAGACAACTCTCCGGAGTGTTTTCCTGGAACAGATAGCATTTGGGATCTCCCTACACAAGAGACAAAGGCACAGGACCAGGGATCTGCCAATCCAGCCTGTCTGGCAGCTGCAATGTTGGCAAAAGCGCGGAGCAGCAGAAAAGACCAGAACCCAGCTGCTGAGCCAGACCCCAGGCAGGCAGAGGGGCATCCCTACAAATGCCTGCGGGGCGGAGAGGCCTTCCAGAAGCCCCGCGAGCTGCCTGGAGCTGCAGGACGCGGCAGTGCCAAGCCCTACGCTTGTGAGCTGTGCGGAAAGGCCTACTCCCACCGGGGCACGCTCCAGCAGCACCGGCGCCTGCACACGGGCGAGCGACCTTACCGGTGCCCCTTCTGCGACAAGGCCTACACCTGGTCCTCGGACCACCGCAAGCACATCCGCACCCACACGGGAGAGAAGCCCTACCCATGCCAAGACTGCGGGAAGGCCTTCGTGCGCTCCTCGGACCTGCGCAAGCACCAGCGCAACATGCACAGCAACAACAAGCCCTTCCCGTGCTCCGAGTGCGGCCTGACCTTCAACAAGCCGCTATCATTGCTGCGCCACCAGCGCACGCACCTGGGCGCCAAGCCTTTCCGCTGCTCCGCCTGTGACCGGGAGTTCGCAGTGGCCAGCCGCATGGTGGAGCATCAGCGCGTGCACTCTGGCGAGCGGCCATTCCCTTGCCCCACCTGTGGCAAGTGCTTCACCAAATCCTCCAACCTGTACGAGCACCAGACACTGCACACAGGGCAGAGGCCCTTCAAGTGCGCTGACTGCGGTGTGGCCTTCGCACAGCCCTCGCGCCTTGTGCGCCACCAGCGAATCCACACCGGTGAGAGGCCCTTCCCTTGCACACAGTGTGGCCAGGCCTTTGCCCGCTCCTCCACCCTGAAGAGGCACCAACAGATTCACTCTGGAGAGAAGGGATTCCTGTGTGCCGAGTGTGGCAGGGCATTCCGCATTGCGTCGGAGCTGGCTCAGCACATCCGGATGCACAACGGGGAGAGGCCCTACCAGTGTGAGGACTGTGGTCAGGCCTTCACCCGTTCCAACCACCTCCAGCGACACCGAGCCAAGCATGACACCTGCAAAAAGGAGCCCATCCCTTCCTCCTCTGATGAGTGAGGGCGCAGTTGGCTAGTTCCCGGGGGAGGCAGACACGAGGAACCTCACTGCTTGGAACCCTCTCTCAGGGCCCCACATGGTGTGACCAGCCAGCCTCACTGGTCAGCTGTCTCCCGGGGATTGCTGGTCCCAGGGTGGTCTGTCTCCATATTTTATTTGTTGTCATAGAAAGGAACCACAAGGATGGCTCTGTGCGAATTCACGCCTGTCTTCCGTGGCTCAGAGCCAGATGCAATATGAAAAGAGTGAAATAGAAGAGTAGGAGATGGTCAATAGCTGAGTTCCTTGGGTCAGGGGACCTCAATAAATCAGAAACTATATATAGAATTATTTGCTGGGTACTGTGAATACAGAGAGGAAAAAGATTATCCTGTCCTGCCCTCAAAGCCATACGTAAATACTGAGAAGGCATGTATGGTTTTTACACAATAAAGGAATCCCAGAAGTGGTCCCTGTGATGAGCTCTTATAAAGAACAAAGCCTAACTGGGGTAACTGAATCCCATATAGACACGTCGTCCTTTCAGTTCACTGATGAAATGACTTTACTTTTGGGAAATGTCTCCATGAGTTTTGACTTTGAAGTGGAAAAGGCCTTTACCTTATAAAGGGGTTGGGGGTGGGATATGTCCTATGTTTAAGGATCAGTTATCCTGGAAGTTCAGAACAGCCTGCGTCCCACCCACAAAATTCATATGTGCATCCTCTCTGTCTACCTCTTTTTCTGCTCCCACCCTGCAAGTTTAATCATATGTAATATTTGCAGAGGAATTGGCTTTTTCTTCCCATTTACAGGGAAGCACAGAAATTTCTCCAGATAGGCTGAACTGGCTCATGAAAACTTTTGGGTTCATTTAAATTTGCCTAGATCATTAGGTCTGATTTGAAGCAAATAAAGCATCCTTTGCCCAAGTGCCTGTTGGCTTGTTTGTTTTGGTTTCAAAGCCTTAAAACCAGGTATGAAAGTCTTCATGACTCACCTTTGTCTTTTAATGGGATTATTCAAACTTTGCATTACTGATAGCCATGTATTGATATGTATACTGATTTTGGTGAAGTCAATAGTTCTTTTTTTAAAAATGCTCTTTGACATCTATAAAGAAGAGATTTTGAAGTTTTTTTTTTTTTAATTTTTTTTAATTGTCAATGGACCTTTATTTTTATTTATTGATATGTGGTGCTGAGAATCAAACCCAGTGTCACATACATGCTAGGCAAGCACTCTGCCACTGAGCCACAACCCCAGCCCCAAGTCAATAGTTCTTAACTCAATAGTTATTAGTCAGCTGGGAGGAATCTTATGATTTCTCAGAGAGCCTTTGGTGCACACAGGCAAAAGGCACATCTCATCATACCAAAGTTAAGTAAGATATTCCACAAGTAAGTCTAGTAATGCTTTCCTTTTGTGACTATCTTTAGTACATTCCAAAAATTGCCACTAAAATATACTAAATCTGAATTTCTCTTGAATTCTACCTGATTTTGACCAGGGTGTGACTGCCAAATCATATTCTCTGAATTTGTAGAAAGCCATGTGTATGTGGGTGGGGGGAGTAATATACATAGCTGTGCCTGATTGAGAAAAGTGACCTTAGTAAGACAACTTCGGTCAGCTTCGGTCAAAAACCCTGGAGGGTTTGTGTGTTCCTCCCTTAGATATATCTGCATGTCCACAAGACAGAGTTAGTCTTAGTTTATCCTTGTTATTTATCAGTGAACTTGGGCTTTTGCTTCTGGGATTGCATTGTCGAAATAGGAATGATGATAATAGGCAATAAAGGTTGGAGCCATCCTAACAGATGACAGGAACTGTGGCTGAATGCAAGAGCATACAATTGGTTGAGAAGTCACAAGAATGAACTTGTGAATGAACAGAGCAAAGACTAGTAGTATATTTATTTCTGGGCAATCAGCAAAATATTTGAAGACTGAAACATTATTCTTTTTCTCTGTATTCTTTTTTGAGGATGGTTGTCAGTATGATTTACACTAACTTAAAAATTTAGATTGTTTCTATAGTTTTTTAAAGGAGTTGTCCCCAAAACTAATTCATAAAGTGGCTGCATGGGAATCATCTCACTGTTTGTTAACCATGCAGCTTGCTGAATTTTTACCTTGAACACAGATACAGGTCTGCGGTGCAATATCTGGTATGGCTTCCCAGATGGGCACACCTTTGGGAAAAGAGTGAATGTACTTCTTGTTAATAGGCAGAAAAACTGGCATAGCTTGTGCTAGGTATCTTTGGTGCTCTATACTATGTTTCTGGAATATAACGGGTAGAATGTACTGACTAGGCCAAAGAGAAGTTCATTAATTATTCAAGCTTATCACATTTAAGCAAGTCACATTTTAAGGAAATTTGTCCCAATCATTCTTTTCTGACATAACCTGCCAAGATTATGCTGAGTCGGTTTTGGGGAAAAGCAATCTCATTCTGTAGTCACAGGTCACAGGGTGCACAAATGGAAAGTAAGAACAAAGCATGGACAGGGACAAAAGAGAAGCCAACCAGTGAGAGGTAGCCTGGCATAATTCTGCTCAATGGAGCATGACCGTCCAAAGCGGGGGCAATTTAGCCATTTCTTTGGAGAAGAATCAGTGCTTGAGGACAGGAGGATATCCTAGCCTAGATTGTCGCCCTAAATTATGCTGAGCTACTTTTTTGGCCTTCTATAAACCCATACCACATTACAATAAACCATCTTATTTTCCTATTGTATAATTAAAAATCAGAGAATGGCCTTCTTTGTGACAGCATTTAAAGCATCTCTTGGGACTAATGCTGTTTCCACAATTTAGTTTGCCAATATTGATTTAAACATATATGTTCATTTATTAGGTTCCCACTTAATAAAAACTCACCTGATGGATTCACCAGAGACTATGATAATCCTGACCCACATCCTTTAGATTATAATGAAAAGAGTCGATACTTACAGACTGCTCAGTATGTGCCAGAATTATTCTAAGTGTTTTACACATATTCAGAATTTAATTTTAAAAGAAAATTTGGGTGATTATTATCCCCATTTTTTTTTAAGATGAGGAAATCAAGGGACAAAGAAGTTAAACTGTCCAAGATATCATAGCTAGCAAGTGACCGGCATAGTCATGATTTAGCATTTAGGCATGTTTGCCCCAGAGACTGTGTTCTTCACCACAGGGCCAGCTGCCTGTTTGGTATGGAAGGATATTCTGTAATTGTTGATGATTTGCAGTTTTAAAGCACAAAGCATTAATTAAAGAGGAAAGTTGAAACCCAGCACAGCAGAAATCATGGTGTGCTGGGAAGAAGACCTGTAAATTACTTAAGAAGGAGTTTGGGAGAGCGTGGGTTTGGCAGCTACTAAGCATTAATTGCTGGGGAAGATTGTCAAAAAGCTGGTCAGAAGGAAGGGATTGGAGGCAAAGGAGGGATGGTCCCTTAAAGACCCACCAGTGTTTCACATCTCTGTCTAAAAACATAGTATTCCTGGGCTGCACACAAAGCAATCTATCAGCAAGGAATCTTGGCACTCAACATTTACACACATCTTGTAATCTCAATGCATATACACAGAAAAGCTATATTACCCTGGTATGAACACCATAGATGAACCAGGAAATCCAACAAGACCTTAAAAAAATATTGTTCAGAAGAAAATCTTTGTCAAGCATCAATTTAATTGATAGAATGCTAAAGTAGATGCCATTGCTCAATTCAGAAGTAGATGAAGAATACAAACTCAATGACCATGAAAATATTGCCCCAAATGGAAGGACTTACCATTTCATCACACCAGAAGAGGGTACCTGTTTCAGTTGACAGGGAAGCTCCTTTTAACCCTCCCTCCCTCCTACCTGAAACCATGCCAGTACAATTTTCTCACCGTTGCTGGATAATATTTTTATATCTCTTTCTCCTTTTTGTTTTTTGTTCTTACTCCCCAACTCCCAAATTGGTTCAGAGTTTCACTGACCTAGGAGTAGAACTCAGTAGGTCAGGCACTTAGTAGATTGATTCCATGACAGAATGGAGCTTCTATAAAACACAAGTTAAAACCAAGATTTAAAGAAAAACAAACTTCTCACATCAAGCAAAGTTGTAGAGGAGGCTGAAAATGAGGGGGAAAAAATTCCTGTTGTGGTAATTCAGATGAAGTCAAGTAGAGATAGGGATGAGTTGTGGAGATGCCAGGGATTTCAAACATGGGTCAACAGGGCTTGGTGAAAGGATAGTAATAGCTATGCTTAGTGAAATCTTTCGAGGAGGAATCTTTTGAGGATGTGAAACTGGGCACTGAACTCAGGGCCTTGTGCATGCTAGGCAAGTGCCTTATCTCTGAGCTACATCCCCAGCCACAGTGAGTCCTCTTTTAGGGTCAAACACTGCATTTATTATCTCTATTATTCCTTGCAAGGATCTGGTATGGGAGACCCTTGAAAACTATTCCCACATGGAGTCTGCATCAATTTTCCTTTTTAGGAAAGCAGAGAAGATTAATAGGTCATGGCTATTGTGTGTTATTACTAAGCAAGGATCACTAAGATCCACATGTCCTTCTAAAAGATAGGCTGCTTGTCTGCAACAGGGGAACTGCAGAAGTCCCCGCTTTTTGATTTATAAGTCACAATTGCTGACATTTTTATTATTCACAATTGTGGTTGTTTGAAAAATATGTGCACAAAAATTTTGACACTCATCTCTTCAAGAAGCAGAGTCTAATTTCTTTTCCTTTTAGTGTGGGCTGGACTTAGTGACCTGATTTTAATGATGAGAAGGCTAGATCATAAAAGGTATCAGGGTTTCCCACTTGAACTTCCCCCACCCCCACCCATCACTTGCTCTGGGGAAGTTCACACCTTGGCATGAGCAGCCTTACAGAAGGGCTCTATGGCTAACAACTGAGCTTTTCTGCTAACCAACAGCCACAAACAAATATGGTAGATCATAGGGATACCAGCTCAGGTAAGGTCCCACCACTTCATCACAGGAGAAAGACCCCTCTCCAGAGTGTGTCTGTTGGTATCTTTTTTTTCCTTAAAGAACACAAGTTGGCAAATATTTTATATAAATGTTTAAGTCTTTATGGGACTTATTCAATCTATCACATATTGTTTGTTTATTTACAAAACTTTATAAATGTGAATGCCATTCTTGGCCCATTGGTCATACAAAAACAGACTTGTATTTGGCCAAAAGACCAAGGTTTAACAACCCCAGCTTTAGAATATGATCTATGTCAACTATTTAGGATCCTGGCTCTGCTACCACTTGATCCTGGGGCCTAGGAGAAATCATTCCGCCATTCTATGTTCAGTTTCTATTGGAAGCCAATTCTCCAGGGGTCTTCTAACATTTTTGTACATCTCTGCTCCAGTTTATCTTTTCAAGGATATTAGTAAAGATTATGGCCTTGGAAGAGAGACAGCACACAGCTTCTGTCCCCAGAAGTCCATCACAACTGTCATTGCCAAGGTCACTGAGGACCTTCTTGCCTTCAATCCATGGATACCTTTAAGTCTGCATATATATTTTTTTGGTTCCTCTGCATCATTTGATAGTGTAACTATCATTGCTTTCTTGAAATGGTTTCATCCTACAATTTCTCTGATAACAAATATTCCAGATTGTTTCTCCTACCTGTGTAGTAGGGCTTTCTCACCTACTCTCATCTTCCTCAAAGATTTTAAAATTCTCCTCTTTGCTTTTTTTTTTTAATTGTTGTTTGCCTGTTTTGCTTTGTGCTCATTTTCATTCTCTTCTACACTGTGGGTTATGCACTCAGTGGCTTTGGTTCTCTTGGACATGAGCATATTAAACTACTCTTTGGAGATCCCACTGGCATCTTAAAATCAGCTCATCTAATACTGAACTTATCATCTTTAACCATTAAATATATTTTGCCTGGTTTCCTATTTTATCAAATAGACCACCCATTTCCAAGGCCAAACATCTTTCCTCATTACTCACAACATATCACCAACCCATTTATCTCAATATTTCATAAATCCTCTGGCTTCCTTCTATTCTAAAGACTAGGACTTTGTTGAGTCCTTATCGGCATCTATTTCCTCTTCATTCTTCCTAATTGAACTCAATTCCAGTGCTCACCTCTTCTCCATCTCTGCTTCTAGAGTCCATGTGCCTCAGAGAATTTTATCTCAAGCCTAGCGCCAAGAATTAGACTGACTGGTTAAGAATTAACCAATTCCCCCGGGCATTGGCCAGGGTGGAAACTGGCATGGACTCTCTTTTGGACAATAAGAGCCATGAAAAGGCAAATGGAATTCTAACCCACAGGACATGTCTCACTCTTCTGGGAATGCTTCAATAATTGACCCTACTTCCTCTGGACACTTCATGGGTCAGTCATAGAGTCCGAACCAGATAGATATAGAAATTTGGCTGTCAAATCCTCCCATGCATTCATTCTTAGAAAGCTACAGAAAGATGTGCTCTCCCTAAATGAGATGGACAACCCAGAAAGTGAATGGTGGGACACCATAGCAAACAGGGGCCTGATGCAAGAGAGCAGTGGAGAAGTTCAGAGGATCCTCACCAAGGCCAATTCCAGGAAAATGGTGCAGGATCAGCAGAACTTAATTTCACTTTCTGCAATAGCATCATTTGCTTCTTGGCAAACTCGATAAGCTCTTTCTTGGGCAATGTTTCCTGCTGAAAGATGTCACCAACTTGTTCTCACATTTCCAGTATGTCACAAAAAAGGAAACATAATGTCTTGAACAAGGGTCTTTTTTAAAAATAAGCCTTTATCTCCTCACATCAAAGTTTTCTAATTTATCACCCTTCCACTCTTCAGGGAAGTCTGGTCAAGCATTCTCTTCACCTTAGATGTCAGGGTCCCAGGCATGGTGGATAAGGCCACCCCATCCTGAACAGGACCCTCTATCATGTCACCTCCATTGTAGCCTAACCCAGGATCTGGGAGCCAGGCCCCACAGATCCACTGCCTCCTGTTGGTGCCTTTTTAATCTGACCAGATGGACAAAGGCCAATCTACATCCTTGATCTTTACATGGCTTGTTTTGAGAATGGACACCTTGCTTTGTGGTTTGCGAAACCTCTTATGACAAACAGGACTCACATATGGTTTGTTGTTTTTATCCGAACTGTGGTGGTTCTGATGTACCTGGGATTCTTCACTTTACCCTTTCCTATAGCCATCTTGGAGTGCTGTCTCTTGTACATTATGCAACTGTCCCCACACATCTGTGCACAGGAAACTTTTATCCCATTCGGGGCACTTACATGGCCAGTATCCAGAGTGAATCAATTTGTGCAGATGCAGGTTGGCAGCCCCAAAGAATTTCTTGCTGCAGATGGGGGTAGCAATGTTTCTGCTTATGCTTTCAGAGTCCTGTAAGGACCAGGAAAACAAAAATGTCCCATGGTTTTTATGTGGATAATAACAAGGTTCTCCAGAGATTGGCTCCAGGTCTTTGTTATCAAAAGTGCCAATAGGGATAATATTTTCATCATCCTCCATGGCTTCTCTCAGAGGAAGTTCTGTGTGCTCAGAAGAATACCATGCTAAGCCTTCATCTTCACACTGCAAGGCATGGTTGGTTGCAAAGAGGGAGAGGCTCTGCAGGGGCTTCACTCTGTGAGTGGCAGTAGGTTTCACATCCCCCCTGCTCTTCACGCTGTTGGATTCCACTGGGAGCTCTTGCTGCTGCCTGGGATCCCTGCTAAGTGGCAGCCAGCCCTGGAGGGGGTGACTCTCCATGGACCACCAGATGGCGGCTGGACTTCCAACATATTTTCCTTGAGCCCAGGCTGAATTTATCTGAGATGCCTTCTCTGTGTCCCGGGTATCATGACATGCTGTCTCTATGTCTATCCTTGGGTTACCAGGTTTGGGTGTTTTTGTCTTTTGGGTGAGGTTCTCTTCCTTTGGTCTTGTGTATTTCCTAAGCAGTTTGCTAGAACTTCATTTGAGCTCTGAGAAAAATTCTAAAAGAAAGGGGAAAATACATAACTTTTATTCATAGAATTTGCTAACATTTATTCCAGAAATTACACAATTATTTCTGTTTCCCCAAGCAATTAGTTTCTAATTGTAAGGAGAATTAGCACAAAATTGCCTGATTTTCAGTCAAGATGGTGCTGCATGCGAGTTTATACTTTGATCACTACTCCCCAAACACGTGGCAATGCAATCATAGATAAAATATAACAGGAGGAAAAAATGTAAAATACAGCTGTGCTCAAAGTCAAGATAAAAACCCTCATAGAGTATAACTGAAAAGAAACACAATGCAGAAATTGGAGCTAAAGAAGTAAGTTTGTTGTGTTCTGGGTCTGAGAATTGGTAGAAGAGGCTGAGAGTGTAACTCCCAAAGTGTAGGTGAAATAAAAATGAAGGTGGGTTAGAAAAGGATGGGCTTGCAGTCTGTGAGGTGGCTGGTAAGTAAGCTCAGGTTTTCTACTGAGACTATTACTTACTATTCAATACCTGGAAAAGCAGGCAGAAGTAGATACAACCTCTGGAACAGGAGGTGGTCGATAGAAGAGGAAATTAGTAGCCTAGAAGACAAATTAACAAACAAACAAGCAAACAAGGATGGAGAGGGAGTGGGTCACAGTAAAAAGTTGGTAAAAACACTAAGCAAAAAGAGAAAAGCCTTAGCAAGACCGATAAAGGGACAGGGCAAAAAAACATTAGATAGAAAAATCAGGCAAAATTATATTTATGGCAGAGAGCTTTAGAACTACAATAGAACAAATACTATTCCAATAAATCGAACCATTTGATGCCAATACATTTTAAAAACTTAGATGGAAAAATTTCAGGAAGAATGTAAATCATCAAAATAGCCTCAAGAAAATGAAAGCAAATCAATAACCACAAAAAAACTTTAATCTGTTTAAAATCATATTCCCTTTATCTCAACTTAAAGAAAAACCTTTATGTTTATGTGATTTTGGTAAGTAAATGATCAAATATTCAAACAAAAGATA
Source organism: Marmota marmota marmota (assembly GCF_001458135.2). Lineage (NCBI taxonomy): Eukaryota > Metazoa > Chordata > Mammalia > Rodentia > Sciuridae > Marmota > Marmota marmota. The sequence continues at coordinate 11,915,269 of NW_026000019.1, forward strand.
ACCTTTTTCTAATAAAAACTATCCTAGAAAATGAGAGAAGGCAACATTTATATTAAAGACTGGATTGGGACAGAAGAAAGAAAGAAAATTGGCTGGCTCTCACTTACAAATGCAAATACAAAATAAATATTACCAAATAAATATTAACAAATCAAATCTAGCAGAGAAAAATAAACACACACAAAATCAGAAAGCAAACAAGGAAACAAAACAAAATACATATGACTAAGAAACACAGATCCAGGAAGAGGTCCCAGAAAGATACATCAATATGGAGACCCACAACAAAATAATGGTCCAACTATTTAAAGTAAGTCTGTGCTTGTGATTGTCATCTCAGTTGAGATGGAGCAGTCCTGGGGACTGAGTCCTCACCTGTGGGATTCGATATTATCCCCAGGCAGTGTTAGAATTGAATTGAATTGAGTTAGAGGACACCCTGCTGGTATCTGCTACAGAACTGCCCCTGTTGTCAGAGTCCTAGGCCAGATGTCCAATTCTGAGGTCCCAACAAATCTGAGCAACAAATCTGAGCAATCTGTTCCAAAAACCAAAAAAATAAAAAATAAAATAAAAGAATGGTGAAAAGCAGGTAACACTTTAATTACCGTGAAAAGCAGGTAACACTTTAATTACCATGACCATATTGGAATGGCAAGAAAGAACAAGCATCTCAGCCTTGTCTTTGGGCTACTGACAGGAGCTTTAGGTTTACCTGGAGAATGAGGCAGGGGCAAGAGGTGTGCATAATGATCAGTCTTGGTTCAACTGTGGTCTGGTAGGTCTCACCTCGGTTCTGGTTCTGACAGGTGGCTCTGGAGAAGTCCCTAGCTCTTGAGGAAATCTCTAGTTGTTTCCCAGGATGTTCACCTATCAGACCTGTGATCCTGGGCAGGGGCAATTTGGTCTCTATGAGATGATTGCTCCTGTTTGGGGTAGGGTTGGGGGGATTCTCAACATGGGGTGATCTGTGGGATGGCTCCACTGTTCCCAGAAGTGTAGGACAATGACTGAAGGCTTGTAGGCACACCCCCGGGAGTCTGGAATAGGACATTGTTAAAGCTGGCAGTTGAATGTTCCTGCAAATCTAGAAAACACCTTAGTGCCTCTTTTCTTGGTGCCTGCAGCCTTGAAAAGGCTGATTGTCACTTGGATGAACACTGCTTAAATTATTAACATGCCTCTGTGCAGAGCTGAGCAGAAGTCTGACCCAGACGTTAAGGAAATAAAGGGGACAGATAAAAATTGAAGGCGGAGATGCTAGGTTTTCTCCCACTTTTTGTTACCCCTTGGGTGTCTTTGAAGAGCCAGTGCTTTTTAGAAAGGTGGCTTCTCTAAGTCCCTATTGTATTCTCTTACTGGTGGGGAGGAATCCCACACCTTCTGGGCTCACAGAAGACTTCTGTATTGATTGCTCTGAGTGAGAGTACAGCAGAATGTAAGGGCTTTTTGTTTTGTTTTGTTTTTTTGCTCAGATGATTACTTTCTAACACAGATATCTGAAGATCTATTTTGAAAAAAGTCTAAGAAAATTGACAGCCACACCATAGGAACTAAACACAAGATTAACCTATAATGATTAATAAATTTCCATATACCAGCAATAGCCAACTTTAAAATGTAATAAAAATAGGTAAATAGTCACATTAGCAGTAAAATTTTTGATTTCTAGGAATAAAACCCAATAAAAGATGAGCAGGACTCTTACAGAGAAAATTACAAAAGACTATTGAAGAACATAAAATAGAACCTAGTTAAATACAAAATAAATTAGATTCCTCCTAGATGGAAAAACAGTACCATAAAAATTAAATTATCTGTAACTTAATCTGTAAAGTTGATACATTTTCAATAAAATCCCTAATATGAATCTCTTAAGGACCTTGATAAAACTGATTTTAAAATTCATATGGAAGGGCTAAAGACACATGAATGGCCAAAATAATTTTGAGAGAGGAAAAAAAATGAAAAAGTAACCAGGAGGAGTGCCCTGACCAGTTAGTAAAACATAATGTAGCAAGTCATTTTGGGATAATTCGGTCAGTTTTGAATTGACATAAGGATAGATGAATAGATTTACAAAACAGACTGGAGAACCTGCAAAGAGATGGAGCTCATAGAGGCTCTTGATACACGACAGAATGGAGTGGTGAACCATGGGGAAAGAAAAGTTGTTCAGCAGTGGTGCTGGGACAACCAGGAGTACTTAGGGACAAGCAAAGTTAGGCTCCCTGCTCACAACATAGAGGCTGAAATATCCAACTCTGAACAACAGGATATTAAAACTACAAGACATTACCATAGACATCTTCACAGCATGGAAGAAGATTTTTGTTGTTGTTGTTTAAGACACCAGAAGGAATCATGAATGAAAATAGGTTGAAACTAGACCACATTAAACTTTCAAAGATCTTTAAGACAAAAGGTAGCATAAGGAACTACAAAAGATGAGTGGGAGCCTGGGAGAATCTACAAAATTTAACTGCCAAGGAAGTAGTATCCATAATTTATAAGTAACTCAGACCAATTGATAAGGAAAACTTATCTCAAAACAAAACTGGGCAAAGATCATGAACAAAGTAACTAGAAAATGAAGTTTGAGTTACCAATAAATAAGGACAAAGATGCTCACCCTTGGGAGAATTAAGGAAATGGAAACTAAACTGCAATTCCATCTCACATCCTCTAGATCAGCACACATGCCCCAAACCTGAGAGCCCCCTGATGTGATTCACTGAGAAGGTCAAACATCACTTGCACAGTTTTCCTGCCCAAATGCATTACCCAGTCTAACCATGTGCAAAACATCAGGCAAACCCAAATTTAGGAACGGGAATCAAAACAACCATTCTGTACTCTTCAAATATGTCAATGTCACGAGAAAGAAAGAAAATATAAGAGACATGGGAATTAAATACAATGTGGGTTCTGGTTCAGAAAAAAAAAATGCCTGAAGAGACTTGATTGAGAAAATTAGTTAATTCAGCAGTTCTAAGTGAATGCTATGTTTCCTGAATTTGATAATTTTTCCACAGTTACATAAGAGAATGTTTTTGTTCTTGGGAGTTACACATGGGAATATGTAGGACTGGAATGTCATGATGTCTGCAACTTACTCCTGAATGGTTTGAGGAAGAGTGATATAAATAAAAAGTAAATTTCTGTTAAGAGAAGGAAGAGAGGAAGGAAAGAAGAGAGGGAGACAGACAAAGAGAAAGAAGGAAAATGCAGCAAAGTGACAATAAAATCACTGAATCCAGGTGGAGGACACATAATGGGTCATTACATCATTCCAGCAACTTTCCAGCAGGTTTGAATTTTTTCCCAAAGCAAAATGTAAAATGCAATTATTTATATTAAGTGTTGGCAAGGGTGTGGAAAAATGAAATTTTCATGCTTTTCTAAGAAGAAATGCAAATTATTATTGGTATAGTTCTGTGAGAATAATACAATGAGGGTGTAATATTATATTTCAATGACAATAGTGTGGCATGAGGATGATGATAATATGATAGCAATGCAAGCAAAGATGACAATGTCCATATCTTACACCTTAGCAATTCAAATTGGATATGGGAAGAAAATAATAGAACTTTGTGTTTTTCATCCTTTAAGAAAAAAATTGAATTTTATAACAGATATTATAAATAACTATAGAAATATTGGGTATAGGGAGTTTTTAAAAATTAATAGTGCAGTATGATCGGCAAAGCAGGAGATGATTCCCCATCAGAGATTCAAATGTGCACAAAAAGATATTTAAGAATGTTAATTGCAGTTTGATTTATAATAGCAAAAAATTAGGAAACAACCTAATTCTTCATCAGTAAGAGAATAGATAAAGAAGTTTATTTTATTCATATGATGGGATACTAAACAGCAGTTGAATGGAAAAGAGTTGAAAGTATCTAACTGGAGTGGGTTAGGAAACGTTGAATGAAAACAGTCACAGAACAGGTAGTCCATTCACATGCATTGTCTTGGTCTGCTCAGGCTGCTAGAACAAGGCACCATAGTCTGGGTGGCTTATAAACAACAGAAAGTTATTGCTTATGCTTCTGGAAGCTGAGAGTCCAAAATCAGGGTGCCAGCATAGTTGGCTCATGGTGAGGTCCCTCTTGTAGGTTGCACACTGCAGAAAGCCAAGCTAGCTCCATGGCTTCTAATCCCAATCAGAAGGACTCCATATTCATGACCTAATTGCCTCCCACAGGCCCAACCTCCAACTATCATCATATGGGGATTAGAATTTCTACATATGAATTTTGGAGTAGACACACAAACATTTGGTGCACTGCATCAATTTCAACTTGGAGGCAGATGTGCATCGAGGAACTATAGTGTGAAAGGACACAGAGAGGAGACGGCCATCAACAAGCCAAGGAGAGGGGCCTGGAACAGATTCTGCTTGCTTTCCTCAGAAGGCACCAAACCTGCAGACATCTGGATGTCAGCCTTTCATCCTCTAGAAGAAACTGTGAGACAATAAATTTCCATTGTTCAAGTCCCCTCACTGTGGTACTTCTTATGGAAGCCCTAGAAAACCAACATTTATAAACCAACATTATAGCTGACCAAAACAGAACCTTCAGAGGACATGTAGAAAGAAAGGTCTTAGGTGACTTTATGGTTATTTTTTTAAAAGTTATGTCTTCAGCAGAGGGGAAAAAAAAACCCTTTCTGCCCTTACATATAAAACAAGAAACTAAAAGACTAGAAGTTAGGGAGAGAAGCTGATCTACTAGTCAATTAAATATCCTTTCATATTTTAACAGTAAAGTTAAATTTTTAAAATCTGATATCAAGATATTTTTGTTTAATAAGCTTGGTGGGTCATTCTTATTGAGCAAGGGAGAACAATTCCCATGTCCTCAGAACTGTATTTTATGGCTTCCTAATTAAGGATGGGAAAGACAATTCCCAAGTTTCCTTTAGAGAAGAGTGGTGCAATAAACATAATTAACTCTAAGAGGCTTAGTAATAAATCACCAAGTCTCATGGGCATGATAAATACAACTAGGGAATTATTTTAATATTGACTTAGTGAAATAAACACAAATTCAACTTCAGAGCAACATGAATTTCAAATATAGTGCAGATATATTGAATTTTATGGGAAGTCAAATTTTAATGGATTTCAATTTTCCTAGAAAAGATCTGTTTGGCATGCTAATTTTAAGGCCATTTGTCATTGGAAAGAGAGGGCTGTGATAATATATAACTTCAGCTGACTTAATATCAGCAAGGATAATAATATCCTCCTAAAAATTCTTTGTGAGACCTTGCTAGAGAGAAAATGAAGCAAAATAAAGCACAGAACATAAATATGACCCAAGAGAGAACTTCTCCAGGACCACGTGTAGAATTTTGTAATCATATACATTGGTTTTTCAGTTAGCAATATGCTGACTCCTCTGATGTGGTGGGTGAGCATGCTGAGGGTTTTGTCTCATGTGTTCAGAATGGTGCCTAGGATCCACATCAGAGAGATGATCAATTGATGAATGAGATGGTTTGATGTGAGTCCATCTTAATTGGATCTCATAAACCCAGAGCTACCCCACTGACAGTAAGAAGTACACCTATCAGTTACAACCCTCGACTGTGATACTCAGTCAGATATGATACGTAGACAACTGGGTGGGATCAATAAAAGTTCCAATGTCAAGTATTTAGGTCTAAATATCTCCAAGCCAGTATTTTGATAAAGGGCCACTTATTTCTCCTCTAGTTCATTGATTCTTTAAAACAGAAGAAAAGAATCTGGAAAGTCATTTTCTCACCAACTTAAATGCAGGAAACTTATATAGATGGTTTATCTAATAACTCCATGGAGTGAAAGAAATCTCATGCATTCTTTAGGTATTCTACCATCTCACTGCTCTAGTTACTAGAAATGCTTTCCTGAGAGTGAGTGCCAAACTGCCATACGGTCAAATCTACTTAGGAGTCTCAATTTGCCTTTCAGAGATGAAAGAAAGAAGTCCATTAGAAATGACAGCTCTTCATTACCTAAAGAAAGAAATTGTATCTCCACTAAGTCTAATTACCAAATAAACATTTTTTATACTTCAATGAATGCTGGGGACAGTGTTAATTTGTAATGATGGAAATGGATATAAGTAGGGGGTTGGGAAATAGTTTAATTATAGAGCAATTTCCATAAAATATTTTTAGACTCTTATTGTATGCTTGTAATAATCTCTCTACAAACAGCTTGCTGAGCTAATTTTCACATGGTGAGTCCAAAGAATGTCCCTATAGGAAACCAAGAAAGTACCCAGAGAAGAAGAGAAAACCAAATTGGGGCCAAAGGAACTGCTATGGTTTGGACCTGGAATGTTTCCAAAGGCCCATGTTTTAAAGGCTTTGTCCCCAGCCCGTACTCCTGTTGGGGGGACCCTGGTCTCCTCTCTTTGCTTCCTGGATACCGTAAGGTGAGCGATTTCTTCCACCATGCATTCCCACCATGATTCTCTACCTCATCATAGCCCCAAAGCAATGGTGCCGATCAATCATGGATTGTAATCTCTGAAACTGTGAACCCAATAAAACTTTTTCTCTTGTTAAGTTCATTTATCCCAGCAACACAAAGCTGACTAAAACAGGAACCTTCAGAGGACATGTAGAAAGAGAAGTCTTAGATGACTTTATAGATTGCTCAAACTGTGTGTAATCTCTTTCTTAATGCTTTTACTTCCCACCTTTGAATTACAGGCAAGGAAGACCACACTAAAACATCAGTAAGACCAAAATGTAGTGATTCAATTATGTAATCAGGATTTATACATTATCCAGAAACTCTGTTCTTCCCCAAATTGGTTGAATTGAAGTCTCCTGGGGAAAATGTATGTATATCAGTTTCCATTAATTGGTAATTTCTCTAAAATATGATGGTCTCTATCTTCAAACTTTTCCCTTCCAAATCTTGAAAGGCAAACACCTTAAAGATAACTGGAATAGTATTTGAGAGTGAATTTAGTAAATATAAACCATCTTTCACTGTTGCAATTTCCAGTAATAGTAACCCTATTTGCACACAGTATCAATCCACTTTGCATATCCAGATTATAGGTATGAACATTTTACATTCATTTTGTAAACTAAAGATATAAACAGAACACTTCTAAAATGTCTGTTTTTCATGGCTTGAATATACGGTATTTTTTATTGTTAGAGGTCTCATTCCAGGAGGCATACAAATAAGCCCATGTTTATTCTTATACCTGCCCTTGTCTTTTCCAAGCTGACTTAGTTTATCTACTTGTAGTTTCTGCTCATTCCTGAAGTCTCTCACATATGCACAACTACAAAACATATATTAAAAACCTTTTTCCCCCTCCTATTTGCATTTACATTTATCCTACTTTTACATTTCAATCCTGGAAAGTGTAAGCCAAACACAACTGAGTTGAGATTGATATCAGAAAAATGTCTTCAGTATCACCAATTTCTTTTGTAGTACAAGACTGCCAAAGTTTCAATCATGTGGAACCAAGGATGATACTGCTTGATGTGGTGGAGATACTCCTGACGGATGATTATTACAGAATCAAAAGAATTATTCAAAAGGAAAAGACAGAGAAAGAGCCATAAAGGTCTCCCTAAAAGTATTTAACTTAAATTATCACATGCTAAAAAGTTTTAGTTTTGAAAACCAGTTCCTATTAAACTATATTATTCCCTAAAACCTAAAGAGACCTAAATACAGTTCATCAGTGTGAGTTTGGGGAAGTATTTAAATCTCTCTCTCTCTCTCTCTCTCTCTCTCTCTCTCTCTCTCTCTCTATATATATATATATATATATATATATATATATGTATTTTGACAGAGATTTGGATTGTACAGGAGTGGGTGTTTATCATGATTCACCATTGAATGGTACATTTTTTTTCTTACATACATGACAATAGCGGAATGCATTACAATCATAATTATCCATTCACAGCACAATTTTTCGTAAGTCTGTATATAAAGTATGTTCATGACAAATTATGCCATTATACATGAGCTCTCTTATTATTATTGTTGTTGTTGTTGTTGTTATTATTGCATTACAATTCTTAATACACCTTTATACCACAATTTATCATATCTCTGTATATAAGTTATGTTGACACCAAATTCTCATCTTCAAACATGTATTTTGTATAATGATGAGGGTCTCCTTCCACCATCCATTCTATTCCTCTTCTTCCTCCCTTTCCCTCCCACCCCTATTCCCTATCTAAAGGTAATCTTCCTCCTCTGCTCTCCCTCCCTACCCCATTTTGAGTTACCCCCCTTATATCAGAGAAGACATTCGGCATTTGTTTTTTTGGGATTGGCTAACTTCACTTAGAATAATCTGCTCTAATGCCATCCATTTGCCTGCAAATGCCATGATCTTATTCTTTTTTAGTGCTGAGTAATATTCCATTGTGTATAAATGCTACATTTTTTTTATCCATTCATCCACTGAAGGACATCTATATTGGCTCCATAGTTTAGCTATTGTGAATTGTGCTGCTATAAACATTGATGTGGCTGTGTCCCTGTAGTATGCTGTTTTTAGGTCTTTTGGGTATAGTCCAAGAAGAGGAATAGCTGGGTCAAATGGTGGTTCCATTCCCAGCTTTCCAAGGAATCTCCATACTGCTTTCCAAATTGGCTGCACCAATTTGCAGTACCACCAGCAGTGTATGAGCATACCTTTTTCCCCCGCATCCTCACCAGCACTTGTTGTTGTTTGTCTTCATAATGGCTGCCATTCTTACTGGAGTGAGATGGTATCTTAGACTAGTTTTAATTTGCATTTCTCTGATTGCTAGAGATGATGAGCATTTTTTCATGTATTTGTTGATTGATTGTATATCTTCTTCTGAGAAGTGTCTCCTGTTCAGAATGGTCCTTGGCCCATTTATTGATTGGATTATTTGTTTTTTTTTTTTTTTGGTGCTTATCTTGTTGAGCTCTTTATATATCCTAGAGATTAGAGCTCTATCTGATGTGTGAGGGGTAAAAATTTGTTCCCAGGATGTAGGCTCCCTAACTGAAGGCATTCCCTCTAAGACAGGGATGCCCTCTCTCACCACTTCTATTCAACATAGTTCTTGAAACACTGGCCAGAGCAATTAGACAATGAAAGAAATTAAAGGAATAACTATAGGAAAAGAAGAAACTAGCACTATTTGCTGATGATATGATTTTATACCTAGAAGACCCAAAAAACTCTACCAAGAATGGTACATTTAAGATATATGTATGATACATATTTTAATAGATAAAATTTTTATTTATTGGAACTTTAAAAGACAAATATTGAATTCTGGTTAATGATGTACCTTCTGAAGTGTTTAGGTATAAAGTGTGCTGATGCCTGCAACATGCTCCACATTGGGATTTAAGCAATCCGGAACATGTTCTCATAGCAATGAGAAAAGCACCAGAGGCCAAGATGCACCATGCAAACTTAATGTCTCTGTTTGTGTTATGACCATTAAGAACCCACTGGCCAGCACACTACCAAAAGCAATATACACATTCAAAGCAATCCCTATATTCTCCACTGAGCCAAAAAAAAACAGTCCTTATTTATTTGGAAGAATAATAGACCTAGAATATTCAAAGTGATTTTGAACAAGAAAAGTTATGCAGGAGGCATCACAATACCAGATCTCAAATTATACTGTAGAGCTATAATAGCAAAAACAGCATGGTGTTGGCATCCAACAGACATGAAGACTAATGGAATAAAATAGAAGACACAGAGAGAAACTCAAATAGCCATCTGATACTTGACAAATGTGCCAAAATAGACATCAAAGAAAAGAGCTTTTTTTTAATAAACAGTGCTGGGAAAATGTATATTCATATGGAGAAGAATGAAATTAGATCCCTACTTTCACCCTGCACAAGAGTCAACCCAGAATGGGATTAGACCAGAAAACTTGCAACTGCTAGAAGAAAACATGGGTTTAACCCTTCACCATGTAAGAGCAGGCACTGACTTCCTATACAAAACCCCTAAAGCTCAAGAAATAAAACCAAGAATTAATAAGTGGGATGCCATCAAATTAAAAATATTCTATACAGTAAAGAAAATGATTAGGAGAGTAAAGAGAGAGCTTATGGAGTGGGGAAAAAATCTTTGCCATCTATTTCTCTGACAGAGGATTAATATCTAAAATACATAAAGAACTAAATGCCAAAAAAAAACCCAAAACAAAAATGTTCAACATCTCTAGCAATCAGAGAAATGCAAATCAAAACTATACTAAGATTTCAACTTACTCCAGTCAGAATGGCAATTATCAAGAACACAAATAATAATAAAAGCTGGTGAGGATGTGGGGGAAAAGGTATACTCATACATTGCTGGTGGGACTGCAAATAAGTACGACCTTTATGGAAAGTGGTGTGGAGATTTCTCAAAACACTAGGAATGGAATCACCATATGACCCAGCTATCCCATTCCTTGGTATTTATCCAAAAGAACTAAAATCAGCATACTACAGCCATACAGCCACTTCAATGTTTATAGCAGCACAATTCATAATAGCCAAGTTATGGAATCAACCCAAATGTCCCAAAAGAGAAGAATGGGTTAAGAAAATGTGGTATATATACACAATGGAGTTTTACTCAGCCATAAAATGAAATGGAATAATGGCATTTGCCAGTAAATGGAGAAAAAAAAATGTTAAGTAAATAAGCCAGACTCAGAGAAATCAATGTTTTTCTCATATGTGGAAGCTAGAGCGAAATAATGGAAAGAAGGCAGTGTGTGTGGTTGGGGAGTATCAGATGTCATAAAGATCTACAGGAATCAGTGGAGTAGAAGGAGAACCAGAGGAAAGAAGGGAAAACAGAAAAGGGGAAGATAAATGGGTGATTTTAACAAAATCTCTTATATACACATATAAATATACCAGAGGGAATTTTTGCTTTATGTATATGTAGACAATACCAATAAAAATAAATAAATAAAGGAAGAAAAGGAAGATTAGTAAAGGAGGAAGAATGGGGGGGAGGGAGGAGGGAAGGAAAAGGGGGGAAGGGATTGAAATCAAATTCCTTTCATGTATTATTTTGTCCAAATGAAAAAAAAAATACTAGTATAATTAAAATACTCTAACTAAAAAAAAAAAAAAGAATCCACTATCCAGGAAATACAGCGCCAAGACCAAAGTCAATTGGTCAGAGATGGAGACTCCCTTTATGCTACTGGACGACACTGCAAAGTGACTTTGCAAAATGAAGAAGGGAAGGGGAACAAATTGGAACAGTAATCCAGTCTACTATCCTGGCCTGTGTGACTATCAGAATCCCATATAATATCTCTGAGTTTCTTCTTCTTCATTTATAAAACAAGAAGAATTTCAAGTAACCTTGGTAAATTGCTATAAAAATCAAATTTGATGTGTACACAAAAGATTTCCAAGTTTTATAAAGTCTTGCATGTTTCCTAGTTTAAAAAAATTTATTCCCCATCCCTTTCCATCAACCACCTTGAGTTCATATCAAGGTCTTCTCCGTCTTTCCCAGTAAGAGTGTTCATTTAGACTCACTCTCTAAACAAACTTTATTCTCATTCACTCATCTAACCAATTTCAATTCAAATAAGCAGAAAGTCATTAGCTTGAGACTGTCTCCATACTTAGAGTTCCTAAATGAGAAACGGCAGACTAACTTAGTACACATACCAAAAACTAAATTAGAATATATTTTTGTAAACAAATAGCAATCACAAAGAGCCAAGTTTTAGTCAATCCCAGGCAGCCAACTGATGAGATCAGGCCCAAATAAGGCAAATGCCTCATTGTACCCAAGCAAGTAATTTCTCTACTTTGCTTCCATGTTCAGCCTATAAAAGATTCCTGCTCACACTACTGGACAGAACAATCTGACCCTCCTCTGAATCTGTGTGCTGCCTTATTAATGAGTTGTTCTTTGCTCAAATAAACTCTACTAAACTTAATTTGTCTAAAAATTTTCCTTTTAACCTATGTGATTTATTATTACAAAAAATATTCATTACTATTTAAATGATTGTTTTCAGGAAACAGAAGCACAGAAGTCAATTATGTTTAGTCAACAACAACAACAAAACTTGAGATACCTTTCAAGAATAATAACACTGATAAGGATTTCCATAAAGTTTTGCTATAATTCTTAACTTTTAAAGCAATATTTCCACTAGAGATGAAGAAATAAATGGAGACTAATAAAAGAGGGCTATGTTAGCATTTTACATATTAAGGAAGATGTCAAACTAATATTATTTTCAACTTGTAAAATGGCATTTACCAACTTTAGTACAGGTTTTGTCTGTAGTTTTTCAAAAGGAAGAATGATCTATCCTCAACTGTCCCTTGTCCCTTTCCATCAACCCACAGGCAGGCATGGTCCAAGGAGGGCACTCCTGATAGAATCTGTGTATCTGGGGCAGGATGGTTGATGTGGATTACTGACATGGCCAATTCTTAAGGTTCCTACCTGACCTGGTTGTGCTCCAGGCATTTTCAGTTAGGTAGTGAGTAAATTGTTCATTAGGAAACTGAGTTGGTGGAGTCAATATGGAGACATGGGGATAGAATAAAGCATATTGAATAAAGCCTTCCAGAAGTTAGAATGTGTGTTTACCCTTAAATTTTACTTCTCTTTTTCTTCCTCTCATCTGAGCAGCAGGGCTCATTATCTTGACTACTCAGGTGATAGAAGCCACCTAAACAACTTAGAATTCTACTAGTGCTAGAGAATAATAGGCTACAGCTTGGACATAAGGCTAGCTCAGTGCAGGGCAGGGGGAGAGTCTGCTGAGGGGAGGGTATAAAGTTCCCGTAAGACAAAACAGCACAGGTGATTTCCTCTGGGTGGGAGGGAAAGCAAAATTAGGGACAGGAGTCAAAAGACTGACACTGGTTCACATTAGAGATAATAGTATTGGACAAGGGTGATGCAGTAGGGATAAAGACACATGGATGGATTTGAAAGGTATTTAAGACATAGAATAAAAACATTTGGGTGATGGATTGGTGAGGAAGGAGGCAGAATTGAGGATGTCTGATATCTGGCATCAGCAATGAAAGTTATCTCTTGCTGGGTCTCTTCTCCATACCCCTACCATTTTTATAGCTATTATCTTTCTGCCTTTTCTGATTCTCTTTTGTGTAGAGATTTAATTGTCATGCCAGATTATAGAATCTTTGAAAACATTAGCTACAGTTTCAGGTTTTCTTTTGCTTAGGTTGCATGACAAAAGATTCATTTGGTCATTTGTTGATTGGCTGAAAGTATCGACCTCAAAATTAGAAAGTCCAAAGTCTCAGAGATGCCAAAGCCCAAGCTGTAGGTGTTCTTAAAAATCTGAGAATCAAGGGGCTTGAGTGAAGGCTTGTACTTTGAGAATTGTTACATTGGCCGAGCACAATTTCACCAAGACTTTTCCCCACTTTATGGGCTTTGGAAATGTGGGTGGATGCTGTATTTTGTCAAATGCTTTCTCTGCATCTATTGAGATAATCATATGATTCTTGTCTTTAAGTATATCAATGTGGCAAATTATGTTTATTGATTTCTGTACTTTAAACCAAACTTGCATCCCTGGAATGAAACCCACTTGATCATAGGGCACTATATTTGTAATATATTTTTGTATGTGACTTTCCAATATTTTATTAAGAATTTTTGCATATGTTCATCAGGGATATTGGTCTGAAGTTTTCTTTCCTTGATGTGTCTTTGTCTTGTTTTGGTATCAAGGTGATACTAGCTTCATAGAATGAGTTTGGAAGGGTTCCCTCCTTTCCTATTTCATGAAATAATTTGAGTAAGATTGGTTCTAGCTCTTCTTCAAAGGTCTGGTAAAACTCAGCTGAGAATCCATCTGGTCCTGGGCTTTTCTTTGTTGGTAGGCTTTTGATGGCATCTTTGATTTCATTGCTTGCAATCCATCTGTTTAAATTTTGTATGTTCTCCTGATTCAAACTGGGTAGGTCATATGTCTCTAGAAATTTGTTGATGTCTTCAAGATTTTCTGCTTTATTGGAGTATAGATTTTCAAAACAGGTTCAGATTAATATTTCAGTAGTGTCCATGATGATATTTCCTTTTTCATCATGAATTTTAATAATTTGAGTTTTTTCTCTCTGTTTCTTCATTTGCTTGGCTAAGAGTTTATCAATTTTATTTATTTTTTCAAAGAACCAACCTTTTGGTTCCTTGATTTTTTTAAATTTTTTGATCCAATTTCATGGATTTTGGTTCTGATTTTAATTATTTCTTGTCTTCTACTGCTTTGAGTGTTGATTTGTTATTCTTTTTCTAGGGATTTGAGATGTAATATAATTTATTTGGTGACTTTATATTCGTTTAATGAAGGATCTCGATGTAATAAACTTTCCTCTTAGAATCACCTTTATAGTATCCCAGAGATTTTGATTTGTTTTGTCCCTATTTTCATTCACCTCTAAGTTTCTTTTTTTTTATTTCAGCCCTGATTTTCTCAGCTATACATTGGTCATTCCATATTATTTAGTCTTCAGATATTAGAGGAACCTCTATTTTTTATTTTATCAATGATTTTCAACTTCATTCCATTTTGATCTATTAGAATGCAAGGTATTATTTCTATTTCTTTTTGTATTTGCTAAGAGTTGCTTTGTGGAATAAGATAAAGTCTATTTTAGAAGATAATCTGTGGAATGCTGAGAAGAAAGTGCCTTCAGTCACTGATGGATGAAATATCCAATATACGCAATTAAGTCTAAATTTGTAATTGTATTTTTCAATTCTACACCATCTTTCTTCCAGCTTTATTTGGACAATCTATCCAGTGATGAGAGAGGCATGTTAAAATCAATCAGTATTATTGTATTGTGGTCTATTGATTCTTTAAATCGAGACGGGTTTGTCTGATGTGTGCAGATGCTCTATTATTTGGAGCATAAATATTTGTGATTGTTATTTCTTGTTGATGTGTAATTACCTTAGGCAATATAAAATGACCTTCTTTGTCCCTTCTGATTAACTTTGGCTTGAAGTCCATTTTATGATATGGGGATAGAAACCTCTGCTTATTTATGAGATCCATGTGAATATTATGTTTTATCCCCATCCTTTTACCTTTTGGTCTGTGGGTGTCTTTGCCTATGAAGTGAGTCTCTTGGAGGCAGCATATTGTTGGTCTTGTTTTTTTAATCTGACATTCTTTTAATTGATGTGTTTAGGCCATTTATACTCAATGTTATTGTTGAAAAATGATTTTTATTCCCTGTCATTTTTATTTATGTCTCATTTTTCATTTGGATTAGTTTCTCATTTGATTGACTCTTTCTCTAGTGTGGTTCCTCCTTTTGCTTGTTTTCAATTTTATTTTTAATGTCTTCTTCATGAAATATTTTATTGAGTATGTTTTATAGTTTTGAATTCTTCTAATTGTTGTTTATTATTTAGGGAAATTTTATATTTCATCATCAATTCTGAAGTTTCATTTTGCTGGATACAGTATTCTTAGTTGGCATTAATTTTCTTTCAGGGCTTGTATATATTATTCCAAAACCTCCTAGCTTTTAGGGTTTCTAGAGAAATCAGATGAGATCCAGATTTGTTGCCCTTTAAATGTCACCTGTTGTTTTTCTCTGGCACCCATATATCATATATATATGATAAAAGAATACAAAACAAAACTGAAATATACTAATCAAACTTCCCAGCCCTCAAAGACTGAGCCATGAAAAATAACTGCCTCCAAAAAATGCTAAAAATTTGGGCTGGGAAGGCTCAGAGCTATAGCACTTGCCTAGTATGCATGAGGCACTGGATTCAATCTTCAGCACTACATAAAAATAAAATAAAGATATTGTGTTCACCTATAACTAAAAAATAATATAAAAATGCTAAAAATGAAAAAAACAGTGACAAATATGTACATATGTGTGTCCATGAACCATTCAGCTCACAATTAAAGAGAGAAAAATATATTCTCAATAAAAAGTCAAAGAATTGTTTCCCTTGGCATTCAAAAAATTCTTGGCTTTCCTTCTTAGCAGTGTTAGGTGGGGTGGGATGGAGTGTGATGTCTGCTCCACCTTCAGGGTGGGGTTGCTGGAGTGTGAGAGGAAACCCTATAGGCAGAGCTCCTGGTGGTGGGTTTTAGGGTCAGGTAGGCTCCAGGTTCTTTGTTGAATGGTGACGGGCTGAAGATTTTATTTTGTTTTATTTTTATTTATTTATTTAGAGAGAATTTTAATATTTATTTTTTAGTTTTCGGCGGACACAACATCTTTGTTTGTATGTGGTGCATGAGGCTCGAACCAAGGCCGCACGCATGCCAGGCGAGCGCGCTACCGCTTGAGCCACATCCCCAGCCCATGAAGATTTTAAATCAGTGCGCCTCTAGGGCACAGTAGTTGCCAGTCCACACTGGGAGAATGGTCTCCAGGAATCTCTCCTGGGTTCCACTTACACAATGGAGGAGCCATTCTTTTGTCCCTTCTGTTGCCCACAGACCCCTACATTCCTAGTGTCTCAGGTTCAGTCTCCAAACTCAGTCACTCCCACCCTGACCCTTTTGAATTCCCAGCTGGGTGCATCCCTCCCAGATGATCCTGCAAGCCACAGGCCTCCAGGGGGAGGTGGGTTTCCACCACCCATAGTCCTCTGTGTAAGCCCCTCTCTGTGTCTTATTTTCTCTTGGTCACTCAGGCACACTCTGTGTCATGTGGTATGGGTTTCCCAGGCCTGTATTTCAGGCCCAGCTCAGGTTTGCCAGGAATTGGCTCCCAGGGCTGCTGGCCCCTGTGGCATGCTGCGAAAGGGCTCCTCACTCTGTCCTCCACAGGCCGCCAGGAAACAGGTTGCTTCTTTCCTGCACAAGGATGTTGGGCAGTATATCTTTCAGGTTAGTCTGGCAGAGTCTTTGATCTCTAATCTCTGTACCCAGACATGCCACAGGCCTTCTAAAATGCAGAGTCTTTTAATTCCCTTATCCTTCCACTTTGGTTGTGGGGGAGGGGGACTTCTATGGCTGGTGCTGGTCATGGTGGCAGCACCAGCAGTGGCATGAGGGATTTCCTTCCTATTTTGTTATATTCAGCCTCCTGAGTCCGTGATCTGCCTTGACTGTCCAGTGTCAATTCCCTGTAAAGTGCCCCATCTTTTCACCCACCTCACTGAGAAGCTGCCTATCTGCTTTCTTGGTTTCATACCATGGAGCAGTCAGGAAAGTGACCTCGTGTATTCTGCCATCTTGACTTCAAGTTTCTGTGGGTGGGAAGTGAATATGCAAACTGAAGAGGTAAAGGAAGTTTCAGAAGAGTATAGTGATATCCCTGATAATGGCCAAGGGCTTCAAAGGAAAATGGTATGTTCTAGAAGTGTGTTCAGTGATTTTTTTTCTGTAAGGGACCAGATGCTAATTATTTGTGGACTGTACGTTATTGTTATTAATATCTGCCATATTAATGTAAAATTAGCCATAGACAAAATGTAAAGCAATAGATATCACTGTCTTTCAATAAACTTTACTTATAAACACACAGTTACAAATCACAGTGGCCCAGATTTGGCCCATGGGCCATAGTTTGCTGATCCCTTTTCTAGATCATAATTTTTAGATTCAACTAGATTCAAACTAACACATTGAGACTCAAGTTCTCCCTGGAATAAAGGATTGGTCTTGAATTATAAATTACCTCACAAAAGCACAGAGGTGGACTCAAATCCCGCTGCCCCATCCATACCTCTGTACCTAGAATAATGCAAACATCTAGTGAATGCTAAGTTAGTGTTAGTTACTGGGCCAGCCATAAATGCAATATTGAACAGTCACTGAATCTGCTAAGATCTCTCCACTGAGTTCATAGCAAATCAAATAATTCACAGGGAATCAAATAGTGAAAATCAGAATATCTTTTGATGGTCTTTTATTCCTTTTCATGTTCTAATTTTTTAATATTTTTTTGTGTATCAGAAACTGTTAGATGTGTTTGTATAGGTTCTCAGGGTTCTCTAATAACTCTGCACGAAAGGTACTTTTATTCTCACCTCAGGGATGAAGTTACTGAATTCTATGGGTTAAGAGTATCCCTCCAAAAATGATATTTTAAGCTCATAAAACTTTATACCTCAGAATGTGATCTTATTAGGAAATAGGTTCATTGAAGATGTAATTATTTAAGGTCAGATGAGGTCCTTCTGTAGTAGGGTGTACTCCATTCCAACAAGCCTGGTGTTCTTATAAGAAGAGTGGCATTTGAAAACACCTAGACTTAGGAAGAATGGCATGTCTAGTGAGGACTGGAGTGATATATCTATAAGCCAAGGATCACCTGGGGCTACCAGAAGTTAGGAGAAAGGCATGGAAAGAGGTCCTTCCTAGAGCCTTTGAGTGAGTTTTCCTGACTTCCGGACTCCAGAGTTGTGAAACCATAAATTTTTGTTATTTTAGCCACTAGGTTTTTGATACTTTGTTACAGCAGGCCCTAGGAAACTAACATATTGAGACTCAAGGAATTAGTCACTTGTCTAAGATCACCCAGATAATTTGAGATAGAGCAAAAGTATTCAAATCCAGGACTGCCTGGGTCCTGGCTTTGAGCTTTTCTTGATAGTGCTTAGGTGAGTCAATCTTTGATTCTACTTCAGTGTGATGAAATGATGTAAAACCAAACATTGACTCATCGAAGAAAAGTGATTCCACCTCTTCTGTTCTCACTTTGTAATATTTGGAACAACATTGCTTTCTTTCATTTGCAGAACTCTTTACCGATACTGTCTTTAAAGACGTTTCTCATCCTTTCTAATACTGTCTTCAACAGTCACAAGCTATAAGTTCTGCTTTTCAGCCCCTCATGAAGAAGCTTCAACCTAGTCTTTTTTCCGTTTTTTTTTAAAAAGAAAACAACATTTATCAATATATAGCACACTCCTCTTTTAAAAATCCTCCAATGCACACCTTAATGAAAATCAAATACAACCAATAAATGTTTCTAGGTGATGTTTCCTAGAATCGGGGGGAAAGAACATGAGAAAAAAGTAGTGTTTTGCCCCTTTTAAAATTTATTATTTCCATTTCCCATTCCAATTCAGTGGGGCAAGCAATATTAACCTCATTTGTGGAAGAAAAAATTCAGGCAGAGAAGATTGAGTAATTTGATTGAGGTCCAAGTTTGTATATGGACTTCAAACATTCCCCACCTCAGTTCTGTCTGTCTCCAAAGTCTATAATTTTTTTTGTTTACCTCATTTATATGAATTATCCTTCCATTGCCTTCTTTAAGGCATTATTTTCTAATTAACACTACCTTTTCCTATTTCCTTCTCAAGTAGACACTTGAAATTATTCTTTTCCATATTCATACACATCACTAAATCTTCATGTATTTTGCCAAAAATGTAGGAAGTAAAATTGTGAAGTTTAAAGAAATATTCTCAGACATCCTTTTATCTTTGATCATTTGACAAACCTTAACAAGGCCTGTGTGATACCTTGGAGCCTGACAATCAAACCCATCCTGTCTATGTACAGACATTCTTAGAGACAGAGATGTCTTTTCTCCTGTAGGAGGCCTATCATTTCTTTTCATGTGGACCCTTGATTGCACCCCTGTCAGTCTCTTTGGGTACCTTTCTCTGTCTCAGATCTGTATCTTTCATCACTCCTGCCTTCTCCGCTGCATACTAATATTCCTTCTTTTCAAACCCTCCTTTATCCACTACCCATCAACTCACTACCTTCAACCTTATTTCCATCTTTTTCCTCTTGTCCCTACAGAGAACAGTGTAATTGTCACCATCACTTCTTCAACACATCTGCTGTAGTCAAATTTTGCTCCTACCTTCCCAATGATCACCCAAAAGGGGTTTAATTACCAAAACCAATATGTGCTTTGAAGTTACCATCCTGCTTCATTTGTATGGTGCTTTTGACAGTTTTCATCATCTTCTTCTGCCTAAAACTGACCCCTTGGCTTTTGGAAGATTGTATCCATTTCTGCTTCTTTTCACTTCCATTTTCTTTCTTCCTCTTCTTTCTAATGTGGCTCTGCTCATCTTTCACCTCAAGCTATGCAGAGAAGACTTCCATTCTGTGTGCTTCAACCAGTATCTCTATGTGTGGCCTGTGCACCAGAGCTCTGTGGCTGGTCCTACCCTCTCATGACCTCCTTTTCAGTATTCTCAAAGGACTTACTCTCTCTTAAGTTGGATAATTTTTGAAACTTTTTGAAAATTGACATTCTGTTTGTGGATATTTCTGGGACAGTTTAATAATTCAATACTTCCATGCAATGTGTAATGATCAACATTTCTATATCCTCAAATGTGTCTCATTTCTATGTGCTTGAAAAGCTCTAGACTCTTCTAGTTAACCTTGAATATACATCATAAATTGATATAGATAATAACTGTTCTAGACTATAAATCCCCTTCTGTGCTGTACAACACCAGAACTATTTTCTCCCATTTCACTGTATTTTGGTACCTATGGTCTAACTCTTTCTGTCTCCCTTCTCCCCTACCTTTTCTAGTCTCTTGTGACACTGGTTTGCTCTTTTCTTCTATGACATTGACTTTTTCAGCTTCCACAAAAGAGTGAGAACATGCTGTATTTGCCTTTCTATTCCCGAGTTCTCTCTTTTAACCTACTGTCTGGCATGTTCTTCCATGTCCTAACAGGATATCGTTATTTTTATGGCTGGATAATATTTCATTCTATATGTACACCACATTTTCTTAGTCCCTTCATTCATTGATAGTTGAATTCATATCTTGGCTATTTGTAAATAGTACTACAATAAACATGAGAATTCAGGTATCTCTTTGACAAAATGCTTTCATTTTCTTTGCATATCTACCTAGTAGTAGCCTTTCTGGACCATCTGGTATCTCTATTTTTAGTTAGTTTTTTTTTTTTTTTTTTGAGAAATCTCCATATGTTTTCCAAAGTGGCTGCACTAATTTACATTCCCACCAACAGAGCATGAGAGTTCCTCTTTCTTCACTCCATCCCTAACATTTGTTATTGATTGATTGATTGATTGATTGTCTTTTTGATAGCCATTCTAACTGGGGTGAGATAATATCTCAGTGTGGTTTTCATTCTTAAGATGAATACTGAAGTGAAAAAAACTAAAACTTTGTCACAAAGAAGACTCACCAAGCAGGGAGTTTCAACATCATATACAGAGATACAGAAGTATGAAAGACCAACAGAGGTTGATAGGGCTGTCTTCAGTTCAGAGTTGCCACAGGGTGAAGTATCATTGTTGGTGGGGGTGGGGAATGCAAAGAGAGAGAGAGGAGGGGAGGCTGGGCGGAAAGACAAATGAAATGAAGGGTCTCTCGTGTCATTCAGATGGTTTCAGAATTTCCCTTGCTTATGTTGGCCAATTTTGGGATTCAAAGCAGAAGAGAGCCATAACCAGCTCTGAATTCTAGAGAACTTATTAACTTAAGATGGTGAAAGAAGGATGAGACCATAGAGAAGGGGCCATTGAAGTTGTGGCAATATTCCAGGTCAGAAATAATGGTGGAGGGCAATGGAAATGATTGGGAGAGTAGGGACAATGGACTTTCCTAAAGGGAATCAAGTGAATTGGTGACTAAACAAATAGATGGCTGAGCAGGTGACACTAGGATGACGAGGTTCCTGGTTTGTGTGACTGGATAAGTGAAAAACTATTCATCATGATGGATTATAGAAATGCAGATTTGTTACAAAACATTCATACACTTACTCATTCATTATTCTTCAGATATTTTAACATTTACTTTTATTAACATATTAATTGTACATGTTGATGGGATCCACTGTGATACTACTAAATATGCGTCAGCATGCATGATCATATTCTACCACCCTTCTTCTACCGCCCTCTCCCTTTCCCCCAGAAGTTTTCCCAGGTCCTAGTAATCACTATTAGACTTTCAGATTAACTTTTAAAAAAATTTCTACATATGAGAAAGAATGCATGATTCTTGTCTTTTATGCCTGACTTATTTCACTTAACATGATGTCTTCTACTTTTACCCATTTTTCTATAAATGACAGCATTTCATTCTTCTTTATGGCTGAATATTACATATAGTGTGTGTGTATATATAAATTATGTACTTTGAATATAACTTTGAATATGTATAAAATCATATAATTATACATCATATTTTATAGTCACATATATCAAATATATATATATATAATTTTTTCCTTTATCCATCTCTTGATGGGGAGCTAGATAGATTCCACATCTTAGCTATTGTGAATAGCACCACAAGAAAAGTGGGCATGCAGTTTTCATTTCTGTATGATGATTTCAAATTCTTTTTTGATATATACCCAGAAGTGGTATAATTGAAACATATGGTAGTTCTATTTTTAGGTTTTTGAGGAAACTCTATACTGTTTTCCATAATGACTATAACAATTTACATTCTACCAAAAGTGTTTAAGAGCTGCTTTCTCCACATCCTCACAAGCATTTGATTTTTGTTTTGTTTTGTTTTGGATAATGGTCATTCTGATGTGGGTGAGATAGTATCTCATTGTAGTTTTGACTTTCATTTCCCTGATGTGAAGGATATTGAGTATCTTTGCATATATTTATTGGCCGTTTGTATTTCTTCTTTTGAAAAGTGTCTATTCAGATCATTAACTAATTTTTAATTGGTTTACTTAGGGTTTTTTTTTGTTAATTTTTTTTTGAATTCTTTATATATTCTGGATATTAACCCTCTGGTTAAATGAAGAGTTGGCAAATTTTTATTTTCCATTCTGTATGTCATCTTTTCACTTTATTGGTTGTCTTGTTCCTTTGCTGTGCAGAAGCTTTTGAGTTTGATGTAATCTCATTTGCCAATTTTTGCTTTTGTTTTCTGTTTTGGGGGTCCTATCCAGAAAATCATTGCCTGTATCTATGTCTTAAAGTGTTTCCCCTATGTTTTCCTCTAATAGTTTCAGAGTTTCAGGTCTTACATTAAGGTCTTTGTCTCATTTTGAGTCAATTTTGCATAGGATGAGAGAAAGGGGTCAAGTTTCAGTCTTTTGCATGTGGATGTTCAGTTTTCCCAGCAGCATTTGCTGAAGAGGCAGACCTTTCCCATATGTATGTTTTGGGCCCTGAGTTAAGAATCAGTTAACTATAGATGGCGAGGTTTGTTTTTGAGATCTCTGCTCTGCTCCATTGGTCTATGTGTCCGCTTTTATACCAATATATTAATTTTAACTTCAGGGTTCCTGAAATTTCAGAACTCTTGAATCAGTTCTATAATATTGCCTTCATGAAGTTTCTGAAGTGTTTAAACAAAGGGAACAAAGTAATATAAAAGGGCTTTATTATTAATTGGACTAGGTTTGATGTTTTGCCTTTCTAGAAACATCCCTTCTGTTAACTCCCACTACTTCTTCTTGGGAACTGTTTGCCTCCCTGACTCTGCCATAGGTAGGCAAATTATATAAATTAGTTCATTCAGGGCCCCTTTGGGAATTTTCAAATAGAAATTAAGAAAAGGGACTGGCTCTTTTTCTTGATTCAAAACTGAAAGATGCTGATGCCCTTGACTCCAAACCTTGTGGATTGTGCTTGTCCAAGAGAAATAGGGTGAGGAAGGCAGAGGCAAAAGAGTCTGGAAAGAAAGTTAATCCAGTTCTAGTCAACCCCAAGAGTAGCTACCTTCCTGCCCTTTTCATAGTTTTATTATATAAGTCAGTAAGTTCCCCTCCTTCACCACCCCACTAAGGTATTTTTCCCCTCAGTTGTCTCACTAGTGCCTGATAATTCTGATTAAATCTATCTCTAATGCAGTGCCTTGGTTAGCATCTAACCTTAAGGTCAATGCCTACATGTTCTTCCCTGAACTTCTAGATGTGGGGTGCTTGGTGTTGGCATTGGAGAACAAGCCATGGAGTCTTCATTGTTTGAGGAAGACAGCACAGTGCAAGATGGCAGGGCATGTTTTGAAGAGGGAAGTTCTAAATCAACTTACACCTTAGGTGAGAAGAGGGAGTGAGGGAGAGAGAGAACAAAATGGCCAGCTAGCTGTGAGGAGGCAGATCCTTAGCTGTTAAGAGACAGTAGCTAGGAAGAAAAAGAATGTGAGAAGTAGAAGAAACAGCCATCAGGCAATGTGGTCCATTCAATCACCTGGAACCCAAGAGAAGCAGCCATTCCTTTTCCCTTGGGAAAGGGAGAAAGGTGAACATAATGGAAAATAGAGAATGGAACAAAAATTCCTTCCTCCTATTCACAGGTAGTTAGTAAGCTCTACTGAGAAAATGAACTTTTAATTTTATCTCACTAATTTTAAATTTAAAATAATATTAGTATTAAATATTTCTCCATTAAACATAGCTCCATTATCTTGGTAGGATCGTATTTCACTTTAACCATTGCATGGTCTCAGCTATTATTGTACAATAGTGTGTCAGGCATTTGCATCATTTCTAGCATTACACATCAACATATCACTGAGTGAGTTGGTGTCAACTTGTTAATTCAGTTAAACGGTTGCTTTTTAAAAACACTGTAATACATTTATTTGAATATATTATGCAGAAAGCATTAGTTTATGTGGTATCCATGTAAACTGTAATTGGTAGTTAAATTGAAATACATATTATTATAATGTAATTAAATTATTTTTAGGCCAACAAAAAAGTATCACAGATAAATTTTTAAATTTAAAATAAAGACATGACATTGATGCAGAATCAAATGAAAATGTAGAACGGTAAAGGAAAAAGAGACCAGAAGAAGACATGTTGCAAATTTTACATGAATTGCAATTTAATGAACAACAATAACAAAATATTATCTGTTATGTAAAAACAATTTAAGAAAATGGATATTTTTCAGCAAATCCACTGTAAATTTGGCCAATAATAAAAAGAAGAAGCAATTAAATTAACTGTCTGAAATCAGAATTAAATGACCCCCCCCTAATTTTTATAATGATTTTTAACAGGGTCTGAGATTGTAACATTAGCCAGTTATAAAATAATGTGGGTTCTTCACATGTACACACACTCTCTCTTTTAGATGGAGAGATGGAATAAGAAATTATTCATTATGCAAATGTTTTTAGAAAAATCTGAGGAAAAGACAAAAAAAATTTTTACAAAAAGCAAAACACCTCAACTTAAACCACCAAACACTTTTCCCATAGAATATTGAACCCAACATCATCAAAGATCAATTGTTTCAAAATTTGAAAAATCGCTAAATAAAAGCAATTACTTGCTTTTTTTTTCTTGCTATGTTACGTATTTTAAAATATTTGTGCTTCGTTTTCAGAAGCAGACTGTCAGAAAAGTGTTTAGAAAACAGTTAAATTTTTTCAGTATGTATGTGCAAATGCACATGAATCATTGCTGTTTTATAACACTGTTGAAAGAAATAGGAAACAATAAATTTGGTGATCTTATATTCCTTGCCAGTACATGTTGGTTGAGTAATAAAAGAGTTCTACAAAGATTTATGATACTATTAATGCCAATACTTTTAAACAAAAGGAATGCTTGCCAAATACTCATCAGAGAAAAAATGACAGGGCATCATTTACAATTTCTGCTTGATATCATACTTCTCATATGAACAACTAAATTTGAAACTCTAAAGAAAGGAAAAACTTGCATAAGACCCAGCTACTCAGGTATTTCTGTAGAAATTGAACCTTTTCATAATAAAAATCAATAACAAATTTCACACTTTCCCAAATTCAAATCAAATGTGTAAGATTTTGTGTGATCGGCAGTGTTATATAAGTCAGTTGCAGTGTTATATAAATTAGTTGCAAATGCTACAAGAAAAATTTGAAAACAGTTTGTTAATATTTATAAATTTTGACATGCTACTTATATAATTCCCTTTGAATTGGATGATAATATGCAAGTTAGTGAGTTTACTAAAGTTGACAAAGAGTTTTGAACATGAAATTCATTTACTTCAAAGTCAAAGAAATTTTTCTAAAAGCATTAAACAGTTTTGTTTACGTGCATGAAAATTTGAAAGGGATGTGATATTTTGATAATTGTTTCAGTTATTTTTAAGTATGCCTGGGACAATTTCAGTATAGAAATCTATTTTTTCAACTGTAAATTTTCAACTGAAATCTAAGTAATAATTAAGTATTTCTAATGAAAACTGATTATCTGCATTGTAATCTGTTGTAAGTATATAATACATCCAGGCTTCAAAGACAGTATGACAAAAAGAATGGAAAAGGTTGAAATAATTTTTGTATTGATCACATAGTAATATTGTAATATGCTGGCTAAATAAAATATTGTTAGAAATCAATTTATACCTGTTTATTTTTACTTTTAAAATGTGACTACTAGAAAATTTAAATTTTTTTTTGTGGATTGCATGAAATTTCAGTTCTACCACACTGGTTTGGAATGTAAGGCACAGAAAGAGTCTCACTCCCGGACACCCTGCTGTTTTAAGGATGGAGACTACATCTTGCTTTCCCCTCAGTATTTACTTAGCCCGGTAGTTTTTATCTAGTAGGTAATCAAAATGTTTGCTAAATTAATTTTATTTGGAATGAGGCATTAGTTTCTGTCATAAGAAATGACTCTCATCTTTCAGGTTGTAGAATATTACCACCAATTCAAAATTTGTTCAACCACGGGGATATAAAATACTTCACATTTCTCTATCATCCCTTAGGTGCCAATTTTTTGAGCATCTTTATTTCCTTCTGAGTTTGCCATGGTGCCGAACACTTGAGGGCACTGAATAATTGAGTTCTTTCTATACTGATTACTTCTGTCAGCACCAAGATAGAAATGCAAAGCTAAAATATCAAGAAGAATCCTGCAGGGAAAGCGAGGAGGAGCTGCAGGCAGAGAGGAGATAGCTTTAAAGCAGAAGTGGGTGAAAATCTAGTCCATGAAGCAGGAAATGGAATTGAGAGCCCAGCCATAAACATGAGGTACTCAAAGGAGAGCGACTTCCAAGATAGCAAATAAATGCAAAGGTTTAAATCACCAGCAAGAGGTCAGGATTTGGAAGCTAAGATGTAGAATGTTGGAGATCAAATTAATGTACTTGTGATCTACATACTTTTGAAGATCTAGGCCGGGAAGACCACCAGGAATGCTTCCCCACCCACCTTGAATGAATCTGGTCTATAACCCTATTCCTGTTCTGTTCAAGGCCTTCTGCTTCTGCTTACTGGAAGTGGGGACACCAGAGCTGCCACACATCTTATGTGATCTTCCATTGCAGCACTCAAGCAAGCACAGAGAACAAAGGAGAGTTACCAGGAGGAGGTTCCTCCCCTGAATCCACTGATTCTGCCTCATTGATGGAAAGTACAGAACTACTAAACATGCATGAGGTACTGGGTTTGATCCCCAGCACCACATAAAAATAAACAAATAATATAAAGATATATTTTAAAAAAAAGAAAAGAAAATACAGAAGTAGGATGGGTTCTTGCAGCTCTTTCAAAAAGTTAGGAATGTGTGAAGCATGCTCAGCTGCCGTGTGGGACAGTGAATTCCAATATATAGAAAGCTATGACAACCAAAATAAACACAGGGCCATCAGGCATGGACAACGCACAACTGTAACCACCTATTTGTCTGTCCTAGGGTGATGTCATCCTTTCTTTAGAAGGCTAAAGGAAGAGCAGGAAGAAAGGCATGTACCAGGTGTTTTACCCATGCCATCTAATTGAATCTTGTCAACAACCTATAAATTAGGTATCAACACCTTCAGTTTACAGAGAGGAAGCTAAGACTTGGAAAGCAAGAGGTATAGCTAATAAACTGCAGACCTGGGGATCTACACCAGTGTCTTCCTCCAGGGTGCATCCCCTCTGCTCTTCTAAATCAGCATGGGATCTAAGAAGGGAGGTTTTGGAGGGGTGACCTCCCTGAGCTGATATTTTAGCTTTTTCCATATTAGTGTTCACTACATTTCTCAAGGTCCCCTTGGAAATTACTTCATCAGTGAGCATCTGTTGGAAAACAAATGGTTGACATATAGAAAGTGTTCATATTGTAACGTATAGAAAAAAAAGCTTTCTCTCCACTAATCAGAAAGATGCACATTGAAATGATGAATCAACGATGAATTTTAAAATACTCTTTCCTGGCCCTTCAAATCACCTGTGCACTTGCCCTATGTATGCTTACTTCAGTTTATAAGGGTGAACCACTGATTCCAGCCTGCATTCAATTATAAGAATTCACAGCCCCTTTTCCCCCCTGACCTCTGGTACTCTAATTCAAGTCCACTTCCCTGCTGAGTGATCTTAACCTCAATTTTGTCTCTGAAGCCCTGGCAGTATATATGCTACTTGGCAATTTGGTCTAAGTTTGATTTTTTTTGAACTTCTACTCCATCTCTTTGGCTCCCAACTTTCTCCTTTGCCTCCCATGAAAATTTCCCACCATAGGCTCAGTCCTGAGGAGTCCAATACAGCCATAGCCATTCAGTAGACTATACCCTGTCAGTCAGGGGCTGAGGTGAGAAGGCTGATATGTCTAAAAACCATAGCTGTCTCTGTCAGCTCCTGGCAAAATGAATTTAGCTATGCTCTACTTTCAGTTTATAAGAAATGGGATACTACAGGTGTATAAATCACGGTTTCAGCAGGTGTGAGACCCAGGAAGAGCTGATTTTTTTTTTCTTTTTTTTAGCCTAAGCCCAGTTGTAGGAGTTCTTACAATCTTTTTATGCTATCAGGCATTCAATTGATCGGATGAGACCCATTTCTGATGCAATCTGTTTTACTCAATCTACCATTCAAATGTGAATCTCAACTAGAAATAACCTCAGAGATATAGGATAATGTTTGGACAAAGTGTCTGGGTACCCCATGGTCCAGCCGAATTGACACATAAAATTAACCCTTACAACCTTGCTCCAGAAGCAGCCACCCATGCTATTAGCTCAATTATCAGAGGTGGATTAATGCTATAAGCATTATGAATCTTTACTTGGCCTACCATTTTCTCTCTCTAGTATACCATATGCCACTCCCCCAGGAAACGTTTTTGGTCTGTGCAAATGGAAGAACTGCTTCACAGACCAAAAATCTGACAGAGTTACAGATTTACTGCCTACAGCCTTTTCTCCATTAAAACCTCATCTACCTTCTAAACCTGTGGCAGCTGCCCCTTCACAACAGAACCCCATGAACTTCCAGGAGGTTTGCTGGGCCCTTAACTTTCCCCCAGGGATATAAAAGTATCTTCATGATAATGAGCGTGACCACAGATAAGGGACTTAGGATCCCTTAGTTGTCCCTTAGTTTTTCATCAGTCAAATGAGAATAGTAACATTACTTGCTTGCCAGGGTTGTGAGAATTTGTCTAGAGCTTGGATAAGCCTGGCACGACATAAGCACTCAGGCTGAGTTCGCTGTTCTCCTCCTGAAGGGATAAGGAGTACCGGCCCTTGGCCTGTTAACTTTCTCAAGGGAAGGAAGGTGGACAGTCAATGCACTATGGGAATTCCCCATGGGAACCAATGCCAAATAGAATGAAACTGGGCCGTGGTAGCTTTACTTCAAGTACAGCATCAGAATGCAGCTTCTTCCAATGAGTCATGAAGCAGTATGTGTGAATGTTCTCCTGGTGGCTTTCTTTATTGTCTTTATAAAGAAAGACACCGATGTTTGGCGAACTCATATGTGAGTGAGGCCAAAGTGGATTCCTCCCCAAAGAAGGAAACTAGGTATCTGTCTCAGGATCGGTAGAGGATGTTGCATGCTTCTAGGGAGGTGAGGTTGGTATGTTATGGTTGTAAAATCTGCTGGGTGGCCGGGGACAGCATTTTGGTGTTGAGAGGGATCTCTTAAACAGGTTTTAGACAAAACTCTGCCCCAAAGTTGCCTTAGAAAAAACACTAGTGTTTCTATGCCTCTATTTTATAATTTGAAAATTAGACATTAAATAGCTGAATTCCAAAGCCCCTTCCAGGTGCAGTATCAATCTGAGAATTGGGTAATTTGTGAATCATCAAGATTTAGAAAAAACATAAAGAGATAGGTTTCTCCCTCATGTGGTACCCACGCTCATAATTCCTGAACAATATTATTAAATAGAAAATAATGTAACAGACAGATAGACCAGAGGGCTATTTTAAGGGCCTGTTAGCATAACTCCATGAGACTTTTTGGTAAGTGACCTTATTGTAGTTCTGAAAGTTCAAGCTGTGTTAGTCTCAGAGAGAGGGGGTGGCTGGAGGAGAAAAATGAATAGTGTGTCCAGGTCTCGGAACACTGTATCCATCTCTGAAATCACATTGTGCGCTGTCTGGCTGGAGATTGATGAGATGCACTTGACTGGGTCGAGGACATTCTCAGCACCCACCCTGATTAGCTCAGGGGATAACTGCTGGAGGGGGTTCCTCAAACTTCTCATGTGACCCTCCCTCACCAAGACTTGGCAGAATCTGTACTTCCCCCCATGAGATCTTCTTTTCCTATTTGTATCCCTTTAATTTCGTTCTGTTGCCTAACTGCTCTGGCTAGAGTTTCCAGGACTATGTTGAATAAAAGTGGTAAAACAGGCCAATCTCTGTTCTGTTCCAGTTTTTAAAGGGAATGCTTTCATTTTTTATCTATTAAGAGTGATGTTGGCCATAGGTTGAACATATATTACTTGTACAATGTTGAGATATATTCCCAGTATCCCTAGTTTTCCCAGTATTATGAACATAAATGGATGCTGTAAAAAAGCTTTTTCTGCATTTATTGAGATAATAATGTGATTCTTGTCTTTAAGTCTTCTGATGTGGTCAATTACATTTATTGATTTCCATATGTTGAGCTAACTAACCTTGCATCCCTGGAATGAAACCCACTTGGTTATAGGACAGTATCTTTTTAATGTGTTATGTGTGTGTGTGTGTGTGTGTGTGTGTGGTGTGTGTGTGTGTTGTATACAATTGGCAAGTATTCTATTAAGAATTTTTGCATGTTAAGTTCATCAGGGATAGTTGTCTGGAGTTTTCTTTCCTTGATGTGTCTTTGTCTGATTTTGGTATCAGGGTGACACTAACTTCACAGAATGAGTTTGGAAGAGCTCCCTCCTTTTCTATTTCATGGAATAGTTTGAGGATTGTTGGTGCTAGTTCTTCTTTGAAGGTCTAGTAGAAATGGGTTAGAATCCTCCTGGGCTTTTGTTGTTGTTGGTAGGCTTTTGAAAGCATCTTCAGTTTCATTGCTTGAAATTTATCCATTTAAATTTTCTATGTCCTCCTGATTCAATTTGGGTAAGTCATATGTCTCTAGAAATTTGTTGATGTCTTCAAGATTTTCTACTTTATTGGAGTTTAAATTTTCAATATAGTTCCTGATTATTATCTGCACTTCAGTAGTGTACATAGTAATATTTACTTTTTCATCACAAATTTTAGAAATTTGAGTTTATCCCCTCTTTCTCTTGGTTAGCTTGGCTAAGGTTTTATTAATTTTATTTATTTTTTCAAAGAACCAAGTTTTTGTGTCATTGATTTTTTGAATTTGTTTCAATTTCATTGATTTTGGCTCTGATTTTAATTATTTCCTGTCTTCTACTTTTTTTTCTTCTTTGTCTAGGGCTGTGAAATGTAATGTTAGGTCATTTATTTCTATTCTTTTAATGAATAAACTCAGTGCTATGAGCTTTCCTCTTAGAACCGCCTTCATAGTGTTCTAGAGATTTTGATATGTTATGTCACTATTTTCACTTACCTCTAAATATTTTTTCACCCCTGATTTCTTCTGCTATCCATTGATCATTCAGTAGCACATTATTTAGTCTAGGTGTTACAGGGGCTTTTATTTTATTTTATCATTGATTTCTAATTTTATTCCATTATGATCTGATAGAATGCAAGATATTATCTCTATTTTTTTATATTTTCTAAGGGTTGCTTTGTGGCCTAAGATACGGTCTATTTTGTAAAATGACCTGTGTGCTGCTAAGAAGAAAGTGTATTCAGTCATGGATGTAGCATGAAATAATTGAGAAGGAGGATGAGATAGAGTAGTAATAAAGAGTTAAAGGAAGAGTGAAAGAACAATAGAATTTGACTGTTAGCTAAAGAAAAGAGAGGAAGAGAATCAAGGGAAATAAGAGAAAAACTATATATATATATCCAAAGTATATTAATCAAAAACCCCAGTCCTCAAAAGACAGAGCCAAGAAAATAACCATTTCAGAAAATGCCAGAAATGAGCAAAGTGAGATGAATATGTATATGTTCAAATGTCTATGGATCATTCAGCACACAAAAATTAAATAAAAAAAAAGGAAAAAGGTACTTGATGGGAGATTAAGGAACTGTTTCCATTCTAATGGTCAAAAATCTGTCAATAATATTATATGTCGGTTGTCAGTTCCCAACTGTCTTTCTGTTTTTTTCTTGAGGTTTGTATTGTCTGCAAGAGTAGTAGTCGGGTTGGGCATGGTGGCACATGCTTATAATCCCAGGGGCTCTGGAGGTGAAAGCAGGAGGATCACTAGTTCAAAGCTAGCCTCAGCAACTAAGGCGGGGGGGCCCTAAGCAACTCAGTGAGACTCTGTCTCTAAATAAAGTACAAAAATTTCTGGGGATGTGGTTCAGTGTTTAAGGACCCCAGTACAAAAAAAAAAAAAAAAAAAAAAAGGAGAGAGGGGGAGAGACTAGAATTTGTGAAGTCAGAATTAGACAGGCAGTCAGTATAGATAGGTAAATCGAGTCAGGTCCCATCAAGGAGGCCAGTTTTGGATGAGTTCAGCAAGTTGGAGACTG
The DNA here is from genome assembly GCF_001458135.2 of Marmota marmota marmota. Classification (NCBI taxonomy): domain Eukaryota; kingdom Metazoa; phylum Chordata; class Mammalia; order Rodentia; family Sciuridae; genus Marmota; species Marmota marmota. The sequence continues at coordinate 11,947,988 of NW_026000019.1, forward strand.
TCCCTTGAGAGATAGAAATGTTAATTCCTTCATAACCTTTCCTCCACCCTTATCAAGAACCTGCCCCTGCTCCAACCTGTTGCTAAGGTAACCAGTACCAGGAATTGCCCCTCCCTACAGAGAACTATAAAGTTATTAATTGATGTGTCCTGGGCAGCACCATCCTGCCCTTCCCCCTTCAGCCCACCGGTTTCTCACCTTTTGGCCATCCCACCAGAGCATTCCTGGGCCTAGTCACTCAAGAAGGAGAAAGATAAGGGGAAGAGAGCAGAAGAACAAAGGAAGCCTAGGACATATAAAAAGGTCAGAATTCCTCGCTTCTTGGGATACCAGGATACCAGCTATGGCCCCCTTCTCCCTCCTGGAAGAAGTCTGTTACCCCTTTTTGAATAAACTGTATTTTATATGCTTGCCTTGGCGTGCTTCTCTAATGTTATACTTCAACTTGTGGGGAAGCAGGATAACCTGCGGTATCACTTGGAGGCTGTCAATCTGTCAATTCCTTCTTTTTGTGGAGCTAGTCAGGCTGCTATTCTCAATTTTCCTTCGTGGCAGTCCAAGTGTGGCAGGTTAAAGGGTATTGTCTATTCCATTCACAGTGAGGGTTTGCTACAAAGTTGTGTGAAAGGGGTTCCTACGGGTGAAACTCCTAGAGGCAGGTTTTGGGTCTAGCTAGTCCCCTGGTGCTTTGTTGATGACATTTGGTCTGAAGCTTTTCAATCAGCACAGCTCCAGAGCCCAGATGCTTCTGATCGGTGCTGGGAACCTGTGCCGCTGTACTCTCCCCTGGGTTCCACTGGAGCAGTGGCTGAATCAGTCCTCCTCCCTCCCCTGGTTCCCATGTCCCAGGCCCCTGGACTCAGTCCCAAAGTGCGGTTTTGGGACACTCAAAGTGCCTGCGCGCACCCCAGTTGGTCCCAGGAACTGTAGGACTCATCTTTGGAAAGGCACCTAAGATCTCTCAGGTCTGAGTGTCCCAAATTCCCCTGGCTACAACACTCTCCAAGCCTGAATTCCATCTGGTTTTCTACTCACACTCTGGGTCACAGGGCGGGCCTCTGCCAAGTCAGGCATGCAGACCCAGCTGGAATTGCGCACGTCTGGGGGCCTGGGTTTGGACGGTCACCCGCCGGCCACCGTAGCGCAGTAGGAAAAGATGGCAGCTGCCCCGGCTCTCTGCGGGCTTCAGGAGAAGGCAGCGTCTTTCCCACAAGAAAATAAAATGTAGCTCACCCACTGGGTCAGTTCACGAACCTTGATCACTGGTATCTACATTTCAAGACATACTAAGGTGCTATCTGAAATGCAGGTTTTCTCCTCCCCCTCTCCAATCGGCCTGGGGTGGATTGGCATCCATGGATGCCGGTGGATTTTTTCTATCTTCTTTTTTTTTCTTTCTTCTTTAATTTTTTTTTCTATCCAACTTTCTGAGTCCCTAGGCTATTCTGACATTCTAATATTAAACTCCAGTAGGATTTCTTTCTTCACCCACCTCAAAAAGAAGCTCTTTCCAGGCCTCGCGCTGGAGCCGGGCTCGGAAAGTAGCCTCTGCTCCACCATCTTTGACCCTCCATATCGAGGTGGTTGAAACTCTTGAATCTTGGGTGGATTTGTTTTTCATGACTTAAAAAGACTTTTACTATTATTTATTCAAGTATGTTTTTCTGCCCCAGGCTATCTCTTTTCTCTTTCCTGTTTTTTTTTTCCTTCCACCTCTTCAACTATATGTATAGATTGCTTTATATTGACCCACGTGTCTCTGAGGTTCTGTTTATTTTCTTGTTTTTTTCTTCTCTGTAATTCAGTTTGGGTAGTTTCTGTTCACTTGTTTCAATAACTGATTCTTTTTATTTTTTTTATTTTTTAATTTTTTATTGTGGGTTGTTCAAAACATTACAAATTTCTTTTTTTTTTTTTAAATTTTTTATTGTGGGTTGTTCAAAACATTACAAATTTCTTGACATATCATATTCCACACTTTGATTCAAGTGGGTTATGAACTCCCACCTTCACCCCATACATAGATTGCAGAATCACATCAGTTACACATCCATTGATTTACAAATTGCCATACTAGTGTCTGTTGTGCTCCGCTGCCTTTCCCATCCTCCACCCTCCCCCCTCCCCACCTCTCCCCTCCCCTCCCCTCCTCTCTCTCTACC